>NW_011495058.1:2171864-2211785 GCF_000754665.1 Bison bison bison | reverse complement strand
AACAGTATGGAGATTCCTTAAAAAATTAAAAATAGAACTACCATATGATCCAGCAATTTCACTTCTGGATATTTATAAAAAAAGTCCCAAAACGCTAACTTGAAAAGATATATGCACCCCCATGTTCACTGCAGCACTATTTATAATAACCAAGATGTGAATGCAATCTAAGGTGTCCAATGACGGATGAAAGCACACAGAAAAATGTGTGTAGGGGGAGGAGGGTGTAAGGCGGGTAAAGGGGGTGAAAAAGTAAAGCATCCAACTGTAGGGAATTCCCTGGTTAACCACGGGTCTAACCACCCCGTGGTTAGAACTCTGTGCTGTTCAATGCCAAGGGTCCGGGTTCAGGCCCTGGTTGGGGAACTCTGATCCTGCAAGCTGTGTGGCGCAGCCGAAAAAAAAAATCCAGTTGTAAAATAAGTAAGTCATGGAGACGTAATGCACAGCATGGTGATTATAATTAATAATCAGATACTATTTGAAAGTTGCTAAGAGAGTAAATTTTAAAAATTCTCATCACAAGAAAAAAATTTTTTAAACTACACGTGGTGACAGATGCTAACTAGACTTACCATGGTGGTGATAAACATATATAAATATCAGATCATTACACTGTACACCTGAAACTTCTATGTCAAGTGTATCTCAATTTAAAAAATCATCCAACAAATACTGAGCATTGACTTCGGTCAGGCAATATACTAGGCATGAGAAATACAGCAACCAACAGGAAAAATGTTATCCCTGTCTTCACAGCTTTCATTCAAATAATGATCTTTTCTCAAAACTGCCAAATTTTCATTTGGAATAATAGTGTAAATATTTTACGAATATTAACTTGGAATTCTATAAAAAATTTTAAGCTGTTAATGAAGTTCTTTAAACAATCTTCCTTATTAAAACATTTCTACAATAAATTTAGAATAAAATTACACGAGATTGCTTGACTCATTTCCCCTGGCAAAACAGTATTTTCTTATATCCTATTATACCCAGGCTCTTGTAACTTTTTGAAAAGCAACTGCAATCATTTTTGCCATGACTGTCACTAGCTGGACTTGCTTATTTCTAATATTCTCATATATTCATAACAATATTAGCACAGAAAAATGCACCTATTTCCAAAGAGATCAAAATACAAGAAGAAAAAGGAAGCTAATGATTGAAGAACCAGTAACAAATTTTTCTTGAAAGTTACCTAATGAAGATTTTACAGGCTGAAGTCCAACCCATGCAAAGATCAGATTTGACCACAGCAGTACAAGTATACTCGTTACATGATAACTTGCTTTCAAGGCTCAGTTCATTCCCGAAGCTGGCTTAAAAGTTAAGGGGTGTCTGTTTATGCTGGTATTCACATTAGGTAACTTTTTAAGAACACTTACCTAATCAAAAGCACTAGCATACATGTGAAACATTGTGCTCTAAAATCATGATGCCTGATATTAACTAACATGAAGTCCACTTCTGAAAAGCTTAGTTATTTCACTATATGTGGTCTCTAATAAGTTAATAATATATGATGATGATAATGATAGCAGCTACCATTCACTCATTGAGCATACATAAATCCAAGACATCTGTTATGCTGCAAATGTAATCTTACTCAGCAATAACATTTTTAAGGCAGGACTACTGCCATCCTCTATTAAAGAGAAAACAAAGGCTTAGAGATATTGTATTCAAGACCATCCAGCCGGCCTTCAGAAGATTTGAGATTCTAACACAAACAGTCTCACTTGAGTCTCCCATCACCACCCCACTTGTATTCACTACTCAACCTTGGTATGTTCTTGTTAGGCTGTAAGGGTATCTCTATGGAAACTGAAACATATTTTTCCAGAAAACGAGAAAGTGAATGGCTGGATTCTCAGTCTTATCCACAAAATCCTATCCAGTCCATAAAGTTCCTAAAAATATATATTGGGTTGGCTAAAAAGTTCTTTCACAACATAACATCTTATGGAAAAACCCAAACAAACTTTTTGCCCATCCCAATAGTATTACAGAACCTATTACCGTCATAACTATGTTTTATTGAAAAAAAATTAAATCTGAATAGGAAGCTTTAATGCCAAGATCTCATCTTTCTCTGTTACAACTTCAGCAGGTATGAGGCCTCTGTGAACTCTAAGCCCCTGCTGGTAAGATTTAGACAGGCATGGAATGAGGTGAGGAGTTCAGAGTGAAGAGTGTGATAAAAAAGCAGTGAGATGTGAGAAGAGGAAGATGAAAAGAGATGAGAAACTATGGGAAGCCAAGGAATGAAGTGGCAGTTGGAGTAGTGCAGCAGTTTCTGCTCCCTTTTCCTTAGGCTTTCCATCTGACTGTCATGGAATGCTGCAGTGGAGCTTGGGAGGGAAAGACAGAGGGAGAGGAGACACGCAAAGCTGAGCATTTCCGTTCCTTTATCTGCCTTCTACCTTGCTATCTATCTCCCTCCAGTTGGTGCCAGCACTGCAAACCCTATAGCTAAATAGCACTGTATGATGAAGGTGGAGGCTGGTGACAGAGAACAACACTGTAAGGTCTGCATTATTGAGAATGGACAGTTCCTAAACAGAGAGTGAAGGACAGGCGAATGGTCATTACAAGATCCAACATGGTGCTCAACAATATGTAAAGCTAATGGCTGAGATCACCTGTACCAGTCTTTAGCCATCTGATTGATGATACTTCAATACCTCTATTAAAACTTGTAAGAATATCTTAGTCATTTTCCCCCTACTCTTTCTATGTACTTTTTAAGATGTGGTTTCTTTGGATTCCTAATTTTATTCCTAAAATCCGGTAACATTCTTTTACCCTCTTATACTACTGCATTTGATTGATTTTTCTGCAAAAAGATAGGACACTGAAAGATGAACTTCCCAGGTCGGTAGGTGCCCAATATGCTACTGGAGATTAGGGCTAGTGCTAAGTCACTTCAGTCGTGTCCGATTCTTTGTGACCCCTTGGACTGCAGCCTGCCAGGCTCCTCTGTCCATGGGATTCTCCAGGCAAGAATACTGGAGTGGGTTGCCATTCCTTCTCCAGGGGATCTTCCCAACCCAGGGATTGAACCTGTGTCTCTTTTGTCTCCTGTACTGGCAGGCAGGTTCTTTATCACTAGCGCCACCTGGGAAGCCCCTTGGGCTTCCCTGGCGGCTCAGATGGTAAAGCGTCTGCCTGCAATGCAGGAGACACAGGTTCAATTCTTAGGTTGGGAAGATCCCCTGGAGAAGGAAATGGCAACCCACTTCAGTACTCTTGCCTGGAAAATTCCATGGACTGAGGAGCCTGGTAGACTACAGTCCATGGGGTCACAAAGAGTCATGGAGAAATAACTACAGAAAGAATGAAGAGATGGAGCCAAAGCAAAAACAACAACCAGTTGTGGATGTGACTGGTGATGGAAGCAAGGTCCGATGCTGTAAAGACAAATACTGCATAGGAACCTGGAATGTTAGGTCCATGAATCAAGGTTAATTGGAAGTGGTCCAACAGGAGATGGCAAGAGTGAATGTCAACATTTTAGGAATCAGCGAACTAAAATGGACTGGAATGGGTGAATTTAACTCAGATGACCATTATATCTACTACTGTGGGCAAGAATCCCTTAGAGAAAATGGAGTAGCCATCATAGTAAACAAAAGAGTCTGGAATGCAGTACCTGGATGCAATCTCAAAAACGACAAAATGATCTCTGTTTGTTTCCAAGGCAAACCATTCAATATCACAGTAATCCAAGTCTATGCCCCGACCAGTAATGCTGAAGAAGCTGAAGTTGAATGGTTCTAGGAAGACCTACAAGACCTTCTAGAACCAACACCCAAAAAAGATGTCCTTTTCATTACAGGGGACTGGAATGCAAATGTAGGAACCCAAGAAAACACCTGGAGTAATAGGCAAATTTGGCCTTGGAGTACAGAATGAAGCAGGGCAAAGGTTGATAGAGTTTTCCCAAGAGAACACACTGGTCATAGCAAACACCCTCTTCCAGAAACATAAGTGAAGACTCTACACATGGACATCACCAGATGGTCAACACTGAAATCAGACTGGTTATATTCTTTGCAGTCAAAGGTGGAGAAGCTCTATACAGTCAGCCAAAACAAAACCAGGAGCTGACTATAGCTCAGATCATGAACTCCTTATTGCCAAATTCAGACTCAAATTTAAGAAAGTAGGGGAAAGCACTAGACCATTCAGGTATGACCTAAATCAGATCCCTTACGATTATACAGTGGAAGTGAGAAACAGATTTAAGGGACTAGATCTGATAGAGTGCCTCATGAACTATAGACAGAGATTCGTGACACTGTACATGAGACAGTGATCAAGACCATCCCCAAGAAAAAGAAATGCAAAAAAGCAAAATGGTTGACTGAGGAGGCCTTACAAATAGCTAGCTGTGAAAAGCAAAGGAGAAAAGGAAAGATACAGGCATCTGAATGCAGAGTTCCAAAGAATAGCAAGGAGAGATAAGAAAGCCCTTCTCAGTGATCAGTGCAAAGATAGAGGAAAACAATAGAATGGAAAAGACTAGAGATCTCTTCAATAAGATTAGAGATACCAAGGGAGCATTTCATGCAAAGATGGCCACAAAAAGGACAAAAATGGTATGGACCTAACAGAAGCAGAAGATATTAAGAAAAGGTGGCAAGAATACACAGAAGAACTGTACAAAAAAGAGCTTCATGACCCAGATAATCATGATGGTGTGATCACTCATCTAGAGCCAGACATCCTGCAATGTGAAGTCAAGTGGGCCTTAGGAAGCATCACTACGAACAAAACTAGTGGAGGTGATGGAATTCAAGTTGAGCTATTTCAAATCCTGAAAGACGATGCTGTGAAAGTGCTGCAGTCAATATGCCAGCAAATTTGGAAAACTCAGCAGTGGCCACAGGACTGGAAAAGGTCAGTTTTCATTCCAATCCCAAAGAAAGGCAATGCCAAAGAATGCTCAAACTACCACACAATTGCACTCATCTCACACGCTAGTAAAGTAATGCTCAAAATTCTCCAAGCCAGGCTTCAACAGTACGTGAACCATGAACTTCCAGATGTTCAAGCTGGTTTTAGAAAAGGCAGAGGAAGCAGAGATCAAATTGCCAATACCCACTGGATCATCGAAAAAGCAAGACAGTTCCAGAAAAACATATATTTCTGCTTTATTGACGATCCCAAAACCTTTGACTGTGTGGATCACAATAAACTATGGAAAATTCTGAAAGAGATGGGAATACCAGATTACCTGACCTGCCTCTTGAGAAATCTGTATGCAGGTCAGGAAGCAACAACTAGAACTGGACATGGAACAACAGACTGGTTCCAAATAGGAAAAGGGGTACATCAAGGCTGTATATTGTCACCCTGCTTATTTAACATATACGCAGAGTACATCATGAGAAACACTGGGCTGGATGAAACACAAGCTGGAATCAAGATTGCCTAGAGAACTATCAATAACCTCAGATATACAGATGACACCACCCTTATGGCAGAAAGTGAAGAACTAAAGAGCCTCTTGATGAAAGTGAAAGAGGAGAGTAAAAAAGTTGGCTTAAAGCTCAATATTCAGAAAACTAAGATCATGGCATCTGGTCCCATCATGTCATGGCAAATAGATGAGGAAACAGTGACAGACTTTATTTTTTGGGGGCTCCAAAATCACTGCAGATGGTGACTGCAGCCATGAACTTAAAAGACGCTTACTTCTTGGAAGAAAAGTTATGCCCAACCTAGATAGTATATTAAAAAGCAGAGGCATTACTTTGCCAACAAAGGTATGTCTAGTCAAGGCTATGGTTCTTCCAGTGGTCATGTATGGATGTGAGAGTTGGACTATAAAGAGAGCTGAGTGCTGAAGAATTGATGCTTTTGAACTGTGGTATTGGAGAAGACTCTTGAGAGTCCCTTGGACAGCAAGGAGATCCAACCAGTCCATCCTAAAGGAAATCAGTCCTGCATATTCATTGGAAGGACTGATGTTGAAACTGAAACTCCAGTACTTTGCCCACCTGATGCGAAGAACTGGGTCATTTGAAAAGACCCCGATACTGGGAAAGATTGAAGGCAAGAGGAGAAGGGGACAACAGAGGATGAGGTGGTTGGATGGCATCACCGACTCAATGGATATGAGTTTGCGTAAACTCCGGGAGTTGGTGATGGACAAGGAGGCCTGGCGTGCTGCAGTCCATGGGGTTGCAAAAGTCAGACACAACTGAGCGACTCAACTGAACTGAACTTGACAAATGAACAGTAACTATGAAACTCTCTATGTTGGCAATATGAAAACTACTACATTTAGCAGCATATTCTAAAAGTACACAAACAACACACAAATTCCACAAATAAGAAATAATGCAGCCCCCACATTACCATTTATATTTATTTCCTTCATGAATTACCTCTCTGAAAGCATAAAAATAAAAATATGAATGATACTTACCCCACCAGGCCTATATCAGCTATAAGTTTTAGATCAAGGTGAATTACTCGCTTCTGGCCTTTCAACGGTAGGAAATTTGTAAGTAATTTGCCACCAAGACCTCCTTCTGCTACCAAAAGTCTGTCTTTCTCTTTATTGAGTTCTCCTTAAAAAGAGAGATGAAGATATTTAACGCAAAGGTTAATAAGTGGAGCTAATCACTAATGGCACTCTTCTTTCAGATACAGAAGCCAGGAACGTCTAATAAAGCGCTTAATAACAGAATCAAGTTTCTATTAAAAGTCTGACCCTGGAAAAACACCTTTGCTAGTGGACGGAAAAGGCTAGTTATTTTTTTCAAAACCAAGTAAATATTCCTGTCTTTAAAATAATTTTTAATCTAGTGGCTAATTCTGAACAACTTTTATGTAATGATTTTAAAAGCTGTTTTACAAACTAGCAACTAAAATACTTAACGTTTTTAAAAAAAAAAATCCTGAAACTTGAGAGGTGCTATTCCTTACAGCTCTCAATTTTTGAAAATGTGCACATTTCTCACAATTTTATGGGCTTCCCACGTGGTGCAATGATAAAGAATCAGCTTGCCAGTGCAGGAGATATAAGAGACTTGGGTTAGATCCCTGGATGGAGAAGATCCCCTGGAGAAGGAAATGGCAACCCATTCCAGTATTGTGCCTGGGAAATTCAATGGACAGTGGAGCCTGGCAGACTACAGTCTATGGGGTTGCAAACAGCTGGGCACATCTAAGCAGAACACAGCATTATCATTCACAATATAAGAAGCTACAGTACACTTACCTATAATTTTACCATTTTCATCAGTTACTGAAACACCCACAGGTACAGGAATTTCACAGTCTTTTCCTTTGGAGCCTTTCAGTGCACTAACTCTACAAAAAAATAAAGTCAAATTAACATAAAGAAAACCTGCCAGATTAAATGGTTGATGCTTCAAGCAAATTTAATGGTATAGAAAGAAGATAATCAACCTGTTCTTCTAATGCAGATGTTAAGTGGTCAAATAATGAAGAAAAAATAAATATTTTATTTGCATTTTAGGATATTATATCTCAATAAAAATATTAAGTGACGATTTAAGTTACCAAGCTAACTACTAAAACTCATTTTAACTGATAATAAGCTAAAATAATGTATATTTGAAAGAAAGAGATCATTCCAACAACACAAATAAATGTGAAAAATCCATTGATGAATAACAAGGTATTTTTTAAAAATCCCCTCAAATGAGAGTACTTTAATTACAGGAGGCTCATATGGCTATTCTTAAACTGCTCAAGAGAGGATAAAGTGGTACAAACTTCTAACTAGTAATTCCACTTCTGGGAATTTATTAAAAAAAAAAAATAAGTGAACAACCATGTAAACTATTATGTGCACAAAGACATGTATTGCATTGTGATAGTAACAGTAAAAAAAAATCAATAATTAAATAGATGAATGACAAAGTAATTTATGTTCTTTCCAATACTATCGGACTATTCAGGCATTCTTAACAATTCCCTGGGATGGGAAAAAAAAGTTAAAAGAGAAGGTTACTAAATTTTGTGCTCCTGTTTTTATATCCCCAAATATTATATACAGAGTTAATTACCTTTGCATAAAGACACAGAAAAGTCTTAGAGAAGTCATGAAAAGGTTGATAATGGTTTTTTCTGGTTAGAAGAATTATAAGTACTTGACCTTTTAAATGTGAGAAGGAAATGGCAACCCACTCCGGTGTTCTTGCCTGGAGAATCCCAGGGATGGGGGAGCCTGATGGGCTGCCGTCTATGGGGTCGCAAAGAGTCGGACACAACTGAAGTGACTCAGCAGCAGACCTTTTAAAAAACCTATTTATTCCTGGTTTCTCTGATTAGGTCAGAACTGCCATATGCATTTTCATGTGCAGGCTCTCAATCATAACACTTGTCACAGTGATAATTTTCTATCGTTCATTTATTTGATAAATATTTGCTCTCATACGAGACTACTGTTAGGTTCCAAGGCAGCAGGGAACACAACAGTTTAGATCATCATTTTATCCTAGACATCTAGTATAGTCACTGGCACAAAGTAGATACTCAAGTAACATCAACTGATTGAACTAGATTGACAAAAATGAATGAATTTGAAATATATTAAAGAAAGATTTAAATAGAACATCTCTCTTACTGGGATTATGCTGCAATTTTTAAATGTAAAGACAAGACTCACTTTTCATTCTTGTTACTGCTAGTGAATATTCTATTAAGATACTTTATAAAAACATTTGCCACTTAAATTTCAAAACAATTTTATAAACAGCTTTTTAAATAACTGAAATGGTATTTGATCATTTTCACAGTTAAGCAAGCATAAGCCAATTTACTGAGATTAGATTTCATGATGAACGAAAGCAGTCTTTCAGTAGACATTATTAGATATCTGCAATTAAGATCTTACTCAGTTACCAACATTTTGGAAGTGGTGCTTGAATTTGGAAGGGGAGGAAGATTTTTGCCAGATAATCAAGGCAGGAAAGTGAAAGAAAAAAAATACACACACACACACATACACACATGATTAGAACGGAACTAGGTATTTGGTGAAATAAGTTATTTTGAGCATAAGCACAGTAGAAGTGGGGTGGAAGACACTGTAGGCCAGATCACAAAGAGCCTGATATGCTATGTTAAAGAGTTTGAATATTATCTTAGAGTGATGGGGAACACTGAAGGATTTTAAATAGGCAAGTCACATTAACAAATTTGATGCTCACATTAACAAATTTGACGCTACAGAAAAAGCACTGGAGATAACTGGATAAAGAATCGATTGGAGGTGATGACTGAGACTGAAGACAGGAGACAATCTGGAGAATACCGAAAGATTTTAGAAATGATAAAGCTCTGAATCTTTCTAGTCTCATCTTCCACTACAGTCTATGTTTTCTGCGTACCACCCACACTGGCCTTCTTTTAGTGTCTTTTATTGGTATTTGTCTTCTATCTCTAGGTCTTTCATGTTGTTAGCTTTCCTGTAATGCTTTTTCCTCTCCTTCATCCAGTTGGCTCTTATTAATCTTTTAGATTTAAGCCTTTACAGTCTAAAAATTGCAACACACAAGCACAGTAAATGTTCTTTTTAAATCTTTCTTAACATTTAATGTTATATACCATCTTTAGCTCACCACTGATCTAAACAGAGTAAGTTTGGAATTATAGCAACCATACTTTTCAAAAGAAATTATAGAATGGTGAAAAATTTTACTTTAGGATGTAAACTGCAGGTTATTTCCCACCTGTAACAACAAAATAGCAAAACAACACCCTGATCTTTAAACTGATTACTAAATTCTAATATAGGGAACTCAAAATTTGCCCTATAAAGACTATTCATAAAATAAAAATGCTCAAAAGAAATTTAAGGGGTTTCTCCAAGGATTTCTTTACAAGTAGAGGACTGCTGGATATTTGCGGCAGGAATGTTTGCTATTGTGGTTGCCGCGGGACGTTCCTCACTCTGTGTTGCAGGCTGTTTAGCCTGTGTATGGCTCTTAGCCTTTGCTTACACCCATCCCCCAAGCAAGTGCCACATTCCATCATCTACAATTGTGACAAATAAATGTACCCAAACAGGGGCTTCCCTGGTAAAGAACCTGCTTGCCAATGCAGGAGACATGGGTCCAATCCTTGGTCCAGGAAGATCCCCCATGCCACGGAGCAGCTGAGCCCATGCTCCACAACTACCTAGCCTGTGCTCTAGAGCCTGGGAACCACAACTACTGAGTCCACGCGTTCCAGAGCCCGCGCTCTGCAACAAGGCAAGCAACTTCGATGAGAAGCCCGTGCACCTCCACTAGACAGCAGCCCCCCCTCACTGCAATGAGAGAAAAGCCCTTGCAGCAACCAAGACCCAGAATAGCCACAAATAAATAAAGAAAATTAGTTTTAAAAATATATAGACATATACCCAAACACTTGCTTGGGAAGGGAAAACAAAAAAGGAACAGAAAGCCTAAGCTTTGTACGAAAACCTTCTAAAGAATAACAACAGAATTATACAGGCCTGAGGAATCATAGTCTGTATTTTGATGGAAGGTTTAAGAATTTTTTTCTTCATTTTTTTTTTTACAATGAAAGAAAAAATACTCCTATTTTTAAGGCCAACATAATATGTCCCACAGAAAATAACAGACAATAACAAAAAACAAACGGAAGATCTTGCTTTCACAGAGAGAAAATGAAAACAGAGACAAAAGGAAAACATTCAAGAGACATAGCAGCAAACAGTCTTTAAATCTTAAGCATTGCAGTCGGGTGGAGTAGCCAGGTAACATTCTAGAGAGTTTACTAAAAAGATTGTCAAAGATAATCTCAGAAGAAAACAGTGGAGATTCAGATCATTTTCTGTTTCTATAACGGAAGTGTGAAAGAATATAAACATTGGAAGGACAAAAGTTTAAAAATTTCAGAACCACCTTAGTACTTATCTGTTATTTTAACTAGAGACAAAAATTGTAGATTTTTGCTCAGTTACAAATTCAGGCTATTATTTACTTCAAATTCCAAATAAATTTTTATCTTTTAACTTTTTCTTCTTCTGGGAGGAATTCATTTCATAAAATCAAAATCATTCAGTAAATACTTACCGACTGTTTGCTCCTTCTCCAGCCACAAACCGTTTCTGAGGATATTTATCCTTAAGTTGTTTTAAAGTCATTCTGTTATGGGCTACAACCCAGACGTCACCACCTTTTCCACCTTCTCCACCTAAACGAGGGTAGCCCATTCCACCACTTCCTCCCTTGGTGAAAAGTCTCAGGTTATCAATGAAGTTTCCATACTAATAAAGAAAGAGAAAAAAAGAACATTTGTATACCAAACAAAGATTTGGGAAAGATTGAAGGCAAGAGGAGAAGGGGACAACAGAGGATGAGGTGGTTGGATGGCATCACCAACTCAATGCACATGAGTTTGAGTAAATTCTGGAAGTTGATGATGGACAGGGAGGCCTGGCTTGCTGCAGTCCACCGGGTCATGATGGGTCGGACGCGACTGAGCAACTGAACTGAACTGAACTGATACCATTAAGTGCTTACCAATTTTGAACTCTTTTCTAGTTCTTTGATGCCATTAAAACTCCTAAAAATATAAAAGGTTTTTCTGTATGCCACATTTACTGTTTTTGCTTAGTCTACCTCCTGTCTGATCTCACTTTCCCATATTAACTCTGTTTTTCATTATCAATTGTTGTCCTTCCTAACCTGAAGGTCTGACACTGGCCCACTTTTCAACAGACTTTTCCCCCTGTACTTTCTCAGTCTGTACTAGCAACTATCACCCAGGTGAGATATTCTCTATTCCAATGAGTTGGACATCTCCACCAGATGTAAGCTTAATAGTCTAAAGCAACTGAAACAAGATCTGTATCTTATACTTGAAATCCCTCAAATATATATCTTATGTATTGAAAGGATAACAGTCACCTTTCATGTTATAAAACAAAATCAATTTTTCCTTAGGTAAATTTTGTTCCTCCAATGTTTTCTCAAATAATGAAACTAAAGCTTCTCTACTCATTGAGCTACATATGGTAATCTTTATACCTGTTTCTCTCCCTGAAGCTCTACTATTGTTCCTTTATAGCACAACTACATGCTCTAGTATATTGACCATTAACATTAGCTCCTAACTGGTCTTTCAGCATCTAGTCATTCCTTCCTCAAAACATATTCTGTCTCACTGCCAGAGCTATTTTTCTGAAAATTGATCTGATCTCTAAACATATTTCTCCCTTACTCAAAAACCATTCACGGTTTTCTGTTTACAAAATAAAGTCTAAAATTCTCCGTGCTACAGTTAAAGCTTTTAACCTACCCTTCCAGTTTCATTGCCATTCACTCAACCCCTCCTATAGCCTCCTCCTCTTTACTCTATACTACACAATGTACTGTCACTTCTCCATGACATTCTGCTCATGCTGTTTCATCTATTTACAATGTCATTTTTTCTTTTCTATCATAAACCCATCCAAATGTCCTATTTTCTGATGTATTTCTTAATTTCTCAACTTAATATTTACTACTGGCTTAGCTGGGCACTCAGTAATTTTAATTATATATCTATTATTATATACATACATATATATATGTATATATAATGTGTATACACATTGTGCAGTCATTTCAGTCGTGTCTGACTCTTTGTGACCCTATGGACTATAGCCCATCAGGCTCCTCTGTCCATGGGATTCACCAGACAAGAATACTGCAGTAAGTTGCCATTAGGCCTCTAGAAATCCTACACTGCATCTAGGGTTTATTTCTGTTTCCCTCACTAAATCAAGAACTTCCTACTGGTCAGATCTTGTGTCTTAGCCACCTGGGCTATCAAAATTCCTTACAGAGTAATTTCTTAAATTCATAATCTTCCCATCTTTTAGTCATTTAGTATATAGTTTTAAGTATCAAAAACATCTGGGGACTTTTTAAAAAAATACATACACTCACTGACCATTCTGATATACTTTGGAGAAGGGGATGAGACTAGGGTAAACCAGCACATTTATCAAAAGCTCCTTTGGTGATACTGGTAAATCTCAAGTCTAGACTTGAGATTGCAGTGAAAGTTAAAAGCAAAGTTTCAAAGAACAGGTTTTCATTTGAGTATGGAAATATAGTCATGAAAACAGTATAGTAAGGGTGGAAGGAATATATAAAACTGAACTTAAGAGTGAGCCAGAGCATTTTTCTCTGAGAGCTTAAGAACTTACTCTTTAGTTCAGTAGGGCTAGATCAGAAATGCATCACAGGTAAGTGAAGAGGTAGATTTCCCTTGCAAAAAAACACATGGACTGGCAGTGACCGCTATGGCAGTAGTTACACAAGTAGCCTTTAATAATACAACCAGCTAAAAAACGTAGTCGTTCTTTTTTTTTTTGCTTAAGGATTCGTTACACTAGATACCCAAGTACTATGCTTCACAAGTCTCTCTTCTGACCACCTATTTTGTGGAAAATAGCTGAATAAAGTAAAACTTCATTAACCACGCCTTTCCTCCGACAGAAATAAAACTCTTGTTTTTAAAGTTCCTTACAATATGTGACATTTTTTACTGCTCTAGATTTATCAAAGATTTAGAACCCAAACTTAAAAGGATTATCCCAATCTCGTCCTTAGTAATAATGATCAAACTATAATGCCAGTAGGTTTCAAAAAACATTGCTAGCAAGGATCTTATAGTGGTTTTTAAATCTGAAAGCAACTGCGAATTGTTTACAAAAACGATTCTTAAACCCACAGTGCACAAAACTATTAAGTTTCTCGCAAGAAGGCAAGTCAGTTACCTATTTTCGTTTACCGATAAAAATCGTCTTTAGAAAAGTTATTTATATCAATGCATTCAAAGAAAAAATATGTAAAAACAAGTTATGGATATTACTACTTAAAAGAAGGAAAATACGTATTTGAGTCAAAAGAAAAAGTCAAACCTACACTCCACCTGTACCATATCGCGTGCCTAAACGGCAAGGAAGTCCCAGCCCTCCATCTCACGTGCACACTATGCCCTGAAAAATCTCAAACCCTGTTCCAAACAACCTTCCTAACAAAGATCGGTGATCACGCCCTTCTTATTACAGGACAAGCCCGAGTTCTCCAAAGGCTAAAAGGACTAAGAAAAAAAGCAAGAAAGAGGCCCCCAGGAAGAAATACGTGGGGAAGGAGGAAAGCGAAAAACCTGCACCCTCAGGTGGGGTTAGGGGCACCTGGCCTCGCACATCAGGCTGAGGGGGTACTAGCCACGGACCTTTCTGAACAACACGCAACTGCAGCGCACCATGCCTGCGAAGGGCGAATATTCCCTCCGGCGGAAGCTGTACTCACAGAAGTACGGCGCTGCCTTTTTACGTCACCGCCGACCACCGCAGCAATTTTGTGTTCGCACGCTTTCTCCCCGCCCCTCGTGCCTGACAGCCATTCATGCCAAAAGGCGCGCGCGCGGGCGCGCTCGGAAACATGCGCATGCGCAATGTGATGCCCCACCCCCACCCCTTATGCCGTGCGGAGGTGGAAGGTGGCGCTTGGCGGCAGGCTGAATAAAATGCTGTGGAAAGTTCGAGAGGCAGTGTGACAGGGGACAGTCGGGTGCGAAGTGGTTGTCTCAGGAATATTTTGAATAGGATGGCACTGGAACCTGGGTTGCCTTGGAGGAGTTCTTATGCTGAGGAAACCGCAAGTTACCTCAGTCTCTTCCCCCTCTCCACAGAGTAGGGGGAAAAAAAACTCCCACGGACAGTAAAAACTAACGCGTGAAAAACTCAAACTCAGCTGGGGGAAAAAAAACCCGTTCACTGACCAGCTGAGTAATGTCTAGCAAAAGCTTCCAGGAGATGTTTTACAACTTGGGACCCGACGGTCAGGATCTGAGTTCTCTAAGAATTTCATTGCGTTCTGTGGGGAAGGAATCTTGCAACCGTTAGTAGCTTCTAGGTGTGTTCTGTGCTTCAGTCTTGTCAGACTCTTTTCGACCCCATGGACTGTAGCCCGCCAGGCTCCTCTGTCCATGGAATTTTCCAGGCAAGAATACTAGAGTGGGTTGCCGTTTCCTCCTCCAAGCTTCTAGGGGTCCAGTAGATATTTTGGGTCATTATCCAATTCGTCTGAAGCGAGCCTCAGGAGGGGCAGGACCAGCATAGCGGCGGGGTCGCAGTCCGCCCCGCCACCCGCTTTTCTGCCCTCACGCAAAGAATTGACGTACACAGTCCTGCTGGGCGGCTCTGGATTATTCTCCCAGCCTTATCATCTTTCTGAATTTAAAACAATCCTTCTCCCATCTCTACCCCTAACTTACTACTCGATGTAGAAACTATCCCTCTCTGTGTTGATTCTTTTCCTACTACTGAACCGCTCTTTACTCCCCCATCAATAAAACTATAATTGTCATTTAATTAATCAGGATATTAGGCTGAGAATTCCCTGGGTCCACTGGTGAGGAACGGCATGCTTTGACTGCAGAAGACCTGGGTTCAGTCCCGGGAGGAGGAAATAAGATCCCACAAGCCCAGCAGCATGGCCAAAAAATAAAGGAAACTAGGTTGTTACTACTTGGATGATTAATCTTAATAACGTTTGTGTCCTTTTCGATTATTATCCTTACTAGGTCTTATAATGTCAGAATTATGTTGAGCCCAATCTGTTTATTTTCTAAGGTTTATTTCCTAGTGAACACAAGCCCAAATTGTTTTCTTTGTCATAGCATTTACATGGGAACATGATAACAGCAAATAAAAATAAATGAGAATTTGATATAAAAACATCTGGAAATACTGGGGAACATTAGGTACTATAATCAAATGAGAAAACATAATATTTTTCTTGAACAAAACACCACCAGAGCCTGGAATATTTATTACAGCTCTGGTTACTAGATAGTGGAAGAAACATGAAATGTAAATTGCTCCCTTGAAATGTGCTGCTGAAATGAACATGAGTTGAAATGACCCAGGGTGTTATCCAGACCTGATGCAGAAGTCATTACTAGCTGAAAGTATTCTGACTTCTGCCATTGAGTGGATAGAATGCCTTCCCCATGGTTGCTCAGGAGATTAAAAGTTCAGTTGCTCAGTTGTGTCTGACTCCTTGCAACCCCATGGACTGCAGCACACCAGGCTTCCCTCTCTATCACCAACTCCCAGAGCCTATTCAAACTCGTGTCCGTTGGGTCGGTGATGCCATCCAACCATCTCATCCTCTGTCGTCCTCTTCCCTTCCCGCCTTCACTCTTTCCCAGCATTAGGGTCTTTATCAATGAATCGGTTCTTCCCATCAGATGGCCAAAGTATTGGAGTTTCAGCTTCAGCATCAGTCTTTCCAATGAGTATTCAGGACTGATTTCCTTTAAATTTGACTGCTAGAGAATTTTGTGTAATAAGCATGATCTCAAATGACCAATTGGCATAAGGTACAATTTGACTTTTTTAATGTTATAAACTAGACTTCTAATAAGTTAATAAGTGTTTTGTTTTAGAATAATTTAAGTTTACAAGAAAGTTACAAAGATAGACCAAAGAGTTCCTGTATACTGTTTATTCAGCTTGATCTAAAGTTAACATCTTATATAACCATTTGTCAAAACTAGGAAACGAATTTTGGTACAATACTATTATACTATTACCAAACTATACACTTTATTTGATACCACTAGCTTTTCATTGATAACCTTTTTCTGTTCCAGGATCCAATCCTGAACACCACATTGTATTTTGTAAACACTTAAGTGGCACTGGTAGTAAAGAATCCTCCTGCTAATCCAGGAGACACAAGATACAGCTTTGATCCCTGGGAATGGCAGTCTACACCAGTATTTTTGCCTGGGAAATCCCATGGACAGAGGAGTCTGGCAGGCTGCAGTCCATGAGATTGAAAAGAGTCAGACACGACTGAGCACACATGCAAGTGTGGTGTATTACTTTAAGCATAAAATGAGCAAATATAATCAAGGAGTCTGGTATTTTATAATGCTATTTTATAATCTTTGTCACTTCTCTCTGTTAATATAGTTATTCAAGAGGTAATTTACCCCAGCATTTTCTGTGATATTAACTTTCTGATCTATAACTTTTGGTATGAATAATATAGGTTATTATTATTCATAATAATATGAATAATAATAATCATTCGTAATGATTAAATTGGGTTTGTTGCTGTTGTTATTCAGTCACTATGTCATGTCAGCCTCTTTGCAACCCTATGGACTGCAGCACACCAGGCTTCCCTGTCCTTCACTATCTCCCAGAGTTTACTCAAAATCATGCCCACTGAGACAGTGATACTATCCAACCATCTCATCCTCTGTTGTCTCCTTCTTTTACTTTCAATCTTTCCCAGCATCAGGGTCTTTTCCAGTGAGTCAGCTCTTTGTAGCAGGTGGCCAAAGCTGTATTGGAGCTTTAGCTTCAGCTTCAGCATCAGTTCTTCCAATGAATATTCAGGGTCGATTTCCTTTAGGATTGACTGGTTTGATCTCTTCAGTGTCCAAGGGACTCTCAAGAGTCTTCTCTAGCACCATAATTCAAAAGCATCAATTCTTCGGCTCTCAGCCTTCTTTCTTTATGGTCCAACTCTCATAACCATACATGACTATTAGAAAAACCATAGCTTTGACTATACAGACCTTTGTTGGCAAAGTGATGTCTTAGCTTTTTATGCTGTCTAAGTTTGTCATAACTTTGCTTCCAAGGAGCAATCTTCTAATTTCATGGCTGCAGTCACTGTCTGCAGGTTTTTGGACCCCAAGAAAGTAAATCTGACACTGCTTCTACTTTTCCCCCCTCTATTTGCCATGAAATGATGAGACTGGACGCCTTGATCTTGGTTTTTTGAATGTTGAGTTTTAAGCCAGCTTTTTCACTCTCCTCTTTCACCCTCATCAAAAGGCTCTTTAGTTCTTCATTTTCTGCCATTAGAGTGGTATCATCTGCATGTCTGATGTTGATATTTCTCCTGGCAATCTTAATACCAGTTTGGGATTCATGGATGGGATTCATCCATAATATTTTGCATGATGTACTCTGCATAGAAGTTAAGTAAATAGGGTGACAATATACAGCCCTGTGGTACTCCTTTCCCAATTTTTTTTTTTTCCAATTTTGAGTCAGTCAGTTGTTCCATGTAAGGTTCTGTTCCTTCTTGAACTGCATACAGGTTTCTCAGGATATAGGAGACAGGTAAGGTGGTCTGGTATTCCTGTCTCTATAAGAATTTTCCACAGTTTATTGTCAGCTACACATCAAAGGCTTTTGCCTTATTAACAAAATGATTCTTCTCCACAGTTCCTCTTCCAGAGCCACCACAAGGACAAAACGTTGAAATAATTGCTTGTTTTTAGTTCTTAACCCTTATTTCCTGCATTCCTCGACTTCCTTTCTTTTAATCACCTCTTCTTACTACAGGTACTAAGAACCCTTCTGCTTTTCTATCACAGTACCTATCAAAACTGGACCTCAGGCATGGCTTTGATGCCTGCATTTTACAAGCTGATGTGATTTTTAAGTCAGTGTATTGCTCTCAGGGCATTTACTTTTAGTTTTTATCTCTAATTGTGAAATGAACAAAAAGCCCTACCTTCTTCTAAAAAATGTCCAACTTTAGTGTGAGAGAGCCTTCCATGGGAGATATATGTGAAAGCAGTGGAGGCTTCTTGGTATCCTTTGTATAAGAGAAGGTAGCAGCTGACATTGTTTCTATAAGATTCAGTCTAACCTTAATTATTTTCTTGATTCTATAACTCAAGTTAGCAGGTTTCACGAGCTTTCATACCCAAAGAAAATAATATAACACAAAGGTCTTGTTCACTGTAGTCCTTTATCCGTATGATCTCCAGAGAAGTTTTTTTTTTTTTCCTCTTAAACATACAGATTTGATCATATCACTGAGTTCAAGATCCCCTCATGAGCTCAGCATGACTGTTGTGTGCATGTTTCAGATGGGAACATTTATAAAGTTTCTTTCTTGGTCATTCCATATCTATATCTTATTGACACCTTGATCTTGAAAATACTTTTTTTAATGGGAATATGTTGCCATCTCCAACTATGTAGCTATCTACATGTAGTAGATACTACATCTACAGCATCAGTCCTTCCAATGAATATTCAGGACTGATTTCCTTTAAGATGGACTGCTTTGATCTCCTGGCAGCCCAAGGGACTCTCAAGAGTCTTCTCCAACACCACAGTTCAAAAGCATCAATTCTTCGGTGCTCAGCTTTCTTCATGGTCCAACTCTCACATCCATATATGACAACTGGAAAAAATACCTTTGACTGAACGTACCTTTGTCAGCAAAGTGATGTCTCTGCTTTTAATACACTGTATAGGTTTGTCATAGCTTTTCTTCCAAGGAGCAAGCATCTTTTAATTTCATATAACAATTTTTAATTACATATAACAATTTAATTTCATATAATTTTAAATTACATATAACAATTACCAAGTTCCTAATTTGTCTCATACACTTGGCTATGTGCTAAAACATTGCCATGGTTACTGGAATAACTAAGCAAGAATAATTAAGCATAGTAGTTATATTAATGAGAGAAAGAAAATTTTAGTGTTAGATACCTGAATTCATAGTGAGTGGAAAAAACTTATTTCTATTGAACAGGATTTTGCTTTGCTTTTAATGCACCCTGTTTTTAATTTAGGGCTTCCCACGTGGCTCAGCGGGTAAAGAATCTGCCTGCAATGTGGGAGACCTGGGTTCAATCCCTGGGTTTTTAATTTGAAGGATATCATTGAAAGTTTATTTTCTTGGAAATATATATAGAGAGAAATCCTAAGAAATACTTGAATCATGTTTTTAAGACCCCCATTGTCAACCATTTGTACTGGAGGAAAAAAGTGTTTTAAAGGGCTTCTGCTGTAGTCATTGATTGCTCTCTTTTTTAATACTTTCTTTTAATCATCTACTATAAAAATGGCAGTGGCATTATCAGAAGGGCCTTTGATAATGATGCTTAATGCTTGTCCAAAACAAAAGTACTTATGCAGCAGGAAAGTTGGTAGTATACTCAGAGTTCTCATTTATGTAAACCATTTCTTTGTTATTGATATTTCATAAAACAGTAACCACTTACTAAGAGACAGCATTCTTAGATAATTTGAATAGTAATTCTTTGTAACATTCTTTATTTGGAAATTTGAGACTACTCAAAATAACAGTGTCCTGCTAGTTGAAAGTTACGTTGTAGTGCTGAACTTTGAGTTACTGTGCAAGATTTTTTTTTTTATGCTGTCACTTGTAATATGTTTAGTGAGAATCCTTAGGATTAAAGTTCTGATTACAAATTGTTGTTTAAAAAAATGTAAGAGTTTGTAAATCATTGTCCTAGGCATGTGTGTTAGACTATCACTCCATACATGGTAAGCTACAACAGCATTTGTACACATTGCACTCATTGTGTAGCCTACTTGGGCTTATGACAGAGAATGTACTCTGAGATGGTGCAGAACATATAGCTTATTGGAGGACATGGTTGTGTGAGCAGAAATGAAGTTTATTGAAAACTCATTTTGTTCAAGGGCTTTATAGAATATAAAATATATATAATGTTTTCAATCTTTCTTAAGAGTCATAGACACAAGTTTTAAAAAATTAAATGTGTGATAATCCCATTTGGCCTTTCAGTTCATTAATTCATTCAATCTAGCTCTTGCAAGAACACTAAATCTTTCATTTGATTACTGCAGAATTCCCAGATATTTTGGTATTAATTTCTTATATCTATTTCTTTATCTCCCACTCACTCTTCAACCCACTAGAACTTTATTTCTGTTCCTACTGTTTCATGAAAACACTAAGTCTTTTTCTCAAACCGTATTTTATTTGATTGGAAATATCCATTAGAAAGGATATTAGGTATATTATATATGCCCCATTTTTTGTTGACCAAACTGAATGCTAATAAAGGAGAAAAAAATGAAGCTATCAAAAGGTAACATAATCCATAGAAGCTTTTATTCTACATAATGCTTTTACATACTTCTTAGTGAGAAAGATTAAGCTAAAACCCTAGTACGTAACAAAACTTAGGCCAGGGGAAACTGACGTGTTTTGTAGTTATGCTAAGCATCACCCCTCCTACCCTTGACGTTACAGAATGCTGAAACAGTTTCTGATGGCAGTAGTTGAACAAAGGAGAAGTTAAGGCTGTTTTTAGAGAGAATAAAGAGTAAGTTGTTTATTCTAGGTAGCATTATATGATGCAGTTGGTTAAAGTTTATATGTGAATGATTTAGTTACTTTTACATTGAACAAGCCCTAGGTTCATGGGTGGGGAAGACCCCTGGAGGAGGAAACAGCAACCCGCTCCAGTATTCTTGCTTCGAGAATCCTGTGGACAGAGGAGCCTGGCAGGCTACAGTCCATGGGGTCGCAAAGAATCAGACATGACTAAGTGACTAACACACTTTCGTTTAACTTACAGTAACATCTTTCCTCTCTCTCAGCTATGACTGAATTTAGTTGCCAGCTTGCTAATCTTGGTTTCAGACCTTTCCAGATTTGGTTGGAGCGTGAAAGAGAGGAAGAAAAATATGGTAAGAAGGTAAGAAAATCCTTACTCAAAATTTGTTTGGTGGGCTAGATTTGAGGTCCTGGGATTGAGAAATATTTAGGGCTGACCCTTTCATGGATGGTTTTGTAGGTACTTGGCGGAGTCCCATCACTGGAGCCTCTCACCTCTGATTTCCTAATGGATAGATCTCTATTCGAGTGGTAGATTTAGGCTCTCTCTGCCCTTGCTCCCTCCAGAAATTGGGGGTCCACATAGATCCTATCCTTGTAAATTGAGCCCCTTGATCCTTTTCTGTAGCCTTATTGTACTAAATCCAAGATGAGCTTTTTCTTATATACTACCCACCTCCATGCCATGGGAAACCCTCATGTAGACTTTACCTGGTCGCATTTGAGAGTTCTGGCCAGTCCCCAAACAGCAGAACCTCTCTCCCATTACCATCAAAGCAGTTTTTGAGTCAATCTCTTGACTCCTCGATTTCTCTGCAGTCATTTTGCCTCATCACTGCAGAAATAAGACAATACATTTTCTTAGTAGGTTTCTCAAAGGCTCCTTTCAGTAGGCTTCCTGGAGACACATCCAAATGAGCGTGAGGAAACAGGCATAGCCTAATCCCTACGCATCCAGGATGGAGGACCTGGAGGTCCAGGAATTTTGTGATCCTTTCCTTTAAAAATCTGAATTTGGATCTGGCACCTGCCTTGGGTATGAAGTATCTCTGTCCTCTTGATATCTCAGCTGTAACTTGTCATTCAATATCCTACAATATTCCCTTTTTGAAAAATAAGAAACTTGGAGCTGGAATTGAATTTGACTAAGATGTTAACCAGAGAAGGCAATGGCAACCCACTCCAGTACTCTTGCCTGGAAAATCCCATAGACAGAGGAGCCTGGTAGGTTGCAGTCCATGGGGTCACTAGGAGTCAGACACGACTGGGCGACTTCACTTCCACTTTTCACTTTCATGCATTGGAGAAGGCCATGGCAACCCACTCCAGTGTTCTTGCCTGGAGAATCCCAGGGACGGGGGAGCCTGGTGGGCTGCCATCTCTGGGGTCGCACAGAGTTGGACACGACTGAAGCAACTTAGCAGCAGCAGCAACAAGATGTTAACACATTATTTTCTGTTTTTCTTGCATCTGTGTGTGATCTCAAATTTGTCATTTCTCTTCCTGGTTAATTAATAATTTAGTTATGGGGAACTGGAGAAGGAATTAATATGAATTTTTCTCTTTACAACATTTCTATTATAATAACTGATACTTATTTGAGGATGGCATTTCCCACTTCTTTTATTCTTTTTTTCCCTTTCTGGTGTGTAAAAGAAATAATAAAAATAATCCTTCAAGTAAATCTTGGAGGGCTGATCTTGGACTGTGAAAACTCTCCTGTGTGCCATTCATTTCAAATTTGGACTTCTCTTTGCCTGCTCTGTAAATTGCCTCTCCAACAGTTGGGGGTGATTACATCTCTTCATTAAGGAAATCATCTTTCACATGAAATGTCATCTTGTTAATATTACCCATCTTGCCATGTAATATTTCTGACAGAAAATTCTCTCATAGATGAAAGGTAGTTTCTTCCTTTTAATCAAAGGAAAATGGTGTTTCATTAGCTAATAAGCACTCTTTTTTGTTAAAAGACAATAAGATCTATGATGTGTAGAAATTACAGTTCACAGATTGAAAAATCAATAATATTTACATCAATTTTGTATTACTTCCTCCTAAGATATTAAAGTGTTGAGACAAGAAAGCAAACAAAGATTACTTGTAAAACATTGCTATGAGGCTATATATTAGAGTCTATAGCAGAATTAGATATATATAGATATAAAATTAGATAGATATAAAATTGAGTGATCTTGACTCATTTAATTTATATAGGCACATAGGAATTACCACTAAGTCAGAGCTATATTATTATTATTTCTTGTACATATCAGAAAGGGAAAAAAGAATAAAAGAGGTGGGATATATCATCCCCAAATGAGTATCATTTTACTAACAACTGTAGCCCAAGTTTATGAAAATCACTATGCTAGAACTAATCATAATGTCTGAGAATTTCACACATTATGGAGTGGTTAAGTTGTTGGAAACAGAAAGTTGAGTTCTTTGAGTTTTTTGTCTACCTTATATATATGTACTTGTATACTCAATGAAGTAAAATTAAAAAGAAAGCTGACTCTCAAGATGTATCCTTTCTTTATATAAATTTAAAATTCTTTGATAACAATTCAGTCTCTACTCTCTTCTCTGCTTTTACATAATCATAAACAGAAAAGGAAGGAAAAAGAAAATCCAGAGGGTAAAGTGTTAGGAAGCACTGACTTTGCTTTCCAGAGACAACTTCAAATTCACTTAAGAATTTGATGAAACTTGTGTATGCTCCCAACACAAAGTCCCTGTGAATACATACACAAAAAATTTCATTCCATTTGAGGGCATTCAAGGCTCCTGAAAAATTCATCCATATAAGCACAGGGAGTTTATGAACCCTCACTTCCTACCAGTTCATCAGGAATTCAGTGATCCAGTTGGCCAAACCCCCTATATATTTCCCAATTCCAATACCCTCTCACCATCTTCACTCTTACCTTTATCCTTTGCCTGGACAGTAGTAAAAGCCTCCCAGTTGATTTGCCTGCTTCTATCCTTGACCCCTTTGGTTCATGCTTCACAGAGTAACCTGTTGGATCCTTTGAAAACATAAATCAGATAATTTTCTTTTCTAGCTTAAAATTCTCTCATATCTCCTCATTGCAATTAGAGTGAAATGCAAAGCTATAAGGCCCCACATGACTTGGTCCCTGACAGTTTTTTCATGACATTCTCTTGACACAACACACTACCCATATACCGAATTTAAGACCTTTCTGCTAGCTAATTCCCTTTGCCTGACATGTTCTAACATAGCCAGCTCTTCTTATATTCTTGGCCAACTCTTTCTTTCTCTTTTTTTTAAAGATTTTTAAAAATGTGGACCATTTTTAAGATCTTTATTGAATTTTTTACAATATTGCTTCTGTTTTATGTTTTTGGTTTTTTGGCTGCAAAGCATGAGGGATCTCCCCAACCAGGGATCAAGCCTGCACCCTCTGCACTGGCAAGTGAAGTCTCAATCACTAGACCTCCAGGGAAGTTCCCTTAGCCAACTCTTTCATGTCATTTAGTCTCAGCTGAAATGTCATCTCTTCAGAAACATCTTCCAGACCACCACGTCTAAGATTGTAGCCACCTCTCAGTTATCTTCTGTTATTGTCATAACACTTGCCACTATCTAAAACGGTCCCCTTTCTTTATATATCTGTTTACTTGTTTACTATCTGTCTCCTACCTCTAGTGCTTTGTCTACTTGTTTTCCACTACAGCTCCAAACCTAGCTCAGCATCTGGCAAGAAGTAAGTGCTAATTAGATACTTCTTGAGTAAAGTGCATGATGGTTTTCTTTTATTAAAAATTATGAAATTAGTTGATGTCACAATTATACTCTGAGTTTTTATAACGTGCTTATAGAAATAATAGAATTTTAATTAACACTGACTGTCATGCCAATGAATTCAAACTAGTGGTATTTATTAAATTTAAGGAAATTGCCCAGTAACATCTGTCTTACTACCACAACTCAACTCAACTCTCATGCTGCTGCTGCTGCTAAGTTGCTTCGGTCGTGTCCGACTCTGTGCGACCCCAGAGACGGCAGCCCTCCAGGCTCTGCCGTCCCTGGGATTCTCCATTCAAGAACACTGGAGCGGGTTGCCATTTCCCTCTCCAATGCATGAAAGTGAAATGTGAAAGGGAAGTCACTCAGTTGTGTCCGACTCTTAGCGACCCCATGGACTGCAGCCCACCAGACTTCTCCATCCGTGGGATTTTCCAGGCAAGAGCACTGGAGTGGGGTGCCATTGCCCTCTCCAAACTCTCATGCTAGTGAGCCTCAATTCTAATAAATTCCTTTTATAGATTTTTTAACCTATAAATGAGGGTGATGGAGGAATTCTAACACGAGTTGCTCTTGTTAGATGATCCTTCTACATATGACATGGGTAAACTATAAGTGAGGCACTGGAGAATGACCAAAAGTAAGTAGATTCTAGAGCGCAGTTGACAGTTTGTAAGAAGGGTTGCTGTACTCAGGTCCCTTGTTTTCACTTTTTCCAGACTAAGGACAAAACTGAGTCTGTTCCCTGCATTTTGGCTAAAATTCTGCTACAAAACACTAGGTTTTGTGGCTTGAAGAGTAGAGGACTGAGTTTGGCATAACTATAGTTGCTTGAAAGTAAGGGGAAAATCCAAAGTAGGAGGGATCCAGAGAAAGGAACCCTTAAATCTTTTTAATGACTCTTCTGCCAATGCCTGAATCACGCCTGAACAGGACAAACTTTAAGCAGTCAGCCTTCCAAAATATAGCCCAATCCATCAATTGCATGCTAAACCAAACAAACATACCAAAAAACAAAAACAAAAAAAACAAAACTAACATTCTTTGTGAGAGTATTACAGACTCTAATCTGTTTGCAAAATATATGTTAAGGCTATACCTAAAGTTGCTAGGATAATAATATGTTAAGGATACAACCTGAAATTACTTAATAAACCAAGAAACATGGCAATTGTGACTCATTTTTGAGATAAAAGACAATCAACAAAGATCAACCCATAGATGCCCCATATGCTGAAACCAACAGACAATGATTTAAAGCAATTACTATAAAATACATTCAAGGACATAAAAGAAAATATGTGCATTATGAATGAAATATAGAAAATCTAACAGATAAGTAGAAACTATAACAAAAGAAATGTAAATTCCAAAACTAAAAACTGTAATATCTGAAATAAAAATTTACCAGATGTACTTAACAACAGAATGAAGGTGATGAAAAAATCAGCAAAGCTGAAGATATATTAATAGAAATTATTGGGAATTCCATGGTGGTCCAGTGGTTGGAACTCTGGCCTTCCACCATAGAGGGCATGGGTTCAATTCCTGGTTAGGGAACTAAAATCCTAGATGCCAGCCAGAAAAGAAAAAAGAAAAAAATTAATAGAAATTCTCTAACCTGAGGAACACAGAGAAAAAAAAATAATGAAGTAAAAATGAATGAGCCTCAGGAACTATACTGAAAGCTCTAGGATATGTGTAATTAGAACCCCAGAAGGAGATGAGAGAAAGGAATAATGGGCAGAAATAATATATAAGTAAAATGTGGCTGAATATTTTCCAAATTTGGTGGAGGATATAAATTTACACATTCAAGAGCTTAACAAACCTTAAATGAAATAACAACAAAGAAAACCACACTGTTGTATAATAATTTGGCTGTTTTTTTGTCCCTATTCCCTAGGAGACAACCTCTAAATCTTTGTAATTTCTTGGAGTGATAGGAAAGTCTTTGTTACTCATGGTGGGCCTCTGGGCCCACACCTGAATTTATGCTAATAAGATGACTCCAAATGGGGGCTAGCCACATGAGAAAGATCAAGCATGGAATTACAGGGTTGGGGCTTTGAGTTAGGTGTTATAAGCCCAGCCTCTGAAGAGGGCAGGATTGGCTGGAGATTGAGTTCAAGCACATGGCCAATGATTCAGTCAAAATATTCAAAATTGTTTCAGTCAATCAAGCCTATGTAATGAAACTCCAGTAAAAAGTCTAGTCACTGAGGTGAGCCTGATTAGGTAATTATACAGTAATGTGCCTGGAAGGTCAGGCATTCTAAGGACACAAAAGCTTTGTGGGTTGGACCCCCAGACCTCACTCTATGGGTCTTTCCACTTGGCTGGTCCTGATTTATATACTTTATGATAAAATTATAGGGTTCCATCCCTAGTCAGGGAATTAGATCCAACATGCCTCAGCTAAGAGTTCATATGCTGCAACTAAAGAGCCCACATGCCACAATGAAAAGTCCCGAGTGCTGCAACTAAGACCTGGTACAGTCAAATCATAAAAAAATAATCCCATGGACAGAGGAGCCTGGCAGGCTACAGTCCATGGAGTGGCAAATAGTCGACATGATTGAGCAACTGAACATGCAAGTACAAGTTCCTGTGACTCATCTTAGTTAACTACAATACTTTGGGGAGTACTGGAAACCTCTTTGTTGGTAGTCAGTTGATCAGAAGCATGGGTGACCTGAAAACTCTGGAATTTGCATCTGGCTTCTGATGTGAGGGTAGGATTATGCGCCTAACTTGCCAAATGTGGCCTAATTCTAGGTAGTTAGCATTGTTGAGTCCTGCCCCCCAGACTACAGGTTGAGGCATTGCCCCAAAGTCACAGAAGGGAAACCCAGAACTAAGCTCACCTCTAAAGCTGACTGAGTCCCTTTATAACCATTGCCAAATGCCCCAATGATCATCACTAGCAAAATTTCTGACTCCCAATTAGACAAAGATGCCCACTACAGTAGACACCTTATAGCATTCCAACCAGTCACCTAACACTAACCTTCCAACAGGAATTTTCTTTGTCTTGAGGCTATAAAAATTGGCTATTAACTCTCAAAAACGCTCGACTCTCCCTGGTCTGTCAGGAAGCTGGCCTGCTGCACTTGCAATACCCACTTTATCTCTATTCTTTGTTCTTAAACTCACTCTTTTCTGCAGTACTCTGTCTTGGAGCCTGCTTGGTGACTCATACAGTAAAGAATCTGCCTGTAATTTAGGAGACCCAGGTTCCATCTTGGGCCGGGAAGATCCCCCTGGAGAAGGGCAGGGCAACTCTCTCCAGTATTCTTGCCTGGAGAATTCCATGGGCTGAGGAGCCTGGTGGGCTACAGTCCATACGGTCACAGTTGGACATGACTGAGCAACTAAAACACACTGTGTCTGGGAATTCTTTTCCGATCTGTGTTCAGATTGCCCCAACAAGCATCAGAATTGCACTGTGCACAACTAAGCACATTATTATCAAATTTGAGGGGAAAAAGTTATTTTGAAAGCTTTCAGAGAAAAATGACACATTGCATTTGAATTTGAATTATTGACTAACAGAACACAGTGGAGCATCTTTAAAGTGCTGGAGGGGAAGGGATAACAAGACTACAACAAATCAGAATTCCATATCCAGTGAAAATTGCCTTCTAAGAATGAAGGTGAAATAAAATATATTTTCAGAAAAAGAAAACTAAAAGAATATATTGACAGTGGGCATGCACTATAAGAAATAACAAGGAAGTGCGTGCATGCATGCTAAATCTCTTCAGTCGTGTCCAACTCTGTGCGACCCTATGGACCCTGCTAAGCTCCACTGTCCATGGGATTCTCCAGGAAAGAATACTGGAGTGGGTTGCCATGCTCTTCTCCAGGGGATCTTCCAACCCAGGGATCAAACCCAACTCTCTTACACTGCAGGTGGATTCTTTACCATCTGAGCCACTAGGGAAGCCCCACTAAAGAAAGTACTACAGGCTAAAGAGAAATACAAAGAGATGCAAATTCAGATCTTGTTGTTGGGGGTGGCGATGAGAGCATTGAAGATTGTAGTATCTATCATGGAGTTTTAAT
The DNA here is from genome assembly GCF_000754665.1 of Bison bison bison. NCBI lineage: Eukaryota > Metazoa > Chordata > Mammalia > Artiodactyla > Bovidae > Bison > Bison bison. The sequence goes on along the minus strand of NW_011495058.1, from coordinate 2,182,778 downwards.
GTATGTAGATGTTATACATTTGACAGCTTTAGCGAAAACAGGCAAGGGTGAGTGAATGAACTCCTGTCTTGAAAAGATTTCTGTATTTGACATGAATTGATTCAATACTAACCCTAAGTAGGCTGTGAAAAGTTAAGGATATACATTGTGATCCTTAAAACAACCACTAAAAATTAATGCAAAGAGGTAAAATAAGGATGCTGGAATACATGTTTATGCATATGCTGTGTTAGGTAAACCAAAGATAAAGATACAGAAACCCAAGTCAAACTTTTTATTTCTTGTACTTATTAAATGATGACAAAATATTTCTGTTAGTGGTCTTTTTTGCCAAGGGTTAAGATTGTATGATCTTTTTTTCAACTTCTCTCTTCAACTCTTTTTTTTTCTCCTGTTTCAGAGTCAGTATTTGGTTCATCTTTTTCTCCTATGTTCTTGAAAAAAAAAATTGCATATTTTCCCTTCAATTTGTCAGCAGTCAGCTAGTGCTTGTTTTCTCCGCAGGGTACTTGTTTGTTTCAACTTCATTTCCTGCCCGTTTTCTCCCTAAGGTCATTGAATCACATTTTGATAAATACATTGTTATTATGGTTTACTAAAGGCCATTACATCGGTAGATTTTTTAATTAATGTCTTTCATTATAATGAGTCAGAAAGTCAGTGAATTGAAAAATTACTCTTTGTGTGGGTATTCAACATTAGTCAGTCAACATGTCCTTGCTGTGTGTGGAGTGCTCTTCTGAATTCTGTGGGAGTGTGATTATGGCAGTATTTCCTGGAGATAAAAGCTATATAAAGAAGAAATAGGGTAAACAAAAGTGACAGATAAGTGTAAGGTAGGAAGCATGGGAGCAAATGAATAAGCTACTGGCCTGACTAACCCAGGAAATTTTCACAGGCAATACTAGAGTTCTGAAAGACTTGGGTGTGCCTTGTGGAAAGCTGACAAAACTCCCTAAGTGGAGTGAATATCATGGATATGAAGGATAAATCAGCTAAAAATTATTTCCTGAGTGCTGATTGCATCATATGCCAGTCACCAGAAGAACATGAAATAAAGATAGTATTTTTAGTATTTAGATAGTATTTAATATTTCCTAAACCAGTCCATTCTGAAGGAGATCAGCCCTGGGATTTCTTTGGAAGGAACGATGCTAAAGCTGAAACTCCAGTACTTTGGCCACCTCATTCGAAGAGTTGACTCATTGGAAAAGTCTCTGATGCTGGGAGGGATTGGGGGCAGGAGGAGAAGGGGACGAGGATGAGATGGTTGGATGGCATCACTGACTCGATGGACGTGAGTCTGGGTGAACTCCGGGAGTTGGTGATGGACAGGGAGGCCTGGTGTGCTGCAATTCATGGGGTCGCAAAGAGTCAGACACGACTGAGTGACTGAACTGAACTGAACTGAAAGATAGTAGGAAAGATTACATGTTCTCGTGGGGGGAAAAGACAATATATATAGCCATAGATGCCAAGTACAAATAGATGCCAACTATTGTAGTGAAAATGGATGCTTAATTGCAGAAGGAAGGCTGAATTAAATGGAGGGGACTTTAAAGTGGGATCAGGGCCTAACATAACAGAGAGAAAGGGAGAGATAGGATATAACTTAAATGATGAAGTCTGGGGACAATGGGAATATGCTGGGAATAAGAGGATCATGATAAGATGGTGATGAATATGTTGCTGCTAGTGAAGTATGTTGGTAAAAATGATACCTGACATGGAAAGTTGGATATTATTCAGGGTTTGTTTTAGATGAAATTATAATTAGATGGATTAGTTAACTTGACTTTATAAATAACAAGTTGTTAAATCTAAGCTTCTACATGAATTTATTATGGCTATGTTTAAATAACGGAGAAGGCAAATGGCACCCCACTCCAGTACTCTTGCCTGGAGAATCCCAGGGATGGCGGAGCCTGGTGGGCTGCCGTCTATGGGGTTGCACAGAGTCGGACACGACTGAAGCGACTTAGCAGCAGCAGCAGCAGTAGCAGCAGCATGTTTAAATAAATTGTGTACTTTTGAGTTTCATCACTCCTTTTTGCCACATGAAAAATATTATTTTCTAGACCAGTTTTCCAAGTGGAGACCCATACCAGTGTTTTGATTCTTCAGCTATATACTCTGTCTTAGTTCATTTGGGATAACATAACAAAATACCACAAACCAGCTAGTTTATAAACAACAAAAATTTATTTTTCACAGTTCTGATAGCTAGAACAAGATCAGGGTACCAGCATGGTTGGGTTTTAGTGAAGGCTCCTTTCTGGATTGCCTTCTTTTGGCTGTGTCCTCACCTGATAGAAGGGGCCAGGTTCCCTCTGGAGCCTCTTTTATAAGGCGGTGTTTGTCGCTCAGTCATTTCTGACTCTTTGTGACCCTGTGGACTATAGCCTGCCAGGCTCCTCTGTCCATGGAATTCTTCAGGCAAGACTACTGGAATGGGTTGCCATTTCCTTCTCCAGGGGATCTTCCCCACCCAGGGATCAAACAGGGATCTCCTGCATTGCAGGTGGATTCTTTACCATCTGAGCCACAGGGAAGCCCCTTTTATAAGGCACTGGTCCCATAAACACTTCCCATGGGCCTCCATGTCCTAATACCATCACCTCTGGGGATTAGAGTTTCAACATAAATTTTGGAGGGGCACAAACATTCACACTATAGCATCCTCCCTTTGGTTCTGTAACATCATACCACCCTGGAGCTTGTATGGATTGATTGTTCTATCTCTTCCTCCTTCACTGATTCCATTTGAAGTTCATGGACCCCTAAGTTTGGGCATAGTCTTCTATCTTCATCTTAACTTTCTTTTATCAGTGTATACTTTCGTGGAAGCAATAATTTTTATCAAAACAGAGATCGCTCAACTTAATTTTATTTCTAGCTAAATTTTAGATACTCCAGAAGATCCAGAATCAATTTTAATGCAACACATCTCAGATCAAGTTTAACTTCCCCACTAATCTTCCTTTCTGTTTTTCATATTGTTACTGTCACCCCCCAAAAGCAGGCATACCAAAAACATTAGTTATCTTTTCTTTCCATCTCATGTCAATGTGCGGAGAAGGCAACGGCAACCCACTTCAGTACTCTTGCCTGGAAAATCCCATGGACGGAGGAGCCTGGAAGGCTGCAGTCCATGGGGTTGCTAAGAGTCGGGCACGACTGATCGACTTCACTTTCACTTTTCATTTTCATGCATTGGAGAAGGAAATGGCAACCCACTCCAGTGATCTTGCCTGGAGAATCCCAGGGACAGATGATGCATTGGAGAAGGAAATGGCAACCCACTCCAATGTTCTTGCCTGGAGAATCCCAGGGAGAGACGATGCATTGGAGAAGGAAATGGCAACCCACTCCAGTGTTCTTGCCTGGAGAATCTCAGGGACAGACGAGCCTGGTGGGCTGCCCTCTATGGGGTCGCACAGAGTCGGACACGACTGAAGCAACTTAGCAGCAGCAGCATATCAATGTGACTAGTTACTAAGCTTTGTCTTTATGTATTTGAAATATATAATTTTGTCACTGTTCTAGAAGTTTTAACATGCGTTATTTGACAGTAGAAAAGAATATACCTAATACATTTGTTGGCAACCGTAATCATTTAAGAGATTAAGGAAATTCCCTTCTAAGTTTACTAAGAATATTTTTTGTTTTAATCTTGAATGGGTGTTGAATTTTATCAAATGGTTTATCTCTTCAATTTGTTTATGTGGTGAATCCACTAATCGATTTTCATGTGTTGATGTTTCATTAATTAGGATAATCCCAGCTTGATGCTGATGTGTATTTTCTTAGATCCTCCTGAATTTGGTTTGATAATATTTTGTTTAGGATTTTTCACCTGTCATATTTTAGTGAGATGGTCTTGAGACTTTACTACTGTTTTTCACATTGTTCTTGTTTCTGGGTCTCAGAGCTGCGGAGGTGAGCAAGGTGAGGGCGGGGCCTTGAGAGCAGCCACCCACTCTCTGCCGGCTCTCCGTCTCTAGAAAAGGCGCGTGGTTCGGTCTGCAGGGCTGACTTCCGAGCCCCCAGCGGCCGCAGCAGGTCCCGCAGCGCCGCTCTCAGGGCGCCTGAGCCGCTTGACTCCGCAGCACGGTGCCGCCTAGAGGGTTCCTCAGGGCGAGTTCAGGGTGCCCGGTGAGCGCTCGCGGCAGGTCACAGCACCGCTTTCGCCTGTCACCTGCCTGCAGTGGGTGGGCTTGGCTGGGCAGGGGATGGGAGTCCCCTCTGAGACCTCTTGTCCCCCTCCAGGCAGGAGCCACCCTCGTACCTGAGGGAGCGCAGTGAACGAACGCAGGACATCACACCAGGACGTCTGTCTCTGCCGCCTACGAGAGGTACCATTCCCCGCCAGCTCCCTCTGCGTGCAGGTGACCCGATCCGGGAGGAGAGCACTGGTTGGGAAAGTATAACCTGAAATTCTCGGGGAAGAAAATTCTCTGGTCCCACTCAGTCCCTTTGTGTCATAAACTGGCTACTGTCAGCTCTATTTGGGAACTCTACACAATTTGGGGGAAGTCGTGTTAGCTCTGTTTGGGAAATCTGCACAATTTTCCACAGTGTGAAACGACCTGAATAATCTAAATTTAAATTTGTTTCCTTCGATTTGTCTTTCACCTAACTTTATTTATTTCTTTTGGCCGGGAGACGGGGTGCTGGAGGGAGGGGAAGTGAAGGACCTCTGTACACAGGGAAGAATGTGAGTCCCATCTCCCGGATCTGTTCTGGACACTCCACTCCTGGTTGTAAAGGTTGTGTCAGGGACATTTCCAGTGCCAGCCTGGAATGGTTAACTGTATGGCCATTCAAGCGAATTTAGACCTTGACTTCATCTATAGGCTTCAGGCCCATTTACTGAGCAGTCAGTTTTTAGAGAAGCTTGTGCACAGAATCATAAGAAAATATCAGGATTTTTCTTGAATTTCTTGAATGACATTTCTTGAATGTCATTTGTGCTGCACCATGTCATATTAGCTTCTATCATCTTTATTGTCTTCATACTCCTGAACAACTTGAGAAAAGGCAGGGATCCACTAGTAATCAGTTCATAACACATATTTTTTAATGAATATTCAAAGTTCATCAGTAACTTTGAAACCTAAAATGGTGCTTGAGCGTTCAACACTTGATCGATTGGAAAATGCCAGCGAAACACCACACACTCTTTTTCTTATGGTTACACATAAAATGGGCTGCGTTTTGATCCTCTTGATTGAAATGTATGGTGGTAAGAGTTTTGGATAGGGAGACAGAAGAGCTAAGAACTTGCTGAACCATATCAAGAGAAATTTTCTAACCTGTAAATGGGAAAGGTTGGAGCACATGCTTCAAAGATCTTTGATGAAATGAATCTCATCACAACTTCATAAACATGTGTTGGATTTCAGTGACTCCTGAAGACTTTATCAGAATGTTGGTAAAGTTGTTACTCTAATATCCTTTTGAGGGGAGGTCTGAAAGTCAGCAAGGTAAAGGAAAACCAACAAATACATAGTAGGCAATTTTGATTTGATGAAAACCAAATATATAAGTATTTATAATTTTTAGGTTTAAACAGATCATAAAGTAATTGAGTAATTTTCTTTTTAAGCTAAAAACATATTCCTTTTTTTCTGTACAGAATATGGATTTTGCCACAAGAAGATGGTTCTACTTGCCTTTGGGTTGCATGTTGCTGATCCATCTGACTCATGCTGACTTTGAATTTCAAAAGGGCGTACTTGCCAGCAACAACCCAGGGATCATGGAAGACATTGATCCCCAGTGCTGGAATACTTGCTCTTTGACATTGATAGAGCTCAAAGAACTCAAGATAGAGCACAATGTGGATGCTTTCTGGAATTTCATGTTGTTCCTGCAAAAATCCCAGTGGCCTAGACATTATAATGTCTTCTTAAGCATAGCTCAGGATTTCTGGGACATGTATGTAGACTGCTTGCTTTCAAGATCTCATGGAATGGGCAGAAGACAGTTGATGTCTCCCAGGTATAATTTTCTACAGAAGATAAGAGAATTTAAATGTGTACTTAGATAATAGCAGTTTGGTTTTCTTAAAAATTCAACATTTAATCTTTCTGATTTTTAAAGTTTATCTAATAAGCTAGCAAATTTGCCATATTTTTCCTAATTTGATCAGCTTTGATTTTCATTTTTGCTGATTTTATATTGTTTAGAAAGCATGGGAGCTCTGATGTGCAAATACTTGATTTTAAATGATCTTGGAATATAATATATTTTGGTAATCATTAAATAAATTATCATCTTATTTTTCCCCATGAATAGTTCATAAGAGAGTCATTTAGCCCTGTAATTATTCATATTACATTTGTTAAAAATTTTTTAAACATCAACATGTGTTCAGACTTTTGAAATTAATATTCTCAGTAGGGTTGCTTAAAGGGAGGGAAACTCAAGAATCATATTAAAATAAGTGTTAACAATTTTTCCTCTCTGACTTTACAGGACTGGATTTTATAAAACGTGAGTTTTACATTTAAGAGAACACAGAAAATACCTCAAGCAGGATGGCACCAACCTGAAAATTTAACCCTGTGTCAGTATTTATGAGCTCAAATATTTCCTACAGCATTTATCAAAATTGTTATTTCCAGTTATTTAATATTGATGAAGGTTGTATTTTTGTTGATGTGTAATTGTTTTATGCCTATTGAGTCATCATTTCTATATTTTTGGATAATTTTTCAGTAATTTTTAATTTAGAAGGCATCTTTGTAAAGCATCTTTTTTTTTAAAAAAAGAAAACACCACTTAAAATGCAAATACAGTATATATATTTTAATACAATGATCAATGGGGTAAAATAACAACCAGTTTTATCTGGTGTTATATGTAATATTGACCTTAAAACTGTGCCAAAACTAATGCCAATATTATCCTAAAAAGTAATATTTAATCTTGATGTAGTGTACTCTGTGTCTTCTGATATATGTGTCTCATCACCAAGCTATCTTATATATTATTTTTTATCCATTAAGGACTAAAATTTCATTTTATGTTCTCATTTTTATTGTCCTCATTTTTAAAAAAGGAATAACAAACAGAAGAGTAGTAAGAGACTTCATTTTAGTAAAGTGCAAAAATGAAGTGAAAGTCACTCCGTCATGTCTAACTCTGACCCCGTGGATTCTGTAGTTCATGGAATTCTGCAGACCAGAATACTGGAGTGGGTAGCCTTTCCCTTCTCCAGGGGATTTTCCCAACCAACCCAGGGATCAAACCCAGGTCTTCTGCAATTGCAGGCAGATTCTTTACCAGTTGAGCCACAAGGGAAGCCCAGGAATACTGGAGTGGGTAGCCTATCTCTTCTCTAGATCTTCCCAACCCAGGAACCAAACTGAGGTTTCATGTGTTGCAGGTGGATTCTTTACCAACTGAGCTAACAGGGAAGCCCTTTAGTAAAATGTAATTGGATAGAATTTTTGTCTTTAGAAGACAAAATTGTTTTTATATTTCCTTTTATATAACACATTTTATTGTAAAAAGGATGTGGAATTTAAAGATGTATACCAAACAATAGAATAACATGAATTAGATGAAGAGGTTGGGATGATGAGAAATAGATAGAAAACAAATAATATGCAGTTAAAGTTTTAGGTCAGTGCTTTTAAATGCATGTCATAAAGTTCTATACCTTTGATAAAGGGTAGCCATAAATTTAGTCTGAATTTCCAATGTGAATTGGGACTCATGAGCGGTTTCAAGATTCATAGTGGGGACCAAGCAATATGTTTGGGAGCCTAGCTTTTCCTAGGTCTGAGGATCAATAGAAGTCTGTCCCATAGGTTTTTTATAATGGCTGCCATGGGTTACAGCATTGTGTTTTCAAGTATCCCAACAGTGACAGCTAGCCTTCAATGTAACCTGATGCCAGCACACACAAACACAATTAAATACAATTTCAAAAGCATCAAAAATAATATGAATTGTCTGATGGTTTCATTTGATCCAAGAATAAATTTTGAATTAAAGGAGGGGACCTGACATTCTTTGAGTTGTGGACCACTTTGAAATTCTGATGACATTATAGACCCTCTACTAGGGGTTTTATATACATACACTCATACTTTGTACATAATTTCAGGGGTCCCATGAGTCCTAATGGACTGCATAACTTTCAGGTATTTTTTTTTACAAGTAGCATTTCATATAAATAAGTTTTGTATAATAACTGGTTACAGATAATATGAGGTTTTAAGTTTAATATTGTAAGTTTCTAGATTGAGAATATTTTATCTTGCCAATTACAGATAGATCCCTAAGCTCAGAAAATCAACTAGTTGGAGGGTAGGCCATATGTTCTTTTATAAAAATGACCAAATACCCATGAAGCTGATTAATTCATTTCCTTTTGTAGAGGCATGGGGTCATGATTTTCCTTAGAAAACAGCCCTCTTTCGGAACTTCAACAGTTGAGTGCCATAAAGCAAGATCATGTCATTTTAGCCTAAAAAATTATTCAACCAGTTGTCAGCAATCCTTGTTGTCATAAAAATTTTACTGCACCAATGATAAGCTTTTTAATATTAATAAAATTAGTTTCTAACCTTCCAAAATAGATTAACTGAAAATGGTTTCATAGTTCTCCTAGTTAAATTTACATGCTACCTTGGATTATTAAAGATGTTAAAAATAAACTGGGCATTCTGGTTTTAGAGCCGTTCATCTTAAGTCTCTTTGATGATACTTAGATATAATGCTCTGTTAAATCACCCCAGTTTTGGGCACAAATCATGTCATTTGTATATAGAAAATTTTATTCTTTTTTCATCATTTATTCAACACAAATTCTTTGAGCTTGGAGGTACACTGCTGAGTAATCCAGACACAATCCTTGCTTCCAGAATTGTCACTGCTGTGGGACAAAGATGCAGCAGAAAATAATATAATTAATTCAAAATCACTTTTATGATACCAAAATATAAGCTTTTTTTTTTTAACCAAAGAGAAATGGTAGCCAGAATAGGGTTGAGTGGGGAACAATTCATAGTTCTATTTTTCCATATTCCAAATCATCAGACTAGTCAGATACGACGATGATCCAAAAAAAAAAAATTCAAACCCACCCATTCTTGCAGTGGTGTTATGGTAAAGACTCAATCAGTTTCACAGCTTTGTGTATATGCTGAACTCTTATAGCTTAATTCAAAACCAGTTGTTTTTTCATAGTGCTGAAAGCTAAGGAGGGAAAAAAGATAGCAAAACATATATTGGGAATTCACTGGAAGTCAAGTGGTTGGGACTTCTCGCTTCCACTGCAAAGGACATGGGTTTGGTTCCCGGATGGGAAACCAAGATCCCACATGCTTCAAAGTGCAGAGAAACAAAACAAATAAAACCATCTAATATTGCTCCCAAAATATTTCTTCATGAGGTGATACAATGGTTAATTTACTGAGTGCCTATGCTTAAAATTCTTCTGCTCTTCCTAGAGAATTTTTTTTTTTTTTACTTTAAATAGGCTTTTTATTTCAGAATAGTTTCAAATTTGCTGAAAAGTTGCAAGCTAGTGCAGAGAGTTCTTATATACGCCTCACCCATTTTTCCATATTATTAACATCTTTACATTAGTCTGGTATGTTTGTCATAACTAATGAACCAGTATTGATACAACCTAAATTAAACTTCATATTTTATTTGAATTCCACTAGTTTTCCCCCTTTATGTCCTCTTGCTGTTCCAGTCTGATGATTTGGAATAAGGGAAAAGAAAACTATGAATTGTTCCCCACTCAACCCTATCCCATCCAGGACACCATTTACATTAAGTTGTCATGTCTCCTTAGACTCTAAGAAGATGTTTTTGATGACCTTGACAATTCCAGATACTGGCCAGGTATATTGCAGGATGTCCCTCAATTTGGGTTTGCCTGATGTTTCTCTCTGGTTTTGATGGGGGTTATAGGTTTTGGGGGATGAAAACTACAGAGGTAAAGCACTGTCCTCAACACTTCATATCAAGGGTACATGCTGTCAACATAACATACCCCACGGATGGTGTTTAACCTTGGCTAAGGTATTTGGGCTTCCCACGTGATACTAGTAGTAAAGAACCTTTCTGCCAGTGCAGGAGGCATAAGAGATGCTGCTTCAATCCCTGGCTTGGGAAGATCCCCTGGAGGAGGGCATGGCAACCCACTTCAGTATTCTTGCCTGGAGAATCCCATAGGGAGAGGAGCTTGGCAGGCTACACAGTCCATGGGGTCACAGTCAGACACGACTGAAGTGACTTAGTATGCAAGGTAGTATTTACCAGATTTCTTAGCTGTAAAGTTACCTTCCCTTCTCTTTCTATGTTGTATTCTTTGAAAGCATGGCATTAAGCATAACCCACACTTTAGGGAATGGGAAGTTATGTTACATTTCCTTGAAAAGGAACTATCTACATAAATTAAATATAAGCGTTCATGAAACATTGCTGCCAATGACTAATGTAAGCTTAGGCTGTGTTGGCCGTAGGTGAGAAAAAATGAGTTCAGTTCAGTCGCTCAGTCGTGTCCGACTCTTTGCGACCCCATGAACCACAGCATGCCAGGCCTCGCTGTCCATCACCAACTTCCGGAGTCTACTCAAACCCATGTCCATTGAGTCGGTGATGCCATCCAACCATCTCATCCTCTGTCGTCCCCTTCTCCTCCTGCCCTCAATCTTTCCCAGCATCAGGGTCTTTTCAAATGAGTCAGCTCTTCGCATCAGGTGGCCAAACAAAGTATTGGAGTTTCAGCTTCAACATCAGTCCTACCAGTGAACACCCAGGACTGATCTCCTTTACGATGGACTGGTTGGATCTCCTTGCAGTCCAAGGGACTCTCAAGAGTCTTCTCCAACACCACAGTTCAAAAGCATCAATTCTTCGGCACTCAGCTTTCTTTATAGTCCA
>NW_011495058.1:2171424-2171764 GCF_000754665.1 Bison bison bison | reverse complement strand
ATAAAACTTTGACTCCACTTAAACTATCTCTGAACACACCATCATGTATATTTTGGCTTCATGTCTTTGCTCATGCTGTCCCCTTGTGTGAAAGACCATTTCTTTCTCTTTTTTCCTCTTGAAACAGCCTTACCTTCACACCCTTACTCATAAAGTTTCCTGTTAAGATTGCCCAGCCTTGAAAACTACCCTGTGCCATTTACTCTCTGTACTACTCACTAGGTGCTTTACTGATGGTGCAGGGTAACTCATACTATCTTTCTATGACATATATCTTTCCTTTTGTTCCATTAAGGCAAGGTCCTGAGAGTTCTGCTCTATACATATTTATGACATCAGT
>NW_011495058.1:2150941-2171324 GCF_000754665.1 Bison bison bison | reverse complement strand
GCAGTCCAATGGACTCTCAAGAGTCTTCTCCAACACCACAGTTCAAAAGCATCAATTCTTCGGCACTCAGCTTTCTTTATAGTCCAACACTCACATCCATATATGACTACTGGAAAAAACAGTCTTGACAAGACAGACCTTTGTTGACAAAGTAATGAGAGGGACTAGTTTTATTATACCCTCTATGTATCTATGTTAAACCTGTAAATTTTTGTTTGGTTCTGTTGGTGTCAGTATAGAGGAATATTAACAAATTTCAGCACTTCAGAAAGAGCTGGCCAGATTCATAGTCTGGAATGATTAAATAAACTGGATATTTGATCCCCAAAGACTTAGGGTGAACATCATAGTTTTTCCCTGTGATATGAAATGTACCCTGTGTTCCAGAAGGCAGACTGAGGAACAGAAGAGCAATAGTTGTTCACCTAATTATTCACTGGTTTTCATCCAATATGAGCAAGCACTGGCTGAAAGGATCTAATCAGGTAATGAACTCCTCCCTCATGTAGTAAGATTCTCATTGAACAGCGTTGAAGCCACTTTCTTCTGGGCTCACTAAACTCCATTTTTATTTTCTTGACTATTTTTTCATTTAGTTTATTAGTAAAAGTTTGGGAGCTAAAATTCTGTCTCAGTTGACTCATGGAAGGAAATATACTATCCACCTTTCAGCCAGGCTGGATGGGCTCAGGAGTGATGTAGTGGGAGCACAGATGTGAGCAGAGATGGAGACTTGTTAGAATTAGTGACAATGTCAGACAGAGGGACTGATTTGCGGGCTCACTGCTGGGTGCCTAGAACTATAACATGGGATCTTGGGTATTGTCTGTCTACCAAGTACAAGCGTCTGGATTAAGCAACCTTACTACTCTTCATCCACATACATTTCTTCCTCTGTTGAATGGTAATAACCTGCCCTATTTTACCTTTCTTCTTTCTGATGGGTGAGATTTACAACAGGGAGAAGTTCTACAGAAGGCACAGACTGTTTTGATTACAGTCAGTCCTAATAAATCTGGAGATACCAAGTTGTACTATATACAAAAATTGATATTCACCCAAGTAATATCAATTCTATTTCTACTCTCTGGTCATATTAATGTAATAGTACTTGTGCCTGATTTTAGAGAAAGTCTACCACTCTTATGAAGTGAATGCATCTGAACTACCATAACGTGTCTGTGTTTAGCATTCCTTGTATAGTGTTTTGTTGGTTGAATCTTCCCTTTGAGTTCAGGACTTTGCTGTATTTGCGTAAGTTGAGGGAAAGGCTGCCAGGAGCTGGGGCTACAATCACACTTATTCAGTAATTAACTAAGGTGTTGGTTACCACAATGAATGAGATATGGTCTCTGTCTTGTCTTTAGGGAGCTTGGAGCCTGAGGAAGGAACTTATAGTCTACAAAATGGGGTAAACATTCCTTTCTCTTAGTCACGGACACTTCATCTCCATTCTGTATGTATCTCAGATGTACCCAATGTGTATCTGGTGCTTTTTGTATGGGCCATCTCATTGTTGCAGGTTCCTGTCCACACCCATTCTTGTGTCTCAGTCATTCCTCTTTGCATGTGTGCGTGCATGCTAAGTTGCTTCAGTCGTGTCCAAATCTTTTCGACTCTATGGACTGTAGCCCGCCAGGCTCCTCTGTCCATGGCATTCTCCACACCAGGATTCTGGAGTGGGTTGCCATGCCTGTCTCCAGAGGATCTGCCTGACCCAGGATCAAACCCACGTCTCTTAAGTCTCCTGCATTGGCAGACAGGTTCTTTACACTCCCCTTTACATGGAACCTTTGTGCTTAGGACTGCCTGTGAAGAAGAGGAACAAATTATGCCTTCTGCTGTCCTCTTGGGGGTGGTGGTAATAGAGAAAGGGATTCAAGAGAAGACAAAGCTCACTGATAAGCTGATGCATATTATGTACCCCTATGAGCCACAGGAGAGTGGGCAGCCAGGCCAGGCTGAGAGGTCACTGGCAACTCATTCTGATTAGAACAACATCAGTAGCTGTCATTTCTTCTCTCATTACAAATGCTACTATCCTCACAGAGGGAATAATGAAAAATCCTGGAGGAATGTGAGTTGGAGGAGGAAGTGTAAGGGGAAGAGGGAGGAGAAAGTAGGAGAGGGTGGGCCCAGTGGGGTGTTGGAACCCTCTTTTATTTGATAATGCAAGTGGATCCTATGCATATCTTCCCAACTCTGCTTTCAGCAGCACCATGTTGGTAGCTTGAAATTGGTCATCCTGGGAATATTTATATCATGCAAATTGGCAAACACTATATATAAGAGCTTTTTCCCCTTGAAGAGCTGGTTCTTATACATTTAGCCAGTACACTGCTATGTGCACCCTATGGGTCTAGAGACTAGGCTCAAATTCCAACATATTTTCCTTTCTGAGGAAACAGAGTCTTGTCTCTCCCAGCCCTGGACAGGAACTCAACTTTGCAGCTTCCTGAGTGAAGAAGGGGGTTGATGGGGTTCCAGGCTTTGGAAACACATAATGGCACACAGGGACACAGACACTTATTGCTCTACATCCAGTATTAAGGGATCTACCTCTATGTGGCAAGGTACCTCCACCACCAAAAGAGTTTCCCTCCACACCCACTTTCCATCCCCATTAAAGAGAAGTATCATTGGGATTTATTTATATATTAAGAGTTAAAATAGATAGCTAATGGGAAATTGCTGTATAGCACAGGGAACTCAGCCTGGTGCTCTGTGACAATCTAGAGGTGTGGGATGGGGTGGGAGGTGGGAGGGATCTTAAAGAGGGAGGGGACATGACTGATTCATGTTGATGTGTGACAGAAACCAATATATGCAGGTCAAGAAGCAATAGTCAGAACAACAGACTGGTTCAAAATTGGGAAAGGAGTATGACAAGGCTGTGTATTGTCACCCTGCTTAATTTCTGTGCAGAGTACATCATGTGAAATGCTGGGCTGGATGAATAACAAGATCAAGATTGCTGGGAGAAATATCAATAACCTCAGATATGCAGATGATACCACCCTAATGGCAGAAAGCAAAGAGCAACTAAAGAGCCTCTTGATGAAGGTGAGAGAGGAGAGTGAAAAAGCTGGCTTAAAAGTCAACACTCAAAAAATGAAGATCATGGCATTTGGTCCTATTACTTCATAGCAAATAGATGGGGAACAAGTGGAAACAGTGACAGACTTTATTTTCTTGGGCTCCAGAATCACTGTGGACAGTGACTGCAGCTATGAAATTAAGACACTTGTTCCTTGGAAGAAAATCTATAATAAACCTAGACAGCATATTGAAAAGCAGAGACATCACTTTGAGGACAAAGGTCCAGATAGTCAAATCTATGGTTTTTCCAGTAGTCATATCTGAGAGTTGACCATAAAGAAGGTTGAGCACCAAAGAACTCTGCTTTCGAACTGTGCTGGAGATGACTCTTGAGAGTCTCTTGGACAGCACAGAGATCAAACCAGTCAATCCTAAAAGAAATCAGCCCTGAATATTCATTGGAAGGACTGATGCTGAAGCTGAAGCTCCAATAGTTTAGCCACCTGATGTGAAAAGCTGACTCACTAGAAAAGACCCTGATGCTGGGAATGATTGAGGGCAAGAGAAGAAAGGTGTGACAGAGGATGAGATAGTTGGTTGGCATCATCGACTCAACGGACATGAGTTAGAGCAAACTCTGTGAGATAGTGAAGCACAGGGAAGCCTGGTGTGCTGCAGTCCATGGGGTCACAAAGAGTTGGACATGACTGAGTGACTGAACAACAAAAACAACACAACATTGTAAAAACAATTTTTCTCCAGTTAAGTATAAATAAAATTTTTTAAAAACTATCTTTATTTTTAATTTTTATTGTTTAGCTTCTGACTAACATTTGGTTTTTATAGGAGAAGAACTTTTACTTTGACCAACATACTTGCTGCAAAATTTTTGCTGTCCATATTTATATATATTTATAATAACTTATGTACTTAGCCTGACCCCACTCTAACCAAATGCTTTAGATGGGACTGACCTTCAGGCTCTGGGTGTAAGCAGTCCTCAGATCTGGCTAAGGTCATGATGAATGGTTCAGGAGTGGGCATGTGGCCAATCAGATGTCCCAAGATGCAGAGACAGTTGCAGAGACTGTTGAGAGGTAGGCATGCACTCTTTCCTACTGGATATCAACCTGGGAGAATATAATTCAGGAGCTTCTAGGAAAAGAGAAGATCTACTCACAGAGTTTCAGTTTCTGGATCCAACAATGCCTATAGTTTTAATTAGTTTTATATTTGACTTTTGTTATTGTGGTTTTTTTTTTGTTTTGCTTTTTGGCTCAAATCAGTTGGAGCTGTTCACATCAGTTGAAAGAGTCTTAACTGATACAATATGTTTTACAATTTTCAGTTAAGAGGACTGTAATCTTTAGAAAGAAACTGATGATAACTCTTCTCACAGTATATGTTGATACTTTTAATAACAATATATTATATTTCCTTACTTTTATTTTTAATAGTATTTTACTAAAATATTTATTCTAAAATGTTTGCTTTACATTTATATATAAAGATATTTAGCTAAAAATTATCAGTGGAATTTATTTCAAAAATCCTTTAGAGTATTTTATGCGGGATCACTCTTCTTTGGCTCATCCACAGTTTTTACTGCTTTCACCTTCTGTAAGGCTCCTCCTCGAATAGGCAGTTTCTTAAGAGCAATATCTGTATCAGCCAGAGGTCCTCCCACTAATCGGGCAGGAGTGCTTTCCACTGTTACTACCCCACCAGAAGGCACCTATAAAAACAAAATTAAACATTTAAGAGGCCATTTATAAAAATTTTCACTAAGAGGAAAATTTATTCATCCTTTAGCTAACTTTGGATAAGACACAAAATGCATATAGTAACTAGGAGGCAGTGTGTAATAATGGAAAAATCAGGGCTTTGGGGCCTTTGCAATCAGGGCCAAATTATTTCCAGAAGAGGACACCAAGAACACTGGAATATGGTATGGATCTATTAACAAGCAAAGGAGGCACTGCACACTTCCTGTCAATGAGATGTAGAGACCTACTTTGACTAGTGTTTACAGCAGTTTCTTGGGAATCCTGGAGGGCTAGGTCTGGTCTAAACCAGCACTAGGTAAGGGCAGGGATAAATATGCCTTAACTACTTGACATTTTAAAGCAAAAAGAAAAAGTACGAGACAAAACCTCATGGAAATAACATTCTTTGGGAACTAAATTCATTATCTATTAAGAAAAGTTATGGATAAAAAAAAAATCTTACTGTTGCGTTAAGGCCTTTAATATCTGTTCTGTGAAATATCGCATTTGGTGGTCTTTCACCATATCTAGAGGATTCTATAGCTTTCTCTTGAAGTCTTTTTGCTTTCTGAAGATTTTTAAATTAGAAAGAAAATAAAATTGTTATTAAAGCATTAACTATGGTACTTACAAAGAAGTATACAAAATACATTTGTGTCTGGTTTATAATTTATTAGCACTAGATCTAGCATTTATTCATTTAAGCTAAGAAAATAGTTATTAGCAAGTTATATCCTTTGCACATTGCAGGAAACAACTAAAAATGTTACTGAAATTTCCAGAGGTACTGGCAATATACGACCAAGGGATAAAATAGTTCCTAAGGAAATCAGGCTCAGTTTTTTGCACATGGTTGAATAAACTACTAAATTTACAATAGATGATGCATGTTTTCAAATTATTTTGTACAAATACTAATCCAGTACACTTAAATGTTTTAAGAATTCAGAATAATGCAAACTATATAATTTGCTGCTGCTGTTGCTAAGTCACTTCAGTCGTGTCCCACTCTGTGTGACCCCATAGACGGAAGCCCACTGGGCTCCTCTGTCCCTGGGATTCTCCAGGCAAGAATACTGGAGTGGGTTGCCATTTCCTTCTCCAATGCATGAAAGTGAAAAGTGAAAGTGAAGTCACTCAGTCATGCCCGACTCTTAGCGACCCCATGGACTGGAGCCTACCAGGCTCCTCCGTCCATGGGATTTTCCAGGCAAGAGTACTGGAGTGGGGTGCCATTGCCTTCTCTGATAATTTGCTGCAGTTACCTTCAAATTCAATAGTTGAGGCACTAGAACAGGTGAAATCCTAGGTAACAACTAATCTGTGTGGAAGGGTTTTCATAAACTCTTCCTTAAAAGTACAGGTAGTTATGGGGCTATTTTGTAAATAACATTGGGAAGAACTTTTCATGAGAAGGGGGAGACATGGTATCTTGAATAAGCTTGTTGTTAATTTTGATTTTCCTATCTTAATATGGTTCCACTATTTTTGTGGGCTAATATATCATTTAATGATTTCATATTTAGAGGAAAATTATCACATATGTAAAAGTGTATCCCAAGCACAAATGGAAAAAAGTAATGAGATTTTGGAACTCTATGATGTTCTTACATATTTCAAGTGAACAATTAGCATTATAAACTTTTTAGATTACTTTCAAGCTTATTGCTGAAGCATGTTATCACATTTTCTCAAATTCCTATTTAATCTTTAATATAATGTTTCTTGTGGTGGTCACAGGGAAAACATCTTTGATCGAGAGGGCAATATGGACAGTTGTTATTTGTGTCCTTCACTCTGCTTCTTACAGAATCAGTGAATAAGAAGGCTCAGAATGGAAAGCAGGAGCACACTCCTGCTTATTCCTGACTAACTCTCATCTCTTTTATGCAAACCAGGAACACCATCCTTGCATCACCCTGCTAAGCCAAATGAAACTCAGAGTGGTATCTTCTGAAACTGTGAAAAATGCTTAGTTTCAGTTATCATCTTAAACTGCAAATGAGGATCAACAGTGTTGGTATCCCACAGAAAGATCAACAGAAAAAGGTGAATGAATATTTCCCTGAAAAATTCTGTCAGAGTTGGCTGCTTTTTGTGGTTATCATAATATTTAAAAAATCCTACCTTTAAAGTTTTAGCATTTGATGTTCTGGCCAAGAAATTTTCCCATGATTTATTAGCCAATTCTCTTTGCTTGTGTGTGGCTTGTATCTGAAATGAGAAAGATAAGTAAGAGTTCGTCAAAGGGCTTGAATACCTCTATTTTGAAGAAAGAGCTAGTTTTTGCCAATATAAATTTTAAGACCAACTAGCAAAAAGATTAGAGTTTAACAACTTAAATAACGAAAGTCTTAAAACAAACAAACAAAATTCTTTCCTCACTACGTGGCCAAGGTTTGAACTGCTTCCCATGAAATGTAATGAAAAACTGGTGTTATAAAAAAATAAAATATGAGAATAACAATAATCGCTCTCAGCAAGACTGTTTTAAATAAATATCACTTGCAAAAACAGAGTATAATCCAGAGCAAGTTACATAAATGACCCAACAGCAAATCCACAAGAGAAAATAAAGAGATTTCTGCTGCCACTGATAATAGTTTAGGCAAGATTATATTGGTGGAGCTTCTTCTAATTTATGACTTCAGCAAGACAAGCAATTTTGTGAGAGTGCTGAGTTTGTTGTGGAGTTACAGTCTGGGAAATACTACTGACAAACTACAAAGACTGTGGTTCTCAACAGACTCTCCACTAAATATATAATCAGAAAACACATGCCCTTGGTTGGTATATAGTATATTATTAAGCTTAAATTATGAACCTAAGGGTATTTAATTAAACAACTGCTAAAAAATAAGTGGGGTCAGAGCCATGATAACAAAGCAACGATAATCAGCAGATCAGCAATAGCTAGTCCACACAACAGAACACTGCCACTCAATATAACTACTGAGAAGCAGAACTTCCATCAGGGATACTCCACTAAAGATCAAAAGAATGGCTTAAATGGCATTGCAATAAAAACTCTCCAACAAATAAAACTTTTAAGAAGGGAGGTATCTAAGATGGAGCAGAATTTATAAGTGGATGCTAAGTTCCACTAGACGGAAGACATAAACATTTAACAGTATAAGTGAAAACATCAGGCAATAGAAAAACACTTTGGAAATCACCTTAAAGAGTTCTAAATATTTAACTTTAGTCATAAAGGATCACCAAGCAGCAATGGGGAGTCTATATCATCTCTGCATTGGTGGACAAGTTCACTTAGTCACTTAACCTATTTGCTCAAAAACGTCAGGTGTGTTGTTTCTCACCTGTGTAAAGCTTTTGGGGAAAAATGGCTTATATTTTCCCAACAGGCTTTTTCTGACTAGCTAAAGTCAGAGAGCACATTTACAGAGTGCTCACAGCATGTGATTTGGCACTGAGGTGAGGAGATGTGCCTCTGGTTGGCATACAAGTGAGGGCCTGTCACAGAGTGAGGGACAAGGGCCGACTTTCTCGTTGAGGTTAAACTTACAGTCACAGAGATACACTGTTTGTCAGAATTTTCTAGATGTGTACACTTAAATAGACCACAATTTTTGAAACTCTGACATTTCAAAAATGGAAATGTAAGCCTTGAGAAATAATTATAATGTCATAGACCAGCATTGACTACAGTAATTGAATTTCAAGCTATTCACTCCATGTTTTCTTTCAATCTGTACAAAGACACAGAAAGTAACTATAAAAGAAAATCACAAAATGACTCTAAGTGCTGAAGCATTCACAAGTAAGGCAAATACCTTAGGGATAATTTCAACTAGTTTATACACCGAAATTATTTTGGCTTACTTTTGTATATACTTTTTGTTCATTTTGCACATCTTGGCGTGCTTGGCTTTCAATCATCTCACTTTGCAGAGAAACAACCATCTTTCCAATATTTTCTGATGCTGCTGTAATAGATTCCAAAATTTTTTTGTCTGTGGTGACTGGTCTTAGCTTTTCTAATTTTATTTCTTCATATATTTCATTCCATATTTCTCCAATCTGTTATAGCAAAGTTTAAACAAGTTAAATTAACCAAAAATAAATGATATACTTTTAGGTAACCTAAAATGTATTTGAGTGATCATTCCAAAGTTAACACTTACGGAACCAGCTTTTCCTAACTTACTCTTTGGGAATAAGTGGTACTGGGAATGATTTGGGGCAACAGTTACATTTGAGTATTCAGGAATCACTTACCTAATGTTTTTCAATGATAAGTATTCACAGAGAAGGCTCTACTATCTAAGTGTAGTTCATTGCCATAATCACTGCCCTCTCCTTTATAGTCACTCTGTTTTCACAGCTGCACAAATTGTTGCTTTACTCTCATCCTCCTGAAGTACTGATGCTTTCTTTCTAAAGCCCTGTTTGAAGACTGGGTCAAGATGAATTTATAGAACAGTGAAGATGGAGATTTCTGGAATCCTGGTACCTAGTCATCCGAGAAATAGGGCCTTGTCCCTCATCTTCTAGCTAAGGTAATACTTGACCTAAAACTCTTAATATGTTGATTTCATCATGCTGTAGCTCCACCTCATATACTGGGATATATGGAAATTACTGCATTTGAGTATATTTAAATTTAGAGGAAAAAAATTTTCATCCAGGATACGGGTAAAATTAAGCCTTGTTTTCCCTTTTTAAATAGAGATTTATTCATTTACAGCATTCAATACATAGTACTAATATTAGAAGAGCATGTTTACTTAAAAAGGCTTTCCTAGAAGTTCAAAGGCATTTATTTACCAAAAAGTATATAACCAGAGAAGTAAGCAACTCAGGACTATTAATTGATATTTGACCATTGGATAATGTAATGATAAAACAATACTTTAATAAGTATTAATAATTTATTTTAATAAGTAATAATTCATTCAATTCTAGCTCTTTTAAAGAAAATTATTTTTGAAACTTTTGACTGCACTTAGTCTTCGTTGCTGCGTGTGGGCTTTTTCTAGTTGCTGAGAGCCAGGGCTACTCTTCATTGCCATGCACAGGCTTCTCATTGCAGTGGATTCTCCTGTGGCAAAGCACAGGCTCACTCTAGAGCACAGGCTCAGTAGTTGTGGCACCAGGCTTAGTTGCCCTGTGGCATGTGGGATCTTCCCAGACCAGGGATCCCTGGTGTCCCTTGCATTGGCAGGGGGATTCTTAACCACTGGATCACCAGGGAAGTCCCAATTCTAGCTCTAAATACCCTTTTAAAGAGAAGAAATTATGTTTTAAAGATCTATTAGGCTTCTATATCAGTAATGTCTATCTTCCTTTATAAACTAAAAGTTGGATGAAATCTTATCCCATGGAAATACCCAATAAATTAATTGTATGCTCCTTGAATAGTATCAGATGTAAAATGAAAACTAAAAACTATATAGTATGTGGATTATTGCTCACAAATATGAATAGATCTTCCCCAACTGATGACTTGCATACTAGATTTTAATAAAAAGGCTAAGAAGGTACTCACTTTAAAATCAAGATATCTATGTATGATACATAGAGTGACAAAATCTTCAGCAGATAAGCCAGGTAAATTTTCAAAATCTAAACAAAGTTTATAAAGAGAGAATTACTTTAACTGAGCAAATAGTTCTAAAAGGCATATATCTATCATAAAAATGCAAATGATTCCTTTGATTTCATCCTGATTTATGTAAATGTTACTTCTGTGAGCATCTGGCTTCCTCCTGTAACAAACCTCTGCCAGGTCATCCTTATGTAGTCATTAAAAAAGGAACGCTTTCTGTGCTGTGGTCCGACCATGATACTGTACTTTTACAGTCTTTAGAGTGAGGACTTTTTTCTTAATAAGAAGCGAAGTTAAGTCCTCAGGTGATTCAGAATTCTAGTATTTAAGTCTAATCATCTAAACTAACTGTCTTTAATCCTGACTGTACTCTGGAATTGCCTGGGGAGCTTAAAAATTACTGATGCCTTCCCCCAAATCCAGAGCTCAAGGAGGGGCAGCTGGTTGTGTTGTGATAACAATGGAACATGCATTTGTCTATATAAAGGGATTTTTATTCATCATGTCTGAAAAACGGACTCCAAAGTGAAATCAATTCACAATACTCAGCAAAGAAAGAGAGGCTCTTTAGAATTTGACAAGTAACTTCTTACCTAGTTTGCCCAACACAGCATAAATTTTTGCTCTGATATTCTCAGCAACATCCATAACTGCAATAGTTGGGCAGTTAGCAGGCAGTGGTATGATTTTTTGCTCTTCTTGAAAACTAGTAAATAGAGGTTTCTTTGTATCTAATCAATGGATATCATAAAAATATAGAAAGGACAGATAAAAATTGTAGTAAATTAATAATTTTAAGATTTTAGTCTAGACATCATACTAACAGAATACAGTACTGCCTGATACATGATTACTCTTTTAAAAACATTAGTAACCAGTAATTTTTCCCCATTCTGTTGGAAAAATTTAATTTTTTACTATTTATGTAAAGTATAAAAATTTCACAAAATTACTTTTTAAAAGTGAAACTTTCACATAAAAAACTTTTCTAATTTTGAGATCCAGAAACTGAACATGTCAGTTTAACAATGATTTAATCTCCTATTTGCTTTTGGTTTCTATATGTTATCCTATAAATATAAAAACTATTTTATGATGTTATGGGTTAGAAGTTAGAAATAATACAAATGGATTGAAGAGAGAAATCACCAGGAGTTAAAGGGGAAGTATTTTCACTTAAAAATAAACAATACTAACATATAAAATTATAATAAGAATCATAAGAGGTTTAGAAAATGTAATAGAGCACTATGCTGCTGCTGCTGCTGCTTAGTCGCTTTAGCTGTGTCCGACTCTGTGCGACCCCATAGACCCCATAGACGGCAGCCCACCAGGCTCCCCCGTCCCTGGGATTCTCCAGGCAAGAACACTGGAGTCAGTTGCCATTTCCTTCTCCAATGCATGAAAGTGAAAAGTGAAAGTGAAGTCGCTCAGTCGGGTCTGACTCTAGCGACCCCATGGACTGCAGCCTACCAGGCTCCTCCGTCCATGGGATTTTCCAGGCAAAAGTACTGGAGTGGGATGCCATTGCCTTCTCCGATATAGCACTATAGAATAGATAAATGAAATATAAATTCTGGTACTATAAACTTCATTAATTTAGAGTCTAGTCATTTAAATTTATGACCATTGATTTATTTTTATTTAGAAAAGTTTCCTCCTTTACATAAAAGTTAAACTATAAATGAGAATCAACAGAAATGTACAAAATACCAGAAAAATTGTTCTTAAGCACTCTACTTTTTAAGCACTCAAATTATATTGGTAAATGAAATATTACTGAAAATACTTACAAAAGCAGATAACCCAAAGAAAATGCTTTAGGTTTTTTCAAATTTTATTGGTAAATGAAATATTACTGAAAATACTTACAAAAGCAGATAACCCAAAGAAAATGCTCCTGTTAAGTTTTGTTTTCCAAGTTAAAGAATATAATCAAATACCATTTCCTGAAAATATTCTATAAAAACATGAACCTACTAATTTACTTAGTTTTCTTTCAATCTGCAGACCCCTGTGAAAAGAACTTTAAACAAAGAGGTAGAAGGCCCCATACTTTCCTAATGTCTCATTCTAAAAATACGGATCTAATTATTTCTACAAACAATTACAAATACACTTACCAACAATCTTCCCGTATTTATCACGTTTTACTCCTAATTCTTTTTCTTCCTTTCTCCACAATTTAATTAAAAGACTAGCAGCTGTCTGGTCCTTCTTCCCTCGCCAAGCATTGACATGAGCCGCAGTTTTGGGATTATCACAGAATTCAACCATTATTCCAAGTATTAGATTGCAGAATTTTTTTTGGTTTAACTTTTGCAAGGAAACAGAAAAAGAAAAATGTTGCAATAAATACATATATTTTAAATAAAAAAATAAAAATTTTAAGAATTATTGTCTTTTAAAAGAGAAATATTGTGTTAATCAGTAGGTTTTTTCCTAAATGACTGCCTTATAAAATCAAGACTCTAAGTATGATTTGTGACCATCTCCTGTTAAAATAGATACCATTGTAATGAGTTCATTTTCAAACAATACTTTTAAAAAACAGAAATAAAAAGATTGAATATAATTCTGATGTAGTCATAAACATACCCTAAACAAAAATGTCATTGATTTAGTTCAATAAGAAAAAGAAATATTGAAATTAAGTGGAGCAAGGTCATCTGTGCTATACATAAGAGTGTAATTATAGGATCTTTTTAATTTACCTGGTTTATTAAAGTTTGTTAAGACTCATCCTTGCTGTAACCTCATTATTATTAAGAGACTAACTGATAGTAACTCCAAATGGCAGTCACATGTGAAAATAAATCAAAACGAAGTATAATTTTGTAGTTTGAAACTCAGCAACCATAAAAGAGTAGATTAGCACTTAAGAAAAATTATCTTATTAAGCATATTTCCTGTTTTTCTACAAATAGTTTTCAGTAAACTAAAATTTAGGTATGCTGCTGCTACTGCTGCTAAGTCGCTTCAGTCGTGTCCGACTCTGTGCGACCCCATAGACGGCAGCCCACCAGGCTCCCCTGTCCCTGGGATTCTCCAGGCAAGAACACTGGAGTAGGTTGCCATTTCCTTCTCCAATGCATGAAAGTGAAAAATGAAAGTGAAGTTGCTCAGTCGTGTCCGACTCCTAGTGACCCCACGGATGGCAGCACACTAGAGAAGTCCAAGTAGAGCAAAGGCGTCCACACAGTTATGGCTTCTGTGTGAAATATTTTTGGTTGAGAAACTCTTACAGTGTACTGCTAATAGAATATGGCAAAAGAAACATGTAACCTGTTGTCTGAATTACATACATTATCAGTTTCCTGTTTGATTAAATTATGGATAATATTACCTGCTTTAGAGAGTTATTATAACTTATATGGGGTTTCCCAGGAGCTACAGGAGACAGAGGTTCAATCACTGGGTTGGGAAGATCCCTTGGAGGAGGGCATGGTAACCCATTCCAGTATTCTTGCCTGGAGAATCCCATGGACAGAGGAGACTGGAGGGCTACAGCCCATAGGGTCGCAAACTGTCAGACACGACTGAGTGACTAACATACACACACACTGTCACATAGTAAACTCTCAGTAATATTTAACCTTTATGAGCAATTATTCAGTTCAGTTCAGTTCACTCGCATCCGACTCTTTGTGACCCCATCAATCGCAGCACACCAGGCCTGACTGTCCATCACCAACTCCCGGAGTTCACTCAAACGCACGTCCATCAATTCTGTGATGTCATCCAGCCATCTCATCCTCTGTTGTCCCCTTCTCCTCCTGCCCCCAATCCCTCCCAGCATCAGAGTCTTTTCCAATGAGTCAACTCTTCGTATGAGGTGGCCAAAGTACTGGAGTTTCAGCTTTAGCATCAGTCCTTCCAAAGAACACCCAGGGCTGATCTCCTTTAGAATGGACTGTTTGGATTTCCTTGCAGTCCAAGGGACGCTCAAGAGTCTTCTCCAACACCACAGTTCAAAGTATCAATTCTTCGACGCTCTTTTCTTCACAGTCCAACTTTCACAATCATGTATGACCACTGGAAAAACCATAGCCTTGACTGCTGCTGCTGCTGCTAAGTCGCTTCAGTCGTGTCCGACTCTGTGCGATCCCTTAGACGGCAGCCTACCAGACTTCCCCATCTCTGGGATTCTCCAGGCAAGAACACTGGAGTGGGTTGCCATTTCCTTCTCTGCTTTTCAATATGCTATCTAGGTTGGGCGTAACTTTCCTTCCAAGGAGTAAGCGTCTTCTAATTTCATGGCTGCAGTCACCATCTGCAGTATTTTGGAGCCCAAAAAATAAAGTCTGACACTGTTTCCACTGTTTCCTCATCTATTTCCCATGAAGTGATGGGACCGGATGCCATGATCTTCGTTTTCTGAATGTTGAGCTTTAAGCCAACTTTTTCACTCTCCTCTTTCACTTTCATCAAGAGGTTCTTTAGTTCTTCTTCGCTTTCTTCCATAAGGGTGGTGTCATCTGCATATCTGAGGTTATTGGTGTTTCTCCCAGCAATCTTGATTCCAGCTTGTGCTTCTTCCAGCCCAGCGTTTCTCATGATGTACTCTGCATATAAGTTAAATAAGCAGGGTGACAATATACAGCCTTGATGTACTCTTTTTCCTATTTGGAACCAGTCTGTTGTTCCATGTCCAGTTATTACACACTGAATAAATATTTTAACAGATTGTATTAATCACAATCCTTAATCAAGTCAGTTTTTTATTCTTCTACTTCACTTTGGGAATGCCTAATGGCTCAGTGGTAAAGAATCCACCTGCAATGTAGGAGACATGGGTTCGATCCCTACATTGGGAAGATTCCCTGGAGAAGAAAATAACAACCCACACCAGTATTCTTGCCTGGGAAATCCCATGGACAGAGGAGCCTGGTGTGCTACAGTCCATGAGTCACAAGAGTCAGATATGACTTAACTAAAACTACCACCACATACTTCAGTTTTAGGAGGGAGGCAAATGTCAATGGTTGAAGTTTATATACAAACTTCATTAAAGATTATTTGTAATTTATAATTAGCTTGGTTGGTTTAATCTACATTCAGTTCAGTTCAGTTCAGTTGCTTAGTCGTGTCCGACTCTTTGTGACCCCATCAATCGCAGCACGCCAGGCCTCCCTGTCCATCACCAACTCCCAGAGTTCACTCAAACTCACATCCATCGATTCTGTGATGCCATCCAGCCATCTCATCCTCTGTCGTCCCCTTTTCCCCTTCCCCCAATCCCTCCCAGTATCAGAGTCTTTTCCAATGAGTCAACTCTTTGCATGAGGTGGCCAAAGTACTGGAGTCTCAGCTTTAGCATCAGTCCTTCCAAAGAACACCCAGGGCTGATCTCCTTTAGAATGGACTGGTTGGATCTCCTTGCAGTCCAAGGGACTCTCAAGAGTCTTCTCCAACACCACAGTTTAAAAGCATCAATTCTTCGGCACTCAGCTTTCTTCACAGTCCAACTCTCACATCCACACATGACCAATGGAAAAGCCATAGCCTTGACTAGACAGACCTTTGTTGGCAAAGTAATGTCTCTGCTTTTGAGTATGCTATCTAGGTTGGTCATAACTTTCCTTCCAAAGAATAAGCGTCTTTTAATTTCATGGCTGCAGTCACCATCTGCAGTGATTTTGGAGCCTAAAAAAAAAAAGTCTGATACTGTTTCCACTGTTTCCCCATCTATTTCCCATGAAGTGATGGGACCAGATGCCATGATCTTCATTTTCTGAATGTTGAGATTTAAGCCAACTTTTTCACTCTCCTCTTTCACTTTCATCAAGAGGCTTTGTAGTTCCTCTTCACTTTCTTCCATAAGGGTGGTGTCATCTGCATATCTGAGGTTATTGGTATTTCTCCCGGCAATCTTGATTCCAGCTTGTGCTTCTTCCAGCCCAGCGTTTCTCATGATGTACTCTGCATATAAGTTAAATAAGCAGGGTGACAGTATATAGCCTTTATGCACTCCTTTTCCTATTTGGAACCAGTCTGTTGTTCCATGTCCTGTTCTAACTGTTGCTTCCTGACCTGCATATAGGTTTCTCAAGATGCAGGTCAGATGGTCTGGTATTCCCATCTCTTTCAGAATTTTCCACAGTTTCTTCTGATCACACAGTCAAAGGCTTTGGTATAGTCAATAAAGCGGAAATAGATGTTTTTCTGGAACTCATTCAGTACAATCTAATAATTACATTCAAGAAAACACAGCAAAAATATGTCAGGAACTATTCAAACCACTGCATGTAAATGTATACACACATGCACATAATTATTCATACAATCCTAGCAGCAATGCATGAGGTAGATAATACTGTTATCTCTATTTTATAAATGAAGAAATTGGTAACAGAGGTGTTAAATAATTTGTCAAAGTTACACAGCTAACAACTCCAAGAGGCCTCAATCAGACTGATTCCAGTCTGTGCTCACAATCACTGTGCTATATGGCTTCTCCTACCAGCCTTCATATCTTTCCATCCAGAAACCCTAATGGTGAAGGAGAATGAATATAAGTAAGAAATGTCTTTTAATTTTTAAAATAAATTTTAATTACTTTATATATATATATATACACACACACACACACACACACACACAATATCATTCCTTACTTCCAAATATTAAGTAGAAGCTACATTCCAGGAAGATATGCCAAATTAATTTTGTAGCTTTGAGAATTCCCTGACACTGACCATGTGCTTCTAGACATACTCTAGTCAGAGAAACATGGTGAGATATATGTCGTTTAAGTCTGCCTAAGTAGAGCTATGTGGAGAAGGCAATGGCACCCCACTCCAGTATTCTTGCCTGGAAAATCCCATGGACGGAGGAGCCTGGTAGGCTGCAGTCCATGGGGTCGCACAGAGTTAGACACGACTGAGCAACTTCACTTTCACTTTTCACTTTCATGCATTGGAGAAGGAAATGGCAACTGACTCCAGTGTTCTTGCCTGGAGAATCCCAGGGACGGGGAAGCCTGGTGGGCTGCTGTTTATGGGGTCGCACAGAGTTGGACACGACTGAAGTGACTTAGCAGCAAGCAGAGCTATGCATATATCCTTTGTATTATGCTCAATTTTCTGAACTTTCAAAGGGTTTCTGCTTATGACTCATTCAAGGTGGGTTATTTTTATTATTATAATTATTATTTACTTATTTTTTGTTTGTAGTGTTTTATATCTAATGAGCTTGCTATCATCTCTGGTGTCAACTAATTTTCTTTCACAGAGATGAAAGGACACAAATAAGTTTAGTATCTTTGCTAAGTTAAAGTAGGTTCGTTATTCTGTTAATAATATCAAGAATGGTGGCAATCACAGGCAGTGACATACCTAGAACTCTGCATGAGAATCTCTCTCAGAGTTTTACTGAAACAAAAGTATACTTTTTCTTTATATTATCTTAACTATGGACACACTTATTGAGGCTAGGAGGGGATTACTGTAAGGATAAATGTGAGTCTTTGCCATTCTTCTCAGCCTTTCTGGATTATTCTATGACACACTAGAGTCTTCACATTACCTACAAATCACACAGTTTTTTTTTTTAATGTTGATCTTTCCTTGTTTGTCAAGCTAGAAGTTATTAGTAAATGATTATTGACTTTGAAGTAGTCTAGCTGTTTCTTTAATTTTGTGGGGGAAAATCCACATAAAACAAATTCCCTGCTGTCATATGTTTGGGAACATTCATCTAAGTAAACCAATTTCTTCACTGGAGGAATTTTCAGACTCTTTATTATGCCAATGCACATTATGGAACTCCAGGAGGGATTTTTGTTTAAAACAAACATTTAAACACTATTTGGGGGCACATTTAATCACAGAGTAGTGTTCTGTGATACTCAGTTTGTAAAGAGCTAATAAAGACATATTTAATTTTTGTTAAACAGTTATTATACTTACTGCTAATAAATCCAAAAGGAGAAAAATGCCTTCTTTTTCAAGAAAGTAATCCTCTGAGGGGTAACATCCCAAAATGCAGCACCTTAAATAAAAAGGAAGGTAATAACTTAACAAGGCTTTATTGTTAAATTCAATTTGTGAGTTTATTTCTATCAAAAATATCTTCTCAAAGAATATTTTCCTTCCTTCTCTCAAATCAGTTTATTTCTTTGCTTAAAAATTGAACTTTGAAGAGACTTTGCCAGTGTAGTTTAATTTCAACTATTTAAAAACTAATCCCAATTGTTTCTCATTGCTGCCTTTTTTCTGTAGATGCAATGTTCTCCTTTGCTTTCCCAAAATTAATTATTCCTAAAGGTCTCCTCTGGTTGCTCTATTAACTATTTCTTCAAGCTTTATTCATTTACTGTCTTTTACAGTGCTGGCATACCTGAAATACTTGCTTTTTTTAATTGCTTTTAATTACATCTTATCTTGGCATGAGATTATTTGCTGAAGTGCCTGCTGTGAAGTGCCTCACATGGAGTGAGGGGCTGAGGTTGTTGCCAGGGTTTCACTGTTTCCTTTCACTGTTTTCCTGGGTTGCAACAGACATGGGCTGAACAAGTCACTGCTGGTGGTAGTGGTAAATTGAGCCCAATCTCCCTCTAGTCTTCCCAGGAATGGCAAGCCTGCTGGGGTCAATTGAAATCTCTTTTCTATTTAACATGGTATTTATCTATGATTCAAAAATAATATGATAATTATTTAACATGGCTCCCTCTTGGGGAAAAAAAAGAGAGAGACCTGTTTCTGCTGGCTGTTTTGTGATGGTGGTTGTGTGTAGTGGTGGTTGTGAGGGTTGGTGCATAAAGGCCATCAGCTTGGCCTCTTTCACTCATGTGCTTTCAAGTTTTACCACCTATGGGTATGAGTCACACTTATTTTGTTCCCACTTTTGAGGTAGTAACTCTCTCATGCCTATCATGGCCTGTCTTTTGCCTCTTTAATTCATAGCATTATTGTAATAATAAGAGAAAAAAATAGAACATCCTTCTCTGTTCAGAAATTAAATAATATACTTCTAAATTTCCCAAAGATTGAAAAGAAGATCACAATGAAAACTGGAAAACAGTTTGAATTTAATGATAAGAGCATATGGAACCCTGTTGGCTTCACAGGAGAATTTACAGCCTTAGATGGATATATTAGAGCAGAAGAACAGTTGAAAAATCTATGATCCTAGCATCTATCTCAAGAAATAGAAAAGATAAAATTGAATGAAAAAAATTCCACAAAATTAATTAAATAGAAAAACAAAATAGCATAGAAACAATGATGCAACAATTGATTCTTTAAAAAGACTAATAATATTGGTATCGATCAACCCTAGTGAAACCCATCAAGGAAAAAGAGAGAAGGCAGAAACGACTAATACCAAGAAAGGAAAAGAAGGCATCACTTTATATCCTACAGACATTAAAAATACTAAGAGGATATTATAAATGCTCACATAGCAGGAAATAACAAAAATTTAGACAAAATAAGTCCCTATAAAAAGACATCAGAACCTATGCATGAGTAGAAAATCTTAATATATTTATACATATTAAAGAAATGAAACCTATACTTTAGAATCTTTCTACAAAGAAAATTCCAGTTTTCTTTTCAATTGGAAAACGAATTGGTGAATTCCACAAATTATTTAAGAAAGATATAAAAACAATCTTATGCAAACTCTTTCTAGAGAAAATAAAATGAAGGAATACTTCCAAACTTGTTTTCTGAGGTCAAAATAAACTAGATTCCAAAACTATTCAGGGAATATTGATAAAAAAGAAATATTAAACTTACATTAACATGGTATTCTCCCCCAAATCTAAAAATATTTGCTAATTGAATCCAGCAACATAAAAAATAAAGACATAATACACCATAACCAGGTCAGGCTTATTCAAGAAATATAATGTGATGTATCATGTAAACAGAATGAAGGAGAAATATGATACTTATATAGAACTAAGTGTTTGATAATATTTAAAGTCCTTTCATGATGCAAAGGAATAGATGAGAACTTCACTCATTTAAGTTTCTAAGAAAAGGAAAAAGATCTGATGCCT
>NW_011495058.1:2150752-2150841 GCF_000754665.1 Bison bison bison | reverse complement strand
TTTTTAGTCTGTTGTTCCATGTCCAGTTCTAACTGTTGCTTCCTGACCTGCATATAGGTTTCTCAAGAGGCAGGTCAGATGGTCTGGTA
>NW_011495058.1:2139089-2150652 GCF_000754665.1 Bison bison bison | reverse complement strand
ATCTGATGCCTGGTATTACCAGTTAAACACTGAACTTTGTTGTTACTGCTGTTCAGTTGCTAAGTTGTGTCCAACTCTTTGCGACCCCATGAACTACAGCACACCAGGCTTCCCTGTCCTTTACTATCTCCCAGAAGGCAATGGCACTCCACTCCAGCACTCTTGCCTGGAAAATCCCATGGACGGAGGAGGCTGGTGGGCTGTAGTCCATGGGGTTGCGAAGAGTCAGACACGACTAAGTGACTTCCCTTTCACTTTTCACTTTCATGCATTGGAGAAGGAAATGGCAACCCACTCCAGGTTCTTGCCTGGAGAATCCCAGGGACTGGGGAGCCTGGTGGGCTGCTGTCTATGGGGTCCCACAGAGTCGGACACGACTAAAGTGACTTAGGAGTAGCAGTAGAGTTTGCTAAAACTCATGTCCAACTTATTTATTACTAATCTATTATACAAAGGTATTTGAAGTTGTGCTTTAGTAAAAGACACAGATAAAGTCATTTATCTTTATCTTAGTATAATTTTGAGATATCAAATAAAAAAGGGATAAAACATCAAGTTATTTTCTGCAGTAACCACTGAAGCCCAATATATTGGTATATAGGAAGGTACTCAATACTCATGTCTGAACTTTTTACTATGCTTAATACAGCACTTTGGTCAATAAGACTTTGCTGTTGAAACTAAAGATCAGGTTATCATGTTATCACTATATCCTTCTCTGTAGTAAAAAAGAAACTAGATAATTGATTAGCCCCATTGCCCATGTTTATCTGGAAGAGAGCTGACTATTCCAGCTCTGTATAAAACGAGAGAATTTCCAGGGGATACATCTAGTTACTTTATCCTTTGGAAAGTAATATTCATCAGAGTTTCCCTACTACCCCCATGTTTATTGCAGTATAATTGGAATTTTTAATCTGTATATAGTTTCGTATATAATTTGGTGAGTTTGGATATATGCAAATACTTGTGTTACTATCATCACAATCCAGGTAATAAAAACATTTATCACCTATTAAAGTTTCCTTATATCCCTTTGTGTGTTTTTATTGTTGGTGTTTCTTTTTGGTGGGGGGAATAAGACCATTGAACATATGAGATCTACTCACTTAACAAATGTTTAAGTACACAACATCTTACCTTAACTCTAGCCACTATATTCTAGAGTAGGTCTATGTGCAATGTGAGTGAGTGAGTGAAGTCACTCAGTCGTGTCTGACTCTTTGTGACCCCCTGGACTGTAGCCCACCAGGCTCCTCCGTGTGCTACACTGCAGATCTGATCTCTGGAACTTACTAATCTTGTATGACTGTAACTTTAAATCCATTGAACAACACATCATGCCTCCCTCGCTCCATCACTCTACATACTCCATCATACTACATACTATTATCTACTTTTACACTTGTGACTATTTTAGATGCAGTGTTTAAGAGAAATTATGTATAAGAGATATCCTTCTCTGAATGACATTTCACTTAGCATAATGTATCCTATGTTGTTGCAAATGGTAGGATTTCCTTCTTTTTTAAAGCTGAGAAATATTCCACTGTATGTACATAACACATTTTCTTCATTCATCTGATGGACATTTCTGTTGTTTCTGTATCTTTACTATTGTGAATAGTGAATAATTATTCACAGTGAACAGCGCAGCATAGAACACAGGATGAAGCTATCACTTCAAGATACTGATTTCGATTCTTTCGGGTATATTCCCAGAAGTGAGATTACTGGACCATATGGCAGCTCTATTTTTCATTGTTTGAGGAGCCTCCATATCGCTTGTGATTGCACCACTATGTCTTTCACCTCTTGTTAATGTTGATTTCTAAGAACTTTATTCTTAGAAATTACAAATGTCATTGCTTCTAATTTCCTCTTTACTGTATAGTTCATTACTAGTATATGAAATGCAATTGTTTTGTATGTTAATTTTGTATCCTGCAACTTTAATGAATTCATTTATTAGTTCTAACAGTCTTTTGGTGGAGTCTTTAGTGTTTTCTACATATTAAGATCATGTAATCTGCAAACAGATGCAAACTTTACCCTTTTTTTCTGATTTGGATGCTTTTTTTTCTTTTTCTTGCCTAACTGCTCTGAGTAGAACTTATGGTACTATGTTGAGTAAAAGCGGTAAGAGTGGGCATCCTTGCCTTGTACAGATTACATGCGAAGCTCTCCAGACCTGGACTTTTTTGGTTGGGAGGTTTTTGATTATGGATTTAATCTCTTTATTGTTACTGATCTGTGCAGGCTTTCTATTTCTTCTTGATTCAGTCTTGGTAGATTGTATATTTTTATTAATAGTTTAGGTATGTTGTGTTTTCATTTTAGTTTGCCTTGAGATATCTTCTAGTTTCCTTTTTGTTTTTGTCTCTGATCCAATGGTTATACTAAAGTGTGTTGTTTGATTTCCATGCTTTTGTGGATTTTTCTGGTTTCCTTTTGT
This sequence comes from Bison bison bison, assembly GCF_000754665.1. Classification (NCBI taxonomy): domain Eukaryota; kingdom Metazoa; phylum Chordata; class Mammalia; order Artiodactyla; family Bovidae; genus Bison; species Bison bison. The sequence goes on along the minus strand of NW_011495058.1, from coordinate 2,148,197 downwards.
TATTGACTGCTAGTTGAACTCAGTTGTAGTCAGAAAAGAATGATTTCCATTTTGTTAAATTTGTCTAGGCTTGTTTTGTGACCTTGTACATGACTTACCCTAGAGAATGTGCCATACGTGCTTGTAAAACAAACAAACAAAAATCTCTGTGTCTCTTCTCAAAACTACTCTAAATACTTCACTTATGGCCACCAAGTGTGTAGGTTTTTTCTATACCAAACAATTCTTCAATTCGCAGTGGACATCAACTGGGTATCCTCCAATTCAATTCAATTCTGAAACTACTACCTAGAGTCAGCATCCAGTCTCACAGGTTAAGAGCTCAGTCCCACAAGATCATGCTGCTTTCCTCCCCCCAAAATTAGATTCTAGTCCAGGTTGTCACCTGTGCTTCTGACCAACCAGATGTAGAGTAGCTCACAGAACTCGGGAAAATAGCTTACTTACTAGAGTACCAGTTTACTATACGATAATATAACTTGGGGACAGCCTGATGGAAGAGATGAACAAGACAAAGTATATAGGGAAGGGGCCTGGAGCTTCCATGCCCCTCTCAGCAACTCCGCGTGTTCACTGACCTGGAAGTTCCTCAATCTCATGGTTTAGGATTTTTATAGAGGCTTCATTGTGTAGGTATAACTGATGAGATCACTGGCCATTGGTGATTAAACTCAATTTTCAGTCTCTCTCCCCTCCCTGGAGGTTGAGGGTGGAGCTGAAAGTTACAACCTTTAAGTAACTATATAGTTAGTTCCCTGGCAACTAGGCTCCCATCCTGTGGTTATCTAGGGGATTTCCAAAAATCACCTTAGTACCATAAATTCAGACATAGTTGAAAGGCGCTTGTTATGAATAAAGAAAGATACTACTTTCACCTTTATTACTCTGAAAGTTTTATAGGAACTAAAAATAAAAGACCAAATATTGTAACAAAAGATGTTCTCATTGCTCTTATTAAGAAATTATAAGAGTTTGGGGGGTTCTGTACTAGAAATGGACCAAATGTAAATTTTTAAATTATAAATCACAATATTACAGTGATTTTAAAAATGTGTTTTCTGCTGTTATTGGCAGAATGTTCTACATACATCTATTAGGTCTCTAGTCATGAGGATTTTTTTTTTCTTAAACAAATCTCTCATGAATTCCACCCAAATAGAACAAAAGAAATGTATAAGTGTTAATGATATATGAAACTCAAGTAATTTCCCCCAAGACAAAATTTCATAAATTGATGTTAAGAAAAGCAGTTTATTTATTATTTGCCCTTTGGGATGCTAAACTTTTTGGGAAATAATATTGACTAGGAAATACCTAATCAATTGGTTTTCAACTCTTTAAATAAGATGAATGAGGAATTCAAGAGTCTTCATATCCTTTTGAAGGATATGAAGAATACTATATGAGTAACAGTAGATGCTTGTGTTTTCCCAGGCCAGGCCAAAATGGAAAGCATTCAAATCACAAATATAAGGATCTAAGTTTAGATACAAGAATGGTTTTTATATTTGAGTGATGGACAAGACTACTTTCTAAGGTATACTTGTAAGTGTCATTTTTGGACTATTGAAAAGAAAAAGGCTTGTCTTTCTTCTGCAGTTTTGAGGGAAGAAAATGGATACATAGATAGAGAGGTAATTTTCTTTTACTGTGGGTACAGCCATACTCACCAAATGCTGTCCAATGTACTATAAAGAAGTACATTATAGCCTAATCCACTCTGTAACTTCTTGGGGTCTGTTTTCATTACATGAAGAATTATATCCACTCCTCCAGTTCCAAAAATTTCCTAAGAGATTTATTTACAATTATTTCTTGAAATAAACAAATACTCATTTCCCTTCCCATTTCATCCTGTCCCATAAAACTGTTCAACTAGGAAAATACAACATTGTTAAGAAAATAGTGTGTATGTGCATGCTTAGTTGCTCAGTCATGAACAGCTCTTTGTGACCCTGTGGACTGTAGCCCACAAGAGTCCTCTGTCCATGGGATTATCTCAGCAAGGAATACAGTACAGTAATTTTGTTTTTTTAATTTTTACTCACTTTTCTCAGGAACTTAAGACAAATTATTGTAAAGTTGATCATTTTTTAAGAGAGGATACCAATCAATATGCCAACTTAATGCCCATTTATATTTTTCCTCTTTCTCTTTCTTTAAAAGAAAAAACCCATAAGACTTGTCTCATGGTTTTTTTTTTTCACACTGTAGTGAATGTAGTCTAACATAATGTCAGATAAGTACCAGATAGCAACAACTAATTTAAGGGGTTAAAATTCTATTATGGAAGATTTTCTAATGTTTCCAAGAGAGAAATAATCAATAGCAGTTAAAACTTTTAATAATTTATATAACGTTATTACCAGTCAATATTTGTCCCATACTAAGTACCTTTCTTATAGTCCTGTTATTCTATTCTGGGTCCCAGTAAGCAAGACTATGAGTATTTTCCAGAAGAACATAGGCACAAGATGATAGAATATAAGAAGTTTCACCAAAGCTTGGAGCTAAGTATGTATTTATTGTTCTTTTTGCTTCTCCCTCAAATCACTGTACTGAAGCCTTCATAATTTTTAAATTTTTTTATTTCCAAATCTGTATTGTTATGTAAGTTATTAATCTCTGAGACTCAGAGTTTTCTAAGGCATTAAAAAGATCAAAAGGAATTAAACTCTTTTTTAACTTTTAGTTTTAGATACAAACCCAATTCAAACACAAAATAGCATTTATAACAGTACAGCCACTTTGGAGAACTATTTGCCAGTTACTTCAAAATGTAACACCTAGCTTATGATTCATCAGTTGCACTCCCAGGTATTTACCAAAGAGAAATGAAAGCATTTTTTTCCCCACAAAAAGACTAGTACAGCAACTTTAATTAAAGCTTTAAACATAGTGGTCCCAAATGGAATCAGCCCAAGTGCTTATCATCAAGGGATAGAGAAACAAATTTTGGTACACAATGAAATACTATTCAGCAACAAAAAGGAATGAATTATTGATATATGCAACAACATGGATATATTTCAGAAATGGTGCTGGGTGACAAAAACCAGAACTAATAGGGTAGATAATTGGCGTGCTGCGATTCATGGGGTTGCAAAGAGTCGGACACGACTGAGCGACTGAACTGAACTGATTCATATAAAGTTAAAGAATAGGCAAAACTAATTTATGAAGATAGAAATCAGAACAGTGGGTTGCCTAGAGGCAAGTAGGGGCATGGCTGCTAAGCAGCATGAAAGGATTATATAGAGAAAAAATTCTATATATTAATTAGGATATTGGTTAAATGGATGATGTTTGTCAAAATCGAACTATATACTTAAATCTATATACTTTATGTAATTATCGTAAGATTAAAAAACACCAACATTTATGGACATTTACTAAGAAATAGTTCCTAATGTTATGGGATTGAAAGATCTGAACAATGATTCACAGGCATACATACCTTCCCAGGAATATGATATTCACAAAGACCAGACAAAATAAGTAAAATATCAGACTGAATTTCCAGAAGAATGGCCTCTTCCTTATCATTATACTTGCTTATTGTATTTTTAAAGATTCCTGATTTGAAGAAAGTTAAAGAATGTAAAGTTATTGAACACTGTATTTTTATTTTGATCAATTACTGTTCTGAAATTCTTATAAAATTTCAACTAGAACTGTCTTTAAAAGGGTTATTTTCATTGCATGGTTTCCTAGAAGCTGTAGATAGATGATACACAGATTCTTTGAGCTCTCAATATAATCAATATTCTGATATATATAGAATTTCTAGTACATAATTAATTGAATATTATTAAAGCAGCCTTCTCCAACCTGATACTTCACCAAGAAAACAAAACTGTTTAAAAATATGCAGTTTCATGAGGCAAAGATACATGCCTTTGCAAATATATGACCAAAATACTGATCTTAGCTTGCCTCATCTCTTCTTGTCCTTATGATTAACAGGGTCAATTTGGAAGAGTGCCCTAAGTATGTTTTCTATTTCTGTTACTTCTTTCTGTGTTGTCTAATTATGTCTACCCAAAGGCATCTTTGACAACTTAGGTAGCAATATCCCTATGTCCTTTAAAAGTTCTCCCTTGCTTCCAATCAAAATTTTAAAAGACTTGAAAACGGTCACTTACACTGATGGAATGTCATTCACAAGAACATTTTGCTTCAAAAAGGACTTCTCCTTTAAACTCTATATAAGGAACAAAAGTCACTTTTCTTCACTTAAAGGCAATCAAAGGGAATTAGCATTAACAGCAAGGTGTGGAGCTATGTTTCAAAGTAAAAGGGCCATGGAAACTATAGCCTATTTCCATAGTTGTCCCTGAAGGGACAGTTCTTGGTCCTGTTATGGTGTGAAGGATTACAGGTAAAGGATCAGAGTCTAGGAAGGCTAGTTGAGTGTGCTGGAGGCCAGGGCAAAGGTATGCCATGGACAGAAGGCCTATATTCTCTTATTAGGACACCTTCTAGGAATCCAACTTGGCTTGCCTCAGGTCTGCTTCTCTTTTCTAGATTAACTCCTTTTCTTCCTATCTGTGTACAGGTATGTCACTTTCCCTGTTATCTGTAATAAATGTTAATACTGAATTATTTTCTTAATATTTATTCTTTAACTCCCTAAATTTACCTTCCCTGTGTTCTATTTTAAATCATTAGATATATTTCTTTCATATTTCCTCTTTCTAAAATAGCACTGTATATATAACTTTCCTAATCCAAACTACTAATAGCTCCCTGTGCTTAAAGTGGATGAAGTTCAAAGTCTATTATTATCTGCCATTCAAAACTCTTTCTAGCTTGGCCTCTGACTTAACACTTAACTTTATCTCATATTATTTATCTTCATAAAACTTTGACTCCACTTAAACTATCTCTGAACACACCATCATGTATATTTTGGCTTCATGTCTTTGCTCATGCTGTCCCCTTGTGTGAAAGACCATTTCCTTCTCTTTTTTCCTCTTGAAACAGCCTTACCTTCACACCCTTACTCATAAAGTTTCCTGTTAAGATTGCCCAGCCTTGAAAACTACCCTGTGCCATTTACTCTCTGTACTACTCACTAGGTGCTTTACTGATGGTGCAGGGTAACTCATACTATCTTTCTATGACATATATCTTTCCTTTTGTTTCCATTAAGGCAAGGTCCTGAGAGTTCTGCTCTATACATATTTATGACATCAGTGCCTAGACAACAGGTGTATAAACATTTGTGTTTACAATACAATTACTATTTGTTGAGCTTATTACTACTACGGAGCCCTCTGTTAGACTCAGTAAGAGAAGATCCCTACCTCTAGGAACTCACATAATAAAGATCAGTTTCTTTCAAGATAAAGGGATAAGGTCCTAAGAAGAAAAGAACCCTTGCTATTTGCTTTTCCTTCCCCACTTACCACCCAGGTAAGATTAAGACTTCTTCCTGGATATATGGAAAACTGTATTCATCCTGTTAGGCTGGGGCCTTAACATTGAATTCTACATAATGAAATGTGCACAGAAGAGATAAAATCTACTTTCAGGTTTGGTCATCCTAAGTAAACTCATCAATACAGTGAATGTTTTTGCCTAGCCCCTTTTTTTCAAAATCCTCATTTGGTTTATTTGTAATAATATTAGAGGGTACCACCCCGATCCAGGCTTCCCTGGTGGCTCAGCTGGTAAAGAATCTGTCTGCAATGCAGGAGACCTGGGTTCAATTTCTAGGTTGGGAAGATCCCCTGGAGAAGGGAACAGCTACCCACTCCATTGTTCAGGCCTGGAGAATTCGATGGACTCTATATAGTTCATGGGATCGCAAAGAGTAGGATATGACTGAGTGACTTTCACTTTCATCCCAATCTACTACTGATGGAAGAGTGGGCACTTGTCTTAACAGACAATAAAGTTTTTGAGTAAGCATTTATAATTAACTGACATTCAGCAAATTATATCACTTACCCATGTGGCAGTCACTGCACATGAATATGATTAATATAAGTCTTACTTCTCAAAGTCAGGAAAGGTTAGGGCCAGAGAACTATTTATTATTTTTTTAATAATAAAAGGCATAAAGTTTTAACTTTAGGGGTTCTCAATTTTTTGAGAACTCAATTTTGAGCTCATATGTATGAATGCTGGGGATAAAGTGACTTGGCATTGTCAACTCTAAGTTAGAAATTAAGGATATCCTGATATTTCACACCAGAAAGCCTATGTAAATTTCTGAATACACCAGTGTACCAGTGTTCTGGTATGTCAAATGCACTGGAAAATGTAATGTTTTCCTCTTTTAAAATGACTCCAAAAGGCCTGGCCAAAAAATGGTGATCTTACTACTAACAGAATGAGACATAACAATAGTCGATTAAAAAAAGGATAAAGATAATCCTAAATGAAACCATATCTGAATTAAATAAACAAATGTTTAAAGGATAAGTAATCCTGATGTTTTAGTAAAGACAAACTAATTTATACCAATAGTATGAAACAAAAATCAAGAAATATTCAGGAGTTTGTCAGCTATCAGACAAAATAAATGTATAGAAAAACATTTCAAACAAAATTTCTAATTTATAAGAATTCTACTTTCATCAGGACAGAAACATGTTGTGTTTTACCTATTAGTTGCTGAATTGCTCCGTTTTCACACAGATCCTTGTTTATAGTATCATTCTCAAGGTAGACCATGGCTCTCAAGAGTCTTAAACTGTAACGCATCTGGGCAAACTTGTTGCCACGGCCACCTGCACCATGAAAACTGTTACCATGACTAAAGAAGGAATCTGTAGAAAAATATTAATAGTTTAGTTTACATCAAGAAATTTAGATATTATTTCTGTCTATATAAGTTTAAAAAGATGGTAAAATTTTGTCATACTTCAGGGTTTTTCGTTTTAGGGAAGTAAATGTGATTTCAATTCCCCTCTTCTTTCTATTTACTGTATACAAATATGTATTTTTAAATTTTACTCAAATGTATCATTATTGCATGTATCTTTTGTCATTTGTTTTTTATTAACTCAACATTATGTTTTAAAAATTATTCACATGGTTACAAGTAGATGGAGATCACTCAGTTTTAACTGTTTTCCACATCCACATTATAAATAACAGTTTATCTGTTCACTAGTACAAACTGCTAAGATGATTCTAGTTCATGTCCTCTTGTTCCCACAAAGTGTTTTGCCTGTGACACCAGAATCCTGTAGGGTACACCCACATGGAGTTCTACTCAAGTTGCCAGATTGTTTCCCAAAGTGGTTATATGAATACAATGTATAAAAATAGATTTTTTTTCCTTGATCTATTAAATGTGAAATGGTAGTTCACTGTTATCTTAATTTGCAGAGCAATTACATTTCCTCTGTAGTGCAGTGGGGTTGAGTGTCTTTTAATTTTCTTTTTTTGAAAATTTGAGATTTTCTTCAAAAATTTTGAAAATTTTTCTTGGCAAACCTTATTCTTTGTCTACTCTAATGAGTTATTTTCTTTTTGATATTTAAGAGTTCTTTATGAGCCTGAATTCCAATTGTTTATCAGTCAGAGGGGTGAATAAATATCTTCTCTCAATTTGTAGATTGTTATCTTATTCAGATTCTGTCATTCTGTCACACAGATATTTCTGTTTTACAGTAATTGATACATTTAATAATCTTTTATAATCTTATAGTTTAAACTCTTCTGTTTTTTAAAAAAATCTTTTTTCACCCTATTATCATAGAGATAATTTCCCATGTTTTCTTCTAAGATTTTTTACAGTGTTTTACATTTAGGGTTTTAGTTCATTTTGCAATTAACTTTTTAAAACAAGTTGAAAAGATCTAATCTTTATTTTTCTCACAGAGGGCCGACTGCCCGAGCACTATTTTTTTCTCATTGATTGGCAATATCATCTCTGATAATGCCCACCTCCCATATATTCCATTTCACTGGTCTATTCCAAGTTTAGTACATTATAATTTTAATTACTCTAGCTTTATGGTCAGTCTTGCTCTTTCTTGGATATAATATGCATTCTTAGAAAGGTTCTTTTAGAGGTACCTTTTTGTTTGGTGCTAAAAAAAAAAGTTCAAAATACTATTCTCAGTAATGTGTATACGTTTAAGAATGTGCATTCTGGAACTAGACTCCCTGTATTAAATCCTGGCTCTGCTACTTACTATTTGAAAGGGACAAGTTATTGAACTCCTCTGACTGAGTTCTATCCACTGACCTACAGGGCTAATAACAGAACCTATAACTCCTAGATTTGTTTTGAAGCCTAAACAATTTAATACTGTTGAAAGGGTTAAGGCCTACCTCACAGTAGGTACTAAATAACTGTTAGCCATCAGGGTTCCTTTGGTTAAGCAGCATTACCTTTTGCTTTTCTTTGGTCTCATAGATTTCTATAAATATAAATTATATAAAGGAGATGCAGGAGAATTGTTTTATTTAACGTGCAGGAAAGATTGAGGGCAGGAGGAGAAGGGGATGACAGAGGATGAGATGGTCGGATGGCATCACTGACTCAATGGACACGAGTTTGGGTAAACTCTGGGAGCTGGTGATGGACAGGGAGGCCTGGTGTGCTGTGGTTCATGGGATCACAAAGAGTCGGATACGACTGAGCGACTGAACTGAACTGAATTTAACATGACAATTTAATAACTCATCATATTAAAAGCAAGAGAAAAAAAATAAGCCATAGTTTTCTCTCCCTCATTGATAAATGAGTGCTATTCCTGATCTAATAAAAATTCACAATGTAAAATTATTTCCAAAGCAAAGTTACTACCAGAAAAGAAAGCAGTATCTTCCGTATAAATTTTTTTTAAAGAATATATTTCCCTTCTAAGAATTATGAGAATTGAGATGAAATAGTCATATAAATTATGGCTCTTGTTAATTTAGCAGACAATATGTGGCTAGAGATCTAGATTTGAAGCTCCATGAAGGTAGGATTTTATTATTTTGAATATAAATGTTTCTTTTTTTTTTTTTTTTTCTCTCTAATTTTATTTTATTTTTAAACTTTACATAATTGTATCAGTTTTGCCAAATATCAAAATGAATCCGCCACAGGTATACATGTGTTCCCCATCCCGAACCCTCCTCCCTCCTCCCTCCCCA
>NW_011495058.1:2133085-2138520 GCF_000754665.1 Bison bison bison | reverse complement strand
GACTTTATTTTTCTGGGCTCCAAAATCACTGCAGATGGTGACTGCAGCCATGAAATTAAAAGACGCTTACTCCTTGGAAGCAAAGTTATGACCAACCTAGATAGCATATTCAAAAGCAGAGACATTACTTTGCCAAGAAAGGCCCGTCTAGTCAAGGCTATGGTTTTTCCTGTGGTCATGTATGGATGTGAGAGTTGGACTGTGAAGAAGGCTGAGTGCCGAAGAATCGATGCTTTTGAACTGTGGTGTTGGAGAAGACTCTTGAGAGTCCCTTGGACTGCAAGGAGATCCAACCAGTCCATTCTGAAGGAGATCAGCCCTGGGATTTCTTTGGAAGGACTGATGATAAAGCTGAAACTCCAGTACTTTGGCCACCTCATGCGAAGAGTTGACTCATTGGAAAAGACTCTGATGCTGGGAGGGATTGAGGGCAGGAGGAGAAGGGGATGACAGAGGATGAGATGGCTGGATGGCATCACTGACTCGATGGACATGAGTGTGAGTGATCTCTGGGAGTTGGTGATGGACAGGGAGGCCTGGTGTGCTGCGATTCATGGGGTCGCAAGGAGTCGGACACGACTGAGCGACTGAACTGAACTGAACTGAGGCATTCAATAAATATTTGTTGAATGACTAATTTCAATATTATAGGACTTAATATAATTATTGGATAGGTCTAATAATACAAAGAATTTAAATCAGTTTAAATGAATGATTTCCTTTACCGAAAGGTATGCATCAGGTATAGCTAACATTTACTAACGTCTGACTCTAAATGAAATCTCAGACTTTTTTTTTTAAACAGAATTTAAATATATTAAAATCACTGAAGGTCAGAGCAACATTTTTAGTTCTCCTTTTAATTGTATTTCTTTTTGTATACCACCATTCAGTTGAAGGATTCCCTGGTGGCTCAGATGGTAAAGAGTCTGCCCGCAATGCGGGAGACCCAAGTTCTATCCCTGGGTTGGGAAAATTCTCTGGAGAAGGAAATGGCAACCCATTCCAGTATTCTTGCCTGGAAAATTCCATGGACAGAGGAGCCTGGTGGGCTATAGTCTATAGGGTCGCAAAGAGCTGGACATGACTGAGCGACTTCATTTTCACTTTTATTCAGTTGAAATATGTAAATTGGAATTTTGACAGGAATCTGAAAGCCCACTTACCTTCATTATCACACCATGCTAGAAATTCAAGGACTTGAGCATTTCCCTTATAGAACAAGTACTCGTCTATTAAAAAAGGAGCCACTGATGACAAAGTGGCAATTGCGTGCAGCTGTAGTTCTTCATACTGTGCTGCAGACCATTCAAGTATTTTGTGTTTCTCAGGCCTTTTAACATAGGTAAACAAAGCCAAAATAACTTTGCCATCAATTAATAGCTACGAGAAAGGCAAAAGTACTATGTTAGAAACATAATTAAAACAATTTAAGGAAATTTAATAAAAGATTTCCAATTTGATGTGTTATTGATGATGATTTCAAAATATTTCCTTCCTAAAGACTCCAAGCTATGTTAAGTACCAAAAACTAAAAAACCAAAACCCAAACTCAATAATAACAACAGTTCACTATGATCCCCCTTTCTGGGCTATGCACTCTATGGCTGACAATAATACATAATAAATAGTAATTAAAAAATCTATATTACTTATATATGCAGTTTCTATAACTGTAGAACTGCTATAACATAGCTCCTGCTTATGATAAAACCACAAGAGTCAAAAATTTGGGGCAAATAAGCTGGTGGTTATTTCTGCCTTCCTTGCTTTTCTAAAAAAGAAACCTTTTAGAAACTCAATTGTATATTTGAGTTGTATACTTTAAGAAACTGTACACTTCAAGAAATCAACTTTGTCTGAAGTTATGATCATGACTACAGCTAATTTTTAAGCACAGGCAACAGAACTTATACAAGTACTCTATCTAGTTTGTATTGAATCCATGATTTCAATAAAAATAAAAAGTACAATGCTATGATAATATGACAATCAAGTTAATATTATAGTTGATTCTGACTGATACATATTTATGGTTCACAAGATAGTAACACACCATGTGCTATATTCTATTCAATTTTCTTTTCATCTGGCATTATTCTACAAAGACATTTTCACAACGGTATCTATGGATTTTTCTGAAATTTATATTATTCCACATGGAAAGAGCACAAGATTTAGAACTGAGAAAGCAAAAATAACTATTAGTTCTAGCATTGCTATATTAAGTGAATAATTTTTTTTTAAATACTCTGTGAACTGTAAGTAATAGTACACATATTCATTATCACTACCACTACTGAGCCACAAACACAAACATATGACAGAAAAAAAACTGATTGATTCCACTGCTTACCTCTGTGCTTTAAGTAACTTACCATAACCTTTGTGCCATTTGACTCTGTATCTGTCATTTTAATAGTTATATGATACTCCATTGCAATAATAAAACACATTCTATTGATTTTCTACATGACATTTCAGAAAATACATTTAGGTTCTACAGAGTACATGTTTTTGATATGAATAATAAAGTTATAATTACAAAGACAGGCTTTTTCCTGAGCATTTTTTGGTATATTCCTCAAAGTGGTATTACCAAAAATTTTTCTTAGCTCTTTTAATCCTCATAATAATTTCATGAGATAGGTATTTTTTCCATTTTTAAATTGAGATAACTGGAATTGAGATAAGCTAAAATACTTATTCAAGATCACATTACTAGAAAGCAAAGAAACTGGAGTCTACCTGACTAAAGCCTTAATCACCATACTACACCACTTTTATATTATTACTAATAATGTTAATAGACTGAATGCCTCCCTGGAACTTGAGTTTTAAGACTAAAATGAAATTTCAACTAATTTAGTATTATTAACTAAACAGATGGAATTGTTAATAAGTGGTCATTTTTTTCTATTACCTTTTACAAAGCCTTTATCTCAGTCTCACAAGAGACGGAGGAATTGAGCCTCAGAAAGTTCAGGTGACTTTTCCAAGGTCATATAGCAAGTAGATGATAATACAGACTGAAATTCATTTCCAGTGTTCTTCAAATTACATCATGCTTTATTTAGGATATAAAGTATTAAGATAATTCATGGATAATATATATATGAGTCAGTCACTCATATATCCAACTCTTTGTGACCCCATGGACTGCGGCCCACCAGGCTCCTCTGTCCATGGAATTCTCCAGTCCATAATACTAGAGTGGGTAGCCATTCTCTTCTCCAGGGAATCTTCCTGACCCAAGGATCGAACCCAGGTCTCCCGCATTGCAGGTGGATTCTTTACTGTGTTAGCCACCAGGGAAGGCCGAGTGTTTATATATGTGTGTGTGTGTGTACAAAGAAGTTAGATTTGTGTGGAGAAAAAGCAGGGTCATAAGGCTTGAAAGGGGCATCACAGAGATGAGCAATTCTTCTAGCATTAAATCATCCCTTATTACTATGGTCAGGGAGACTATTAGGCTGGGTGGGCCTATATGGATTGCCTTTCATATTATGTTCTCTTTTTAGCAGCTCTAAATATATAAATAAATCTCCCAGGTTCTCCTGCTTTTCCTTGACTTGTTTGATTTTAATTTAGGTAAAATCACTATTCATTAATAGATATGAAAAATTTTGAAAAGATGAAATTCCAGTGAGTAAGAGTTTGTTACTTAGGCAATGGCACCCCACTCCAGTACTCTTGCCTGGAAAATCCCATGGATGGAGGAGCCTGGTAGGCTGCAGTCCATGGGGTCGCTAAGAGTCGGACCTGCCTGAGCAACTTCACTTTCACTTTTCACTTTCATGCATTGGAGAAGGAAATGGCAACCCACTCCAGTATTCTTGCCTGGAGAATCCCAAGGGCGGGGAGCCTGGTAGGCTGCCATCTATGGGGTCGCACAGAGTCGGACATGACTGAAGCAACTTAGTAGTAGTAGTAGTATGGTAAACATATGGGCTGATGAAAGATTTGCAGCTGTGACTTTTAAAAAATTATACTACAAAGTGAGACAATTTAAGTTTTTGTTTTGATTACTTTTTACCTGTATAGTAGATAAATCTTTACATAAGATCACAATTATATTAAACAGCAATTTCTTCAACTCAAAATCTTCATAGGAATTAGAAAGCTTAAGACCTTTTACCAAAGGATTTTGACTTTTAACTGTGAGGGAGAAAAAAAGGAAAAGGAAAATAAAAGCTGAAATGATGTATAAGACATATTAAGATAATTATAACTTGAAAATTTTATGGTTTTTACCTTCATTAAATGTCGCAAATAATATCAAATCCCTGGTAAAGCCAGACTCCTAATAAAAATACACAAAAGAAACGGATGAATTAGTTATATGGAAATTAGGCTACAGATTCCCATATTTACCTAATATTTAAGTATATTTGTCACATTCTCCTTTGTCATTGATTTGAATTCATAAAGCACTAATAATAGGAAGGGATGAAAGCAAGAAAATAAAAGCATATAGCCAGATAAGCCTGTACTTTATTTAATATTAAACTTAATTTTGTAGGTCCTAAGAAATATTTTATATTATTCTATGAATATTTTATAAGATGCTGTTTAAAATTTGTTAGGAACCTAAAAATGTTTTACTATAAGTTACTTATGTAATTCATTATCCACAGCTTCAATTGACAAAACAAGGAAAGAAAATAGTTATTTTCAACAGCTTTTCTTCTTAACACCCCCCAGTTCTTCATCCTGACATCAACCACTCTCATATATGAAAGGCTTGGTCAAGAGAAAACAAACAATTCCTATTTAACCCAAAAAGCCCTGAAGAATGACGAGAACCGCAAACATTTCAGCATGAGGGAACTCGTTCCTTACAGAGAGATTCTAGGTGGACTTTGTACATTAGGAAGAATTTATAAGACAAACTTTGGGCTTTTGAGCTTGCAACTATATATTCCTACTACTTTAAGATCTACCTGTTTTCTTGAAAATGTGAAGATGTTATACCTGTTGATTCACATTCATGGAATTCACCCAAGTGTTTGCAAGGATGCTAATGAAGATTTATTGACTGACCAAAGGCTTCCACAGAAACACAGGTCCACCTACATATTGCAGCCTTGACTAGGAAGCTATGTAGGTAATGAATGAAAAAAATGACTTTTAGACTGAGGCCAGGCCCTGCACCTTAAAGAGATGCTAAAATTCAGGGTAAACCTGTAATCTTAGTGGTTTGAAGAACTAGAAGACAGAGGCAATCACAGGCAACCTGTGGGATAATATCAAAGAAATTAAGTATAATCAGTTTCAGAAGGACAGGAGAGAGAGAATGGGGTTGGAAAAATATTTAAAGAATTGTGGTCTCAAACTCTCCAAGTGAAAGTGAAAGTGTTACCTGCTCAGTCGGGTCGACTCTTTGAGACCCATGGACTGTAAACCACAAGGCTTCTCTGTACATGGAATTCTCC
>NW_011495058.1:2132555-2132985 GCF_000754665.1 Bison bison bison | reverse complement strand
GCCAACATTCGCTGGATCATCAAAAAAGACAAGAGAGTTCCAGAAAAACATCTACTTCTGCTTTATTGACTATACCAAAGCCTTTGACTGTGTGGATCACAATAAGCTGTGGAAAATTCTGAAAGAGATGGGAATACCAGACCACCTGACCTGCCTCTTGAGAAATCTGTATGCAGGTCAGGAAGCAACAGTTAGAACTGGACATGGAACAACAGACTGGTTCCAAATAGGAAAAGGAGTACGTAAAGGTTGTATATTATCACCCTGCTTATTTAACTTCTATGCAGAGTACATCATGAGAAACGCTGGGCTGGAAGAAGCACAAGCTAGAATCAAGATCGCTGGGAGAAATATCAATAACCTCAGATATGCAGATGACACCACCCTTATGGCAGAAAGTGAAGAGGAACTCAAAAGCTTCTTGATGAAA
>NW_011495058.1:2125278-2132455 GCF_000754665.1 Bison bison bison | reverse complement strand
TCCCCCAGGCTCCTCTGTTCATGGAATTCTCCAGGCAAGAATACTAGAATGGGTAGCCATTCTCTTCTCCAGGGGATCTTCCCAACCAGAGATTGAACCTGGGTCTTCTGCATGGCAGGCAGATTCTTTAGCATCTGAGCCATTGAATCACTGGTTTTTCCTTAAATTTACATATTCAGCAAATTTAAATCAAAGTTAATAAGTAAATTTAAAGGAAATCAATACCGAATATTCATTGGAAGAATTGATGCTGAAGCTGAAGCTCCAATACTTTGGCCACCTGATGCCAGGAGCCATCTCATTGGAAAAGACTGATGCTGGGAAAGATTGAAGGCAGGAGGAGCAGGGGATGACAGAGGATAAGATGGTTGGAGGGCATCACCAACTGAATGGACATGAGTTTGGGCAAACTCCAGGAGATGGTGAAGGACAGGGAAGCCTGGCGTGCTGCAGTCCATGGGGTCGCAGAGTCAGACACTGAACAACAATAACATATTCAGGAAGATCTATGAATCTCAATCAGGGCAAATACAGAGAAAAAATAATATCTTGGCACATTATAGTAAAACTGCTGAAAACCAAAAACAGAGTGAAAATCTTGAAAACAGAGGACAAAGTGATGCATTTTACATAGAACAGCAATTTGAAATAATGACTGCTTCTCATAGAAAACAATGGAGGCCAGAAGACAGTGGAACGATATCTTTAAAGTGCTAAAACAGAAGAAAAATTGCATCTAGAATTCCGTATTTTGTGAACACAGATGTCAAGAATTAAAGTTAATTAAAGCTATTCTAAGATACAAGAAACTAAGAAAATTTGTTGCTAGCAGTCAGCAGATCTGCATCACAAGGAATGGTGAAGGAAGTTCTTTGGGTGAAAGGAATGATAACAGTTAGAAACTCATATCATCAGGAAGAGATGAAAAACATCATGAATAGTAAATATTGAGTACATGAGGAAGATCTCAGCTGTCCAAAGGGATGCAAAGAAGAATTGGCAGACCGCAAGTATACTGGTGACCATAATGACATAACCTGGTATTTACAACAAAGTACATAAATATTGGGAAGATCCCCTGGAGAAGGGAAAGGCCACTCACTCCAGTATTCTGGCCTAGAGAATTTCATGGACAGTCCATGGGGTCACTCAAAGAGTCGGACATGACTGAATGACTTTCACTTTCACATAAATGTTACAACACCGTTTAGGACTCCTTCCTGCCCCCTACACCCACCGCTTCCACAATTAAAATTAAAATGCAATTTGATTTATACTTACAATCATTGGTGCCCCAGGATTTTGAGATATAATTGTTGTGATCACTAATATGTCGTTTCTAAGCTGACGATCATAATGACTAACGCCTCTTATAAACAGATTTTTAAATACTTCCTTCAAAGCCCTAAAAAATAAAATCATATCTTTAAAGCTATATTTCTATGGAAATACTCAAGTATTTCCCACCAAAATCTCCCTTTTTTATTCATTTCAAAATATTTCTAATCTTTTCTCTTTCCAAATCTACCTGTAATTCACTGAGGGAGCAAATAAGAATCTCTCAATCGAGTCTATACATGGTGGTCAAAGTGACTTTTCTAAAATAAAGATTCAGTTACATCATTCTTCTTTCTAAAATTACTTAAAGGCTTTTTCCTTTGTTCTCAGGATAAAGTCCTACCTCTTTACCACGGCTTATCAGGCCTTCCATGCTATGATCTCTGCTAACATCGTTAGCTTCATCTTTCACCATTCTACCCTGTATTTTCTCTCTTACTATATTGAATTTCTTTAAATTTTTCAATTTTGCTAAATTCTGCTTTCCCTTCTCTTCCTCTGTCTAGGATGCTCTCTACATGCAAAACTCTTGTGTTGCTAACTCACATTTAGCATTCAGATACCAGATTAGGGTTTGTTATGAAGTGTTCATTAACTCTCCAAATACGGGTTAGGTTCCCTGTACAACGGGCATTTGTCACTTTATCTTCTAGGACCTGCTTGCTCTTCTTATGATAACAGTATCCTTATTTTTATTTAGGCCGTCACTCTTTCCCCACTTTTGTTTCTTGTGATGCTGCCTTTAACTAAAAGGAAGCTAGTTAGAGCATTCCTTCTTTCTGTCACTAGTAATTCACTCTGGAATGGGCATATGGTCAGCACCAGGTTAGCAGGAACTCAGAAAAGTTTTCTTTGAGCTTTTGGAACAGGAAGTCTTCTCTTCTGCTTGGTTTGGGGTTGTGATGATGTGATTCTAGACTTCTTGGGTCTAACCATATGGATCTTGAGACTTAAGCCAACACAGTGGAAAACAGTGAAGAGAGATGAAGCCGGCTCAAGTCCTGATATTTGCTGAGCCTTGAATACAGCTGCACATGAAATCAGTTTTATCCTTGACTCTGTAGTTACATGAACTCATAAATTTCCTATTTGGTTTAAATCAGTTGAGTTAGGGGTTCAGTCACTTGCAAACAAAAATGTACTGATCTACCCTCTTCTGGAGAACATGAAGGACCTTGCAACAATTCTCTTTCATAATGTTTAGTATGCTCTCTTTTAGTTGCCTATTTACTTGTCTCTCTTAACGTAATACAAGTGCCATGAAAGCCATGGCAGTATAGAGACCATCTCTATACTGTTTCCAGTTGTACTTCCACAGCCTAGTACTGAACTTGGTACAGAGCAGACAGTAATTATTTGATAAATAAATGAATAAGTCTCACTCATTTTATTGCTAATTCTTACTGCAATATCTAGAAGAGAGTAAATACTCAAAAATAGGTTTACTAAATGAACAAATGAGAGAGTCCTTTTAAATATCTAATTTTACTTTATATATACTCAAGGACACAATTTACTTTTGTTAACAAACTACTTTAAATGTCTTCCACATAGAAAGAAAAGACTTGTTATTATGCAAATACATTTATACCATGGTACAAAAAAAAGTCCTGAAACATAGCTATCACATGAATCAAAAACCTAATTGAACACAAATTTAAACAGAGTTTAGTTATGTCACCAGCTATCATTTTAAGGCTAAAAACATTCCTATCTAACTCCATATACTTACAGCAAACATTTCAAGTTACTAAGCTGTTGTATGATTTCTTCTTTTGAAGATTTTTCCAGTAAGTTCCAAAGTATTTCAGATGAACGAAATAAAAGTTGTCCAGAGGGATCTGGGTCATTGAGGTGAGCACAGATTCCACTGGCTGCTTGTGCTTTCACCATTAAAGTACAATTAACTTCTGAAAATAAATTCTAAAATTGTTTTATAGACTCGACATTATTAGATAAAAACAAAAATAGTTGAGAATGAAGTGTTCAGTTATGTACATAATATACAAACCAGAAGTTGAGAGATGCTGCAGAGCTTTAAGTACCCAAAGTTTCTCAACAAGTTGATTTTCAAGCAACTCCAATGACTGGATCATTGTTTTTGCCAGTTCTCCAACTTCAGCCATTTTAATCTTATATGAGGAACTAGCCTGCTGGTAACCTAACAACAATTAGTGAATAATATGTGCAATTATTTCACATAGAAATCATCTACATTAAACAAACAAATGAGTAATTTATCACTAAACAGCAACAACAACAACAAAAATTTTTTTAAAGTATATGGCAAAGGGTCGGAAACAACTGAGCAACGGAACTGAACTGATATGGCATTTTAAAATGGGATAGCATGGGGCAGGCAAATTTACTCTATAATAGGCCAGGTAATAAGTATCTTAGGTTTTGTAGCCTATAAGGTTTCTCTTTCAAATATTCAACACTGCTACCATAGCACGAAAGCAGGCATAAACTGTATAAAAATAAGTGGGCATGGCTGTGTTCCAATAAAAGTTTATTTACAGAGGGCTGGTTTTGGCTCAGGATCCATAGTTTGCTGATCCCTAGTGTAGAATTTGAAATAGGACCACAGTTTTAGAGACATATCTTAAATGCTAAAATGAACATTATTTCTTGTCTCTAGATATACTTTTCCATAAATGAAAATGGCACAATTACAGATACTAAATGTATTCATATTCAAGTCAATTCACGACTTTAGTGCTTTCAAGGAACCACAATTATGCAATTTGGTGATGTAATTTGGCAATGAAAATATAATGCTATTCTGATAAATGCTAGTGAAATGTAATGGTATTTTAAGGAAGTATGATTCTTGGTGATAATAGCCCCCATGAGCAACACCACCACCTCTCCTTTGACACAGCTGCACAGGTGGTTGCCCAACAATCTCTCAACTCAAGAGAGATTAAATACACAGCAGAGGGTACCTGCTTACTTGAGATGCAGCTATTTTCTCTCGTAGTGATATACTATCTTACCTCCCTGATTTCTTGACTTTTGAGACCAACTAGATTCTTTGCCATGGTTCTGAGACATCTGTTATTTCATCTTTATGCATTTGATCTTTAGCCCCGGACATGGCCCTGTCCTTTGCTATGATGGGTTCTCTATGGTATGCCCTAGCTACTCACTTTAGGTATATAAAAAGTATAAAGAGGAAACCAAAAGTTGCATAATTTCATCATTCAGAGATAACAACCTTAACATTCTGGTATATTTCTTACAGTACTGATATTTTTAATGTATCATATAATTTTAACAATACACTGTATGTAGAATTTTATGTTCAATTGTAGCCGCTAAACATTTTATTGTAAGCCTTTTCTCATTCTATAAAATATTTTCCCAAATCATGGTTTTATTTGCATAATAGCATGGTTGCATGCCTGTACTTCATGCTTACTGTATCTTTATATATTTAGTTTACATTTATATAGAAGGATATTGTAATATTAAGGCTCATGAACCTGATTCCTGTCCCCAGGGATATGTCTCATACAATTGCCCTACTGATGACTTCTCAGCTGTGGTCCCAGATATCCAGCCATGCCATCACCTGAAACCAACTGTGTGACAGCTACTGAGAGCACTGCCTAAGGTTTCCAATATTCAGAGCCTGGTTAAATTAAGATCAGCCTCACTTTTCTGTACCTTAACTCCTCTGTCTTATCTTATACATCATTTGTTTCCTTTTTTTTCTATCTTAAAAAGACAGTGTATATATTGCCTAGGTTAACCTTATGCTTGTACTCTTAATTCCATCCTCTCATGCTTTGGGAATTTCTTCCTCTCATTTTCCACATACTAGCTTCTTGTTTCTCTGCCTATAGGGGAAAAAGAAGTTTTCCCCTATCCAAAAAATTATGAATGAAACCAAATATCTTCTTTGATTTTGCTACCAGTTGAGTTGTTCTCCATCTTCCTTCTTTTTCTTCTCCATCTGATCTTAATATATAAGTCTGCATTTACTGCCTCTATTCTCACAATCCTTTCATTCTTTGGTCTTGTATCTGTTCTATTTATGGCAATAGTTCCACCAAAGATGTACTAGAGTTTTCCAGATATCACATCAATTGGTACTTTGACTCTTCAATTACAGAAGCCTCTACAGTATTTGACATTAGGACTACTACTTCCTTCATCAAATATTTTATTCACTGGCATACAAGACATGACGATCTTTTGCTTTTCATCCTCCACTTTGAACCTTCTGTCACTGCCAATTTCTTTGGATCGTTTATTTCCCCCTGGATCTCAGTATGGGCCCTCTCCATACTGTTATTCTTGGTTCTTTCCCATGTATGTGTTTTATCTCCTGGGAAAAATTCAAGCATCCAGATGGTTTCAATTTTCATCTCTATTTGGGTGAATTCCAAACCTGTATTTCCATTAGTATGCAGTGTCTACTATCTATCAAACACTTCCTCCTGTTTATCTCATTGATATCTCGAATCTGAGAGTTAATAATCTCTCTACTCATTTCTTCACTTCAGATGTCTTCCCATTTTCCCCTATTCTAAGTAATCTTTTTTTCCTACCAGAGTCTTATTTTCACCTATCTTAAGGAAAAGAGAACTTTAAAATGTATTTTATATCTTCTCTCCTTTCCTAAACTGATTATAAATTATGGAAACTATGAAGGTAGGAAATATATCCTAAAGTAACATTATATCCTCCATATTGCAAGTGCCCCCTGTCTTGATACTACCCATTTCAGTGTGACTCATTTTATCATTATATATTAAGATCCCTTAGCTGTAACATGCAGAATTCTTTTTCCAGAAGTGGTGGAGAATGGTATTAGCTTTGGGGATCTAACATTATAAATGTTAGAAAATAATAATATTATCAACAGTATTAAATTACATTAATAGTAATAATTATAATTAAACTAGTTTGGGTTTAACCTTAAAAATTCTGTTATAAATATTTAACATCAGAATATCTAAAGTTGAGAAAAACATAATTTTTTTGTTTAAAATGACTGAAGAGCTTGAGACTGCCAAAAAAGACTGTTTTTGATGTGTTGCATTTATGATCCCCGCTCTGTCTTTACAAGTTCAAAGAGAAATGAGAATGTTCTGTTTTATAAAGACACAAGTTATTACTGAAACAGTATTGAAAACTTTACCTGTAATATGCTTTTTTGGTGGTTCTGCATGATAAAAGTCAATAATACACTTACAAATTTGAATCCTCAATTCAGAATTTTGTATTTTCATTAAGTCACCTGTCAGAAAGATGAATGAATGCTATTTAATAACAATGACATATGTTTATTTACAGTTTTAAGGATAAAGTGTTAGTAACATGATTATTAAAATATCATCATCAGAGATTCAAACTGGATCATGTAATTTTAAATACATACACACATACACACACACACACAAAACACCCTATCTATCCTTGTACCACTTGGCCAACAATCAACTCAGCCTTTCCTTCCCAAGAAGAAAAGAATGGTATTTAGCAGCTAGAACAAGATTGCCTAAGATTAAATCCTGCTTGACCACTTCAGTTCAGTTCAGTTCAGTGTCTCAGTCGTGTCCAACTCTTTGCGACCCCATGAATCACAGCATGCCAGGTCTCCCTGTCCATCATCAACTCCCGGAGTTCACCCAAACTCATGTCCATCGAGTTGGTGATGCCATCCAGCCATCTCATCCTCTGTTGTCCCCTTCTCCTCCTGCCCCCAATCCCTCTCAGCATCAGAGTCTTTTCCAATGAGTCAACTCTTCCCATGAGGTGGCCAAAGTACTGGAGTTTCAGCTTTAGCATCAGTCCTTCCAAAGAACACCCAGGATTGATCTCCTTT
>NW_011495058.1:2120037-2124777 GCF_000754665.1 Bison bison bison | reverse complement strand
AATCTATTGCCTCTAATAATGTATCCTTTGCTTAGAAAAGTTCCAGCTGAGCTCTGCCCCCACAGTTTAGTGACAGACTGGAAGATAGTGTTTCTAGGCAGTCTTTGTCCTGCTGGTAATAATTTTATGTTCAAGTTATTGTGGCAGGGATGGAGGATAGGGAAGATTCCTTTTCAGTCATATCTAAACAACTTCTGAATTGTCTTTAGCCTATACTTCAAACTGGATTGCATTTGCTCTGGCGAAGTCCTCCAGGTATGATCCCTAAGAGAATCTGAAAATGATCAGTGGGATTCTGAAAATGATCCATGCCTTCTGGGCACCTGCAGAACAACTGCAGTCAGGAGTATCAGCTTCAGGACGGAAAAAGATCTGCTTGGATTCTCTGAGGGAAAGAGATAATTAGATGTCCCTTGAAGATCTGTGTTTTGCATTAGGTCCTGCATAATGTTTATCTCTGAGGGTAGTCAGTGAGTGGGTAAGCAAATGGACAGGAGGAGGGAACGTGAAGGAGACAGCCTAGCTTTAGGAGAATCTATCTGCAAAAACTAACACTGGAGAAAAAAAAAAGACAGGCTCGAGATTATTCTCTTAATTTTGGGGGACCCTCCTTTGTGGTTGAAAACTATGTTTTGAAACAAATTAGGCAATAGGAACAACTAAACTTTTCCAACAAAATTACCCAAACCAAGTTTATGGGAAATGCTAAGGTTTCTTGTCTGTTTCACTATCATTTTAGTTCCTGTAAGTTCAGATCATCTTTCATGGTTTCCTGTTTTACAATCTCAGGGCGGAGTACCAACTTTTTCCTTCGTGTTTCCAGAATCCTGCTGTTAAGTGGAAAAATATCTATTATTTAGGAGAAAAAGTAATATAATTCACTTTTATAAACAGCACAAGTAGAAACTGGAAATTATTAGTTAAAATGAATATCCTTTTTTCAAAACTTTGTATTACAATTTAGTTTCAACTCATGTTTCCAGCAATTAATACAGGACAGAACAGCAGTACTTATTGTAAGTAATCAGTGAAAGGAGTTCATTTTTTAGCTAAGAGTTCATATTGCCCTCAAATGAGGCAATAACATGCTCTGTGGGCAGGCATTCAACAAACAGCAGACTGACACAGTAAGAAAGGGCTATGTATTTATTATACAAATGCATATTTAAAAGTAATAAGGGCAACAGAGAGTTTTTAAATGTTATCAACCAAACCAAATCTACACATTTTAATCTGTTAATAACTATCATATCCTCTTCCGGGTTGGCTTCTCACTGTAAATTTCTATTGATGATAGAGATTCATAGAATTAAAGTTTCCCATTAGTTTCCAACCTGCCTGTTCCTTAAGGTCATCTTATCTAACTCCCCATGTTTATTCTAATATCCTTCTTCACTCACTGTAGGCCACAATAATTCCTCCCAAAGTATCTACAGATGAAGACTATGAAACTTTATTTAGACATAAAAGTGTTAGTGTCTATGTTAAAAATTTTAAATGATACTAGTACTTTACTAGTTTCTGTCATCTTTCAATATGGAATATAATGTTAGGAACATAAATATTCAGTAAATACTTATTTATAATTTGTATTTCTTTTATTTCTACTATATAAACAAAAACTAAATTAATAAGCATAAATTTAATTTAGGATTTGTTTTGGGAACATGCTGTCATGTCTCGGGCTGATTCAAGGAGCCATAGTGTTTTATCTTATTTCTATTATTTTCTTTCTCTATAAAATTGAGCTATAAGCCAAATATAAACAACTGCCTGTGATTTTTTTATATTTTTGTATATAAAACACAGGCATCTTTATGTATATTATATTAAAGTTCCCAATATTCCAGCATTTTATGATCTTAAATTATTTAATAAATAATTGGGCCCTCAATCAATTCCAGCAATCAATTAGATTCAACCAGTTATTAGAGTTCAAAGATGAAAACATTTCTGTGATTACTGAGAGGAACATGTACTTCTGATTTACACACAAAAAAATGTTAAACATTTCAACAAACTAAATACATAACATCAAGACATATAAGCACAAAGAAGTATCTGCCAGTCCTTATAATTAAGGAACAAAAAATCTTGTTGGTATCATGAAACACCTGAGTGGAAGATAATACAAAAATATCACCAAGCACACTATGATTAATCTGCAACCAGAAAACAAGAAAAGAGAAGGAGTATTCTTAGTGAAACTTAGTGAAAGAGATATTTCCTTCTTGTCAGTGGCCCAATCATCTTAACTCACCCAAAAGTCCAATTGAATTAGCAGTATCTTCAGCATATGTTATTTCATCTGATGCTTTCTTTTTCAAAAATGGCAAGCTTCAATAAGAATGAACAATATATGAGTTATGTTTAATGAAGTCCTTCACTGAAGCATCATTTGCAAAACAGAGGAAAATTTCTCTTCTAAAGATTAAAATGAGGATAAATATCCTGTTTCTTTAGTCCTGGAGAATTAACTACCAAAAAAAAAAATTTGTTTTTCTAACCAGCTGACCAAAATAAAACAAAATAAAATTGGTTTATAAAAATGAAGAGAGATGGACATAAAAGCCAAGAGTTAAGAAAGCCATCTCGCAATACTACATAAATACAAAACTTAAGAATCCTCTTTCCTCTCTGAGGGTAAGATAATACTATATCTGTACTTCTATCAAAATTAGGAGTACACTAGAAAAGCTGATACAAATCACAGGTCTAGTTTTACCTATAGCTTAAAGGCTGTTTAGGGATTTTTCTTCCTGAAGTTTTGAAACTCCAGTTAATATATCAATGGTCTATTTGTTCTTAAGGGTTAGTGACTTTTTCCTTATTAATTGGATTAGTTACCATCCACAAAATAACAAATATACTTTTTGAGACACTAAAGAATTCAATTTAACAAATATTAATTATATTTGAATCATATTTCACACCAATATAACCAAAGTTATCTGAAAATAATTTATTGATTCACAAATCAGAAAAGATAGGGCACTTGAACCTACGTCATTAGTCTGTCAGAGAGATAAAAGTCATTTCCTAAATAAAAAATACCAACTATTTCAGCACTTCAGGAGTTCAAAATTTGAACTTTATATGCTATTTAAAGATATTTAATATCTTTAATATTAAAGCACTATATTTTATATATATAAGTATATATAATGTATTACATATTATAATATTATAATATAATGTTATGTAATTATTATATTATATATAGACTATATATTTATATGTTATATATTATAATATAAATATATTATATAATTATAATGTATAATATATTATATATTATATTAATATTACATATATAATATTAAAGTACTATATATAT
This sequence comes from Bison bison bison, assembly GCF_000754665.1. NCBI lineage: Eukaryota > Metazoa > Chordata > Mammalia > Artiodactyla > Bovidae > Bison > Bison bison. Next base: position 2,121,440 of record NW_011495058.1, on the reverse strand, counting down.
CTTATATATATAGTACTTTTAAATCATATTTTTCAAGAAAAATTAACCAAGTGGTTGAAAAACAGCACTGGGAACTATCACATATGGATATATATATATATATATATGCCAATTAGAATTAAAAGATATTTCAAGGTTAAACTATGAAAAGGAAAATTTTATAAATGTCATCAAGGTTCATTTCTAGTATTTTTAGGTGTCATTTCTAGAATTTTTCATTTCAAGTAATTTACTACTTGACACCCAGCTCATTGTTGAATCTCTAAAGTGAAAAACTCTAAAATGAATTCTTCTTGTCATATTTTTTTCCTTTTATTACCAAAGAAAACAACTAAAGGATAAAGCATCAGAAAAGTTTCCCACCAAAAAGGTTATGAAAAAAGTAAGCATTATGCTTCTGATGCACTGAGAAAAATGAATTACTTAGAGGCCAAAACAGAAGGGCTTGATTTTACTTTTTAAATTTTCAATGTTTTCATATCCCCAAAATGACCTGAAAAGGGAATCAAGTGAGGGTATGGTATGGAAAAGTGCATGATAAAAAGAGAAATTAGGAAACTTTTAAAAAAGAATGTGGACAATTATGAACTATGAAGGTAAGTGAAGAGTACATCTCTAAAGATTTCTCATATTATGCAATGAAACATTCAGTTACAGCTTTCCTAAAGAACCAATTCTTGGTGGAGTGCTCAAGTAACACTGATACAGAAAGTAATGCTTGTGAACAAGATTGCATGGCCTCAAAATCTGAAACTATTTTACATAATATTATCTCACATCAATATAAAAATAATTTCCAATTAGTGTATTACAGTTCCTTGACAGCATTAGAGCAATAATTTATTTCTTTATTTTCCATGGTCTCTATTAAAAAGGCATGTAAGGACTTTCAATAAAGTATTTTCAATCATTTGTTCAGATATCAAAAAACTTAAATGAACTTAGTAGGAAAATTCGAAATATTATTGCTACTAAATCTAAAAGTGAGAGATATACTTACTATGTATAAATACTATTATTTATAATTAAAAGAAACTTTTTATTTTTTTTTTTATTTATTTATTTTTTTTGGTCCTTTTTTTTATTGTAAGAAAATAAACATAAGATGAAATTTAACGTTTTAAAATACACAGTTCAGTAGCATTACAGACAAGCACGTTGTTGTACCAACACCACCATTCATGTCCAGAATTTCAGCTTCTCAAACTGGAACTCACAACCCATTTGACAATAACTTTCCATTCCCTCCTTCCCATTCTTGGCAATAACCATGCTACCTTTTGTCTCTGTGAATCTGACTACTCTTGGTATCGCATATACATGGAATTGCCCCTGGATTATTTCACGTAGCTTAGTGTCTTCAAGATTCACTTACACTGTAGCATGTTTCAGAATTTTTTTTT
>NW_011495058.1:2109890-2119937 GCF_000754665.1 Bison bison bison | reverse complement strand
AGACGGGCACTCTCAGTCTGAAGCAATCTCTCTTATGCCAGGTTCATGCTGAAATGTGCAGAAACAGGCGAACACTCACCCAGTAATGAGAAAGGGAAGTTTAGGGGTCCTCACCTAACATGCTCAGATACTCTTTACAACCCCATGGACTGTAGCCCACCAGACTCCTCTGTCCATGGGATTTTCCAGGCAAGGATACTAGAGTGGGCTGCCATTTCCTTCTCCATAAAAGAAACTTTTTAAAGTTAAATTGGTAGAAAGGTTTAGAAGGTTCAATTGTCAAAAAGTTTATCTCTTTTTAAAGAAATTTCCTCTACTGTATTATATTGAAAACTGGGAATATGTATTTTAATATACATCTTGATTAGCAACTATATGGCTGTTCCCCCAAATGGTTGCTGAAACAATAGTACAGAGGATGGAATATATAAATTTTATAATTCTGATCTCTAATCTACATTTTGAAAAATAATCCCCCAAATAATTTGGTGATAAATCCTTCTTTATTCAAATTTGGAAGATCAAATAAAACATTTTGACTCTCATATCTTTGAGAGTCAAATATTTTAAAGAGATAGAAAAAACTAGACAGAAATTAGTATTATCCATAAATTTTCTCAAGGATTCTCTAAAAATACTATAACCTCTCATTTACATCTCACATTTCTCATTCACTTGAGGTAACTTATTATGAGAAAACACTTTAATATACTTGCAGTTTAAGTTCTTGTGGCCAGCAATCTCAGACTACAGTAAAATGGACTACCTTTGAGATATCAGCTGCTGGAATCAAGTGATCAAGTGAAGCTTCCTGAGTTCTATATTGCTTTGCTACACCATAAAGCATAATGTCTTTGTAAGATAAAACATAAAATACTGCATGCGTGCTAATATAAAATAAAGTTTAAAAACTTACCCACATAATTTTATGATATTATATGCAGGTTCTATAAAATGGGGCTGTGTTTTAATTTTTTCTGCACACAGATTCAGAATTTTAAATATCTGTGCTAAATCCCTTAAGGGCTTTAATATTGTTAGTTAAGAAATAAAATTAAGATTTTTATTAACATATTCTGTACAGTATTTCTATCAAGAAAGTCTATAGAACTCCATCTATTTCGTTAAACATGGTTGACCCTACTTTAATTACACTAATTTTGAAGTGTAAAGAGAAAAACAGAACCAGTTTTTTAAAGGAATATTATTTAACTGTCTCAGTAACCTCTTATTCAAAATATTTTTTCTCTTCTCACCACATCTTTAGAATCTGATTACCAACTACCACATCACATACTCAGTTGAGCAATAACTTATTATTGGCAATGAGTAATAACACTTTGAAAAAAAATAACTTAATGGCTCAATTATATCCTTCATCTCCACCCAAATATAAAACATACATTGCTCAGGAATAACCAAACCAAACCTACCTTACTTTCCTGCATTATTTTATTAACATTATTCAGTTGCCTTTTCTTGTTTTTAAGGTTTATATTGGTTGAAATTTTATTTAAGACTAGTTTATGAAAGCAAAATGTACCCTTCTAGACTTTCAGGTAAAAGCAACTTTTATTTTATCTGTTTAAAAAACCCAATTGATACATAAACAAATTTCACTTTTTTAATAGTTAAGGGGACGTGGTAACTGTGACTTGTATTTCTTGACTGAATCTGATCACTTCTAGTCTCTTTCTAGGAGCTTCTCTGAAAAAGACAGGAGAACTGGATGTATTAGAAATATAAACTTCCATTAACTTCCTAGGGAAATGACTAAGCTACCTCTCTAACCTATCCTTGCTTTATGTTTTATAAAGTCTAAAGTCAGATTACTAAAGACATTCAGAAACAGAGCCGTTTGCCACCAGCTCTCTGGCCTGAAGAAGAAAAAACAATGGAGGTGTTGAGTTACCAGGTTAAGATAGGACAAGAAATCACGTGCTAGTACACTTTCTCGGCTACCAGTAAACAATGCTTGATAGCCACAAGCCCTCAGTAGCTGACTGACCAAACAAATCCATATAAAACAAGGCTAAAATAAGGTGAGAAAAGAGTTAGAGAAAATTATAAGGCACACTTCTCTAAATGGGAGGCTTACGATGTTTTGAAATATTAAGCTACATTAGAGACTGGTATTTCCTTTAAACCTGGTTGGACAACTGTTAAAGTTTATTTAGATCAATACTACTGTAATTGTGGTTGTGGACCATGCCAGTTCTGGAACTGTATGTTACCAGTCTATGGAAAAATAACTATAGAAAGTGAATTTCCTGTGACAATTCTATTGTATTTTACAATAGCATGTATATGCAAAGATTAAAAAAGAAAACAACCCCCCGGCAGCAAACTGGTTCTGAATCACACATAGTTTTGAAACACACTAGTCTCTATATATTCATGGGGGTATATTCATTGGGAATAACACATTTATAGAATGTTTTGAAGATTATCAAGCAATGCTGGTGTGTTATCTAGTCTTCCTTGTGACCTCATGAGGAGCTATTATCCCTGTTTCATAAGGGTGAAAAAATTAAAAAGTTTATCAACAGTGCAAATACTCAAGTAAATTGGTAGAAACAGGACTTTGACTTGTCCCTCCTAACTACATCTACTGTCTCTCTGAGTCTATAGAAACTGACACTACACAGTTAATGTTGCATTATACTGTTTCTTCCGCTTTATATTATCTGGTAAAAATATAATTTTTTAAAAGACATAAAATGTTAGATATTTTCTGTGGTAAACAGAATAATGGCCTGTTCAATGATATCTCGGAGAAGGCAATGGCACCCCACTCCAGTACTCTTGCCTGGAAAATCCCATGGATGGAGGAGCCTGGTAGGCTGCAGTCCATGGGGTCGCTAAGAGTCAGACATGACTGACCGTCTTCACTTTCACTTTTCACTTTCATGCACTGGAGAAGGAAATGGCAACCCACTCCAGTGTTCTTGCCTGGAGAATCCCAGGGACAGGAGAGCCTGGTGGGCTGCCGTCTATGGGGTCACACAGAGTCGGACACGACTGAAGTGACTTAGCAACAGCAGCAGCAGCAGCAACAATGTTATCTACATCCTAACCCCTAGAACCTATGAATGTTACCTTTCTTACTATATGGCAAAGGGAATTTTCTGATGTGATTAAAAGCCTTGAGATGGGAAAGTTTTCCACGATTATCCAGGTAGGCCAAATACAATCACAGGGTCCTTATAAGGAAAGGAGAGGCAGGAGAGGGTCAGAGAAGTGATGACAAAAGTAGAGGTGAGAGGGGTGGTCCTTTGCTACCTCTTGGGAAGGGCCCAGGAAGCCAAGGAATGCTGGCTGCTAATAGAAGCTGACAAAGGCAAGGAATGGCGTCTCCCCTTGAGCCTTCAGAAGGAACCAGCCCTGCCAACACCTCTCCTTGAGCCCAGTGAGACTTCCAGACTATAAAACAAAAAATGTATGTGGTTTTAAGGCACTGAGTCTGTGGTAATTTGTTACAGCAGCAATGGGAAACTAACATGTTTCCTAATAAAAATTCTCCCATTTTAGGATAAAGGAAACAAACATACACATATAAGTAAAGGATACAAATCCATTTTGATAACACTGCACCAATTTCTTGACAGATGTAAGTTGTCTTTCTTCCAAATCATCCTGAAACAAATTATCTATTTTAGTTGTTTTGTGTTATTCTGTTGAGATTTTTAAAATTTTCCCTTAATGTAAGAAGAAAGTAGACACATTATCAGGTAATTCTTAAATTACTTTATTATAATGTAAGCATTATAAAATGCTCCCTAAAATAGTGAAGGTAAAAATAAACTATATATTCAAATAGGAAATTGCAAATCAAAACTAGATTAATATAAAAGCAGTAACTGTTTCCAGAAATATTAATAATACTTGAAGTATGTTGAGCATTTTTCTATGCCAAATACCATTTAGGCAATATATATAGATATCATTTCATTAATCTTCAAAATAACCTTATTAGGAGGGTATTTTTATTACCCTTCTTTTTTGGAACAGGAAACTCAGCTGAAACACTAATTACTCCAAATCATACAGCTAATAACCGGTGATGTATGAAGTCAGTTTTGACCATCTGACTCCAGAAGTTGTATTTTTAACCTAAAATACACCGAATATAATGGCTCAAACTAAACATCTTCAGTCAATTTAAACAAAACATACACACACACACATATTTTGGCTACCCTTAATTAACAAGCTATTAAGAGCTCTATGTAGTTGGGTTTCCTTTTTTAAAAACTGTAGATATATTCACAATTAAAAATAACTTTCACAACAATCAGAGCCAACAAAAGAAATTATTCTTATAAAAGGCATTATTTTTATTGTGTTTTTTCTATGTAAAAGTATAGAAACTAAAAAATGTTACGACAATGACTAAATTTTTGCACCTGTTAATCACAGGACATTGTTTTGATACGATGGTCAGCCTACTTCCCACATACTGAAAGGATGCAATCTTCATCCTGTAATAATTTTCTAGTGTATACTGACTTTTTAGGCATTCAGTCAATTCTTGAGTAACATCAGCAGAGTGTCCTATAAACATGTATGCACATGCATTTATTATCCTTTCTGCCAAAGCCTAAACTCTCAGTTTTGAGTCTTGTATCTTTATTTCCATTACCTTCTGTATGAGAGTTCTCTCAAAATAAATTACTTATGACTGTGTATGAGTATCTATATATCCTAATTTCATATCAGAAAATTTTTAAGTACTATATCATGATACATGTTTCCTACCCTTGCGCCCACATCCTACTTGGTAATAAGCATGAACAAAGGCTAGATGAGTCAAATATACTCTTATGATTTCTGTTTATATTCACCCGTATAACATATGTATATATTATATTCATATATATGTACCTACCAGGTTAAATATATTCATACTAAATTTAAACAGAAGACATATACTGTTTGAAATGTTGTCAATGAAAGGAGAAATGGGACTTATATTTAGGGGAGTACATATTACCTTTCAGGGTAATCACAGTTTCTAAGTGAAATGGAGAAATTTTCTCCCAAAGCTTACTTTACCAGTCTCTTCGAAGAGTTTGATGACACGATTTAGGTCCATAGACTTGAAGGCACCCTAAAAACACAATTCACAGTATTCTGTATCATGAGAATCAAGAAATCACATCAAACACATTATTTTTATATGGTATTATCTCTTAGCAACTTAAAAATACCTTATGAAAAAAAGAGAGTGAGGGGAGAATGAAAAGCAGCTGAGACTTATAGGAGTAAATAAATTTTGGAGTTAAAAAAAAAAATACCCTCTGAATTTTGGTATTATTTTAGAGTCTCAATGTCTTTAAATTTCAATAGTTCCAAAAGGCCCAAGAGAGCATCTGGAATAACAGCACTTCCATGCCTTGAGAAATAAAGTGATTTCATACATATTACACATTTCATGGATACACACCGTATACACTGAGTTTGCCTATGCAGATATACCTAAGACTAGCTTCTAAACTACAGGTAGGAGACCACCTTCCTGAACTAGGTATCCCTTCTCCCAGCAGTCTTACATCACCCATATTAGAAAACAGGAACTACCAAGTTCTACAGATTTTACATCTTAAAGATTTATTGAGCCCACTCCATCATTTAAAAAAATTTTTTTATTGGAATATAGATGCTTTACAATGATGGCATTGTTTTGTTCATATTATGGCTGAGTGATATTCCACTGTATATATGTACCACATTTTCTTTATCCACTCATCTGTCAATGGACATTCAGGTTGCTTCCGTGTCCTGGCTGTTGTAAAGAGTGCTGCCATAAACATCAGGATGCTGTATCCTTTCAAATTATGGGTTTCTCGGGATATATGCCTAGGAGTAGGATTTCTGGCTCATATGGTAGCTCTATTTTTAGTTTTTTAGGAAACCTCCATACTGTTCTCCATAGTGGCTGTACCATTTGACACTCCCACCAACAGTGTAACAGGGTTTCTCTTTTCTCCAGCATTTATTATCAATTTTTTGATGATGGCCATTCTGACTGGTGTGTGATGATATCTTCTTGTAGTTTTTGATTTGCATTTCTCTAATAATTACTGATGTTGAGCATCTTTGCATGTGTTTTTTTTGGCCATCTTTGGGAAATGTCTATTTAGATCTTCCACCCATGTTTTGATTGGGTCGTTTTTTGATATTGAGCTGCATGAGCTGTTTGTATATTTTGGAGATTAGTTCCTTGTCAGTTGCTTTGTTTGCAAATATTTTCTCCCATTCTAAGGGTTGTCTTTTTGTTTTGTTTATGGCTTCTTTTGCTGTGCAAAAGCTTTTAAGTTTAATTAGGTCCCATTTGTTTATTTTTATTTTCATTACTTTAGGTGGTGGATCGAAAAAGATCTTGTTGTGATGTATGTCAAAGAGTGTTCTGCCTATGTTTTCCTCGAAGAGTTTTATGGTAGTTGGCCCACTCCAGCTTAATGATTTATTCAGTTCTTATTTCTCACTCAGTTGTGAAGCTTTCCTGCTATTTGTTCTCCCTACCTCTAGTCTTGCACCCTTCAACACTGTCCTCTACCCCTCTGGTCAGAACAATAAAACTCAAATCTGAACACAACACATCTAAATCATTCAGTGACTCCACTAATGCCCTTCCCCCTCGTCTGTTTTCATTGTTGTTACGATCCTATCCGTCTCCTTGGTTAACCCTCACAGGTCCTTTGAGACACAGTTCATGTGTCGCCTCCATTCTTATCATCAAAATACATCTTATTATTTTTATATACTATTTTCTGTTTTATATATTTACTTACATTTTATTTTCTGTTTTTGCTTCCACATATAAAAACATAATTTCATTTACTGCTAACACTATTTTATATTCTGATTTTTAAGTCTATAATACATACATTTCCATATTTCTACATAGTCATTATTTCATTGCCTCCTAGGTCTAGAATTTCCTTTCCTTTCACAATTACAAACTAATATGTTCTGATCTTAAGAAATGTCAAATACAATTTTCAGTTAAGTGTTCTAACTTTGTCTGCAGAATAAGTCCCTGAGTTTACTTAATATGATTTTCATTTTAAAAATTATCAAAAAAGGTGTACTATATACTTATTTATCCTAGGTATTATGATTATCATTAACAGTGTTACATCTTACTATTAAATTGCTTAAATTATTAAATTTACTGTTAAAAATTTTTTGATAAATAGAATTTTGCCTTTTAAGATTTCGAGTTTTAACAGTGCCATCTGCCGCCACCTCAGTTGTCCTTTTTTCTCCCTGCGTTCTCAGAGAAATAAAAATGTACAGTGAATTTTTATTTTCTGATTTTCTGCAATATTGGTTTTGTGGGTTGGAAAAGATATTGAAATGAAATGTCAGTGCAGAATTTTATTTTTAAAATCTGTATTATTATCAGAATTTTTCCCCCTAAAGGACCAGGTAGGTAAAGATTAAGGCATAGATTTAACTTATATTATCTTAAATTTATTTTATATTATCACTTCGTGTTACTCAGAGTTTTATTTGCATGACAAATGTTATATTTTTAAGATTTCTCCCTCCTTCCCTTAGCCTTTTCTTCCATTTATAAATATTTATAAGTAGCTTCTACATTTCAGAAATGGTAGGTGTGGGGAACACATTTGTCCTGACTTCAAGCATCTATCAAATCTGGCATGAGATATAGGTAATATAGGTAACATGCTACAAAATGGTTCATGAATGTTGAGAGGTGTGTTCCAGAACTATACAGAGAGGGACAGAATGGCATGGGGAGGAGGGATGGGAATCTGGGACAGCTTCTGAAAGAAGCAATCTGCAGGCAGAGTGAGATTGAACAGGATTTGTGAGATAAACTGAAGGTTTGAGAGATGGAGCAAAGGGAGTAGCATGTGTTAAGGCCTGGAGACAAGAAAAACATGGCATTTAGAGGATTGGTGAGTCAAAAGGTAGGAGAGGATAGTGCAAGGGATAGAAGCTACAGACGCTGCTGATAAGGTAAGCAGAGGTCAAATCATGAATACTAATCTTAGTGATAATAACAATGATGGTACAGTTGTAAGCTCTTTAAATATTTACTAACTGAATTCTGTGAGGTAGATACTATTAACACCATTTTACAGGTGGCCTTGTATATACTATGATAAGGCTCATCAGAAGATATTGAATGGTTTGAGAGACTGGATATTAAAATAGGCAATGGCCAGATTTTACTTGGTAACAGAACTCTGTCCTCCAACCTCTGCAGCAAGCAACCTAGGGAGTCAAACCACAACCTCTGCAGCTGTTGGCTCAGAAAAGTCAGTATTTGGTCAATGATCATCACATTCCCTATTTTTTGACCACATCTGCCACTCAGGGCCAACCAGAAAAAGCCAAGTATGCTCCCCAAATCAATCATTCAGTCAACAACAAGAGCAAAGCAGAAGCCTCCCTTTTATTCACAGTGAAGCTTCCCTTGGGGTCTCTGCCAAATATAAGTAATGCTGGCTGACTCTTTCTACACCAAGCTCTGCATAAACAGTCGGTGTTCATTCTCATTAGGGTGATCTTTGTTGATTTCCACAGTTTTTAACCAGAGGAATGTAACAATAAAGATAATTCTGTCTGCTGAGTACAGATTGATCTGGAAAGATCTAGACTGGAGGTGGGAGACTAGTCTGTGACTTCAGGCATTGACTAAAGCAGTGGCCACCAGGATACACAACAATAAGTGGAATGAAAAGCATCAAGGAGGCAGAATCAGCAGGTTCTAATAAGTGATTTGATTTGGCAGGAAAGAGAAGGAAAAGGTAAGGATGACTGACTGGCTTGAGGAATGACATAAGCGGTAGCACTGTTTGTTGAAACAGGGACGCTGGAGGAAGAGGCTTGTGTTGAGGCTGAAGATGAGTTAAATTTGGGGCAGAGATTTCTAAATCACAGGCTTAAAGTAATAATGGGGAGAGATTAGGTAAACAAGATCACACAAGCAGAATGCAGCAGCAAGAGAGAATTTACAAATGTAAATATAAAAATAACTGTGATTATCATCACAAGATTTTATGGAAGATTATAAAAACATTTAACGAAATCTTTTAAGATCAAAAGCTCATTTAATTAACTGCTTTGAAGAAAATTACACCTCCAGTTACTTCAAGTCATAGGATGCACTTATTTTCCCACTTTACCAATGAACATTTCAAAGGGGAAAAATTCCTGCTCATTTGATACCTAGTTACAAGGAAAGAACTAACATTTATTATGGTCCATTTATGTCTCTGGTACTTTATATGTTAATTAACATATCTCAAATCTACAATATGAAAGTAGAATCATTATCGCTGTTGTTGAAACTGAGATCTAACGTATTAAGGTCACATAGTGACTGTATGGGCTAGCAGGGCTGTTTGATGCAGAAACACTGGTTCTTTGTACCTTAGTTCTCTGCCTGACACCTCAGTTGACCCAGAGATTACTTCTAGCAATTACTCCACAACAGGGATAGGCCACTTTAAGTACACAGTACATGGAAGAATTATAGATAGTGCCAGGATATGACATCAAGCAACAAATTGTGTAAGTTCTCAGAGGCTCTCAGAAGGAAAACAAATTTGGGCAAGGAAGCTCAGCCATGACACCCACTCAAGTCAACTGTTTACAATAATGTATTTAACCTACAAATATTATTGTATGCCTCTGCTGTGAAGATATTAAGAAGAGGTGGTAAGAATACACAGAAGAACTGTACAAAAAAGAGCTTCACAACCCAGAAAATCACGATGGTGTGGTCACTCACCTAGAGCCAGACATCCTGGAATGTGAAGTCAAGTGGGTCTTAGAAAGCATCACTACGAACAAAGTGATGCTTTGTTCATCAAATCCTGAAAGATGATGCTGTCAAACTGCTGCAGTCAATATGCCAGCAAATTTGGAAAACTCAGCAGTGACCACAGGACTGGAAAAGGTCAGTTTTCATTCCAATCCCAAAGAAAGGCAATGCCAAAGAATGCTCAAACTACCGCACAATTGCACTCATCTCACATGCTAGTAAAGTAATGCTCAAAATTCTCC
>NW_011495058.1:2108998-2109740 GCF_000754665.1 Bison bison bison | reverse complement strand
AAATAGGAAAAGGAGTACGTCAAGGCTGTATATTGTCACCCTGCTTATTTAACTTCTATGCAGAATACATCATGAGAAACGCTGGGCTGGAAGAAGCACAAGCTAGAATCAAGATCGCTGGGAGAAATATCAATAACCTCAGATATGCAGATGACACCACCCTTATGGCAGAAAGTGAAGAGGAACTCAAAAGCTTCTTGATGAAAGTGAAAGAGGAGAGTAAAGAAGTTGGCTTAAAGATCAACATTCAGAAAACAAAGATCATGGCATCTGGTCCCATCACTTCATGGCAGATAGATGGGGAAACAGTAGAAACAGTGTCAGACTTTATTTTTTGGGGCTCCAAAATCACTGCAGATGGTGACTGCAGCTATGAAATTAAAAGATGCTTACTCCTTGGAAGCAAAGTTATGACCAACCTAGACAGCATATTGAAAAGCAGAGATATTACTTTGCCAACAAAGGTCCGTCTAGTCAAGGCTATGGTTTTTCCAGCGGCCATGTATGGATGTGAGAGTTGGACTGTGAAGAAAGCTGAGTGCTGAAGAATTGATGCTTTTGAACTGTGGTGTTGGAGAAGACTCTTGAGAGTCCCTTGGACTGCAAGGAGATCCAACCAGTCCATCCTAAAGGAGATCAGTCCTGGGTGTTCACTGGAGGGACTGATGCTGAAGCTGAAACTCCAATATTTTGGCCACCTCATGTGAAGAGTTGACTCATTGGAAAAGACCCTGATGCTGGG
>NW_011495058.1:2085488-2108436 GCF_000754665.1 Bison bison bison | reverse complement strand
CACTTCAGTCGTGTCCGACTCTGTGCGACCCCATAGATGGCAGCCCACCAGGCTCCTCCATCCCTGGGATTCTCCAGGCAAGAACACTGGAGTGGGTTGCCATTTCCTTCTCCAATGCATGAAAGTGAAAAGTGAAAGTGAAGTCGCTCAGTCATGTCCGACTCTCAGCAACCCCATAGACTGTAGCCCACCAGGCTCCTCCATCTATGGGATCTTCCAGGCAAGAGTACTGAAGTGGGGTGCCATTGCCTTCTCTGGCACCATACGCTAATGGGAGAGACAAAACAAGACTAATGAAATAGTAACAAATATAAAACAAGAGATCATTAGGTAAGAAACTGTGTGATTCAGGCTGGGGACTATACCCATTTATGAGAAGAAGGTCTGTAAGTGTGAAAATGAATGGGAAGTGCTTCCTATTGGGGATACTTTATGGTGGAAAGGTAGGACCTGAAGGTAGGGTAAGATTTAAATTCCAAAAACAGGGGAGGACATTCAGTCCACACATAGTTAATATCCCCGCTGTGTACCAGGTGTTGTGCTGGTTGCTACTGGGGGATAATAGGGGACACTTCCACACACAGTTAATATCCCCTCCTGTGTACCAGGTGTTGTGCTGGTTGCTACTGGGGGATAATAGGGGGCACTTCCACACACAGTTAATATCCCCTCCTGTGTACCAGGTGTTGTGCTGGTTGCTACTGGGGGATAATAGGGGGCACTTCCACACACAGTTAATATCCCCTCCTGTGTACCAGGTGTTGTGCTGGTTGCTACTGGGGGATAATAGGGGGCACTTCCACACACAGTTAATATCCCCTCCTGTGTACCAGGTGTTGTGCTGGTTGCTACTGGGGGATAATAGGGGGCACTTCCACACACAGTTAATATCCCCTCCTGTGTACCAGGTGTTGTGCTGGTTGCTACTGGGGGATAATAGGGGGCACTTCCACACACAGTTAATATCCCCTCCTGTGTACCAGGTGTTGTGCTGGTTGCTACTGGGGGATAATAGGGACACTACAGAAAAAATAACAGAGAAGGTTTCTGCCCTCACAGAGGTAGCTCTAAGCAGACTGTGTGGTAGAGATAAAGTACAGGTTACGCATTAGGAAACCCTGCAAACAGGACAGAGAAGTAGACCTGACACACTGAGGATGGCAAAGACCTTACATGCATCTAGTTCAGAGGTTTCGAGGCCAAAAATCATTTGAGGGAGGTTTTTAAGAGTCCCAGGCTCCACACTGGGGATTATGATTGAGAAAATCTACAGTACCCAGCTAAACTGCCTTCTTGAAGCAGTTATTAACAGGGTAGGAACTTTAATCAATACAAACTGATTTCTACCTGGAGAAGAATCCTAGGCTCTATAAGAAGAGATAGTAATGAAAGAAAAGGAAAAAAAGAAAGGGAAAGGGAAGGGAGAAAATATACACATATATACACAGGTATGCTTGTTCTGCATTACTTGATATGTTGTGGACTATATTGGCAACGGTCTGTTAAAAGTATTTCCCCCTTTTTCTCCTTCTTAACCCATGGTTGCCTGCCTCCTATAACTTCGCACCCCACCCCCTTTTGTAATACCAAGTAAAGGAGGAATGAAAGCCATCAGATGCCAAATTCACCTACTTCTCAGTTTTGCCAGGTGCCTGGGAGAACAGTGGTAGCGTTGAGCCCCCTTGCAGCCTTGGGAGTGAAAGGACATCTGTTGCTCCTCAAAATTCTTCTCCCTGCCTGGACTGCACTACTTCCACAAAATCGATTAGGTAAATTCCCTCAACACCTGCTCCTCTTCATGCAAAAGTGTTGCTGCTCCATAAGTTAAATGTCTGTCTATCTTCAGAGGGTGCAACCCTATTCCCACCACAGGAGAGGTCCCCAGTCAACCAACTGCTCCTGAGGAACTCTCCAAGGCTCCAGGATGTGGGCACAGGAGACAGGGTTCCTGACGCAGCCTGAGCATTGTGAGGCCTCAACAGGAATTCCCAGAGTGGCCCCACACCATCAGTGTGAGGAGGTAGTGCAGGATTCCTCTGTAGAATTCACATTAATATTAGGCTTGATCATGGCTCTCTGGGGAGGAGCAATGGAACCCTAGTATGAAACAAACAGCTTGGAGTTTCTAAAGACCCCTGCTACAGATCCACAGGGTTCTGAAGTGAAATTTCTCAACAGAAATTAGAATTAGTTTTGTATGACAAAAAGTAAAAACCAAAATATACGAGCACAATAAAATCAATTCTATTCAATTCCAATTCTCTCCAACGCCCTCCCAAACTAGATTCCAATTTCATATAAAAATGTTGTTTAATTTCTAATTTTAATAGTATTTTCCTCCCCTCCAGATGCAGGTTTTGGTAGCAGCAAATTCAAACACGTGAGGATTTACCCCTGTATCAAGAACAGCACACGATAACAGGGTTCTACGTATAAAAGCCTAATGCAAATCAAATTTTCGCTAAGAATGTTTCCCTCCCTCTCAGGCCTTTCGTCGCCTCACACTTTTCGAAGCCAAGTCTCCAAACCTCGGCTACTCAATTTACTGGGACGCTCTGGGAGGACTCAGGAGGACCTCGAGACACAAGTCCCCAGACAGGTTGATTGACGACAACCAACTCCCCTCGCAGGCAGCGCAGTTCGAAGGATCAGCTTTGCGCTTGGAACCTCCGTCCCGTGGGCTGCCCTGGTTTCCACTCGGGCCCCCACTTCCGCTCTCGCTGCCTCCAGGCATCGTTCCCGCCCCCAGATTTCAAACCCCGCCCAGTCCTTGACACCCTCCAAAGCACAGACACCTGGCCATACCTGCACTTCCTCATCCTCCGTCACCACTCCGACTATCGGGATTTGGCGAGGGCTGCTGAACTTGATCCTGCTGCTGGGCTCCGGGGCCTCGGCCGGCTCCGCAGCCTCCGCTCTGGACATGGCTGTGGCTGTGGAGCGAGGGATGGGTGCGTCTCCTTCCTTCCTACACTGTGCCCGCAGCCGCGAGACAGAAAAAGGATCCACTACCGAAAAGTGAAAGCCGCCCAAGAGCGGCTAGAGTCGCGAAAGGTCCCGGGGGTCCGCCCGTGGCCTCTGCTGCCGCGATGCCACTGGCATCCCGCCCCTGCCGCCCACCCGCACACCTTGCCGCTTTCAGGCTTGCAAGTTGCTAACAAGCTAAAGCGTTGCTAGGGGAGGAGCCAGAAGCTGCAAAAAGGGCTCCTACGGAAGCCGGAGGATCCAAATTACCCCAAACCCTTATCTACATCCTAAATTCTGGAGGGGCTAGGTTTGCATGCGTTCCAGAGGGAAGAGGGGCGAAGACCTCAGTAGGTAACGGTGGAGTGTTACCTTGGCTTGTGTGTCTCAATCTTTGTAGTTTGCGCTGGGCCTTCTTAAAACAAGAATGGGCCGGTGGTGGATGTGGGATGCAGGAATGATGAAAGATAGAATGCTAATACTGGAAGCTGAGCAGTTTATCTCATCCCTAAGAAGAGACCAGTGTTACCTACATTCCCTAGCCTTTTACCTCTTCTGTACTTTAGTGAGCACCAAAGCATTGTACACAATGCTGGAAGGCCTTCGAGTAAAATCGTTGAATTTAGAGCAAGTTAACCCCTGGAAACTCCACTTTTCTCATAACTTTTTCACTTTTCTCATCAATAGGATTGCTGTGAGGGGACTGAATAAGATGATGGTTTTGTAAAGTGGTGCTTGGCACATAATAAGCAAGATGATCTATATGACATTTCTGGCTCTACAAATAGAAATGGAAAACCTAGATTGTGCTTGGCAGCACTTGATGTGAGTCACAGCCAAAGAAACCAAGTTTCTTTGAAAGAGTACTGCACACTTCCAGTCCCTGTTTCCTCAATTCTGTTTAACCCCAGTCCTCGGAAACTGCCCTTACTGAGGTTACCACCACTTGTGGTCAAAGACTGTGTACATTTTCATGTCCTCATCTTGGTGTCAGAGAAGGCAATGGCACCCCACTCCAGTACTCTTGCCTGGAAAATCCCATGGACGGAGGAGCCTGGTGGGCTGCAGTCCATGGGGTCACTAAGAGTCAGACACGACTGAACGACTTCATTTTCACTTTTCACTTTCATGCATCGGAGAAGGAAATGGCAACCCACTCCAGTGTTCTAGCCTGGAGAATCCCAGGGACAGGGGAGCCTGGTGGGCTGCCGTCTATAGGGTCGCACAGAGTCAGACACGACTGAAGCTACGCAGCAGCAGCAGCATCTTGGTGTATACTTGTCTATAGTATTTTACACTGTTGACCACTCACCCTTTCTTGAAACTCCCTAGCTTCATTTTCAGCATTCTTTTTTTTTTTTTTTAATCTTTACAGCTACTCATTGGTGCTTTTAGAGCTCCTCTCAGGCCTCACACCCAGAGGTGGTTCAGTAGGTCTAAGGTTGCTATTAACCCGAGAAAGTGCAAAGGGTGTGTGAACTGTATTGTTAACGTAACCTTAATTACTGTGTAAGTATACTACATCAAGAGGAGACTGAAACCACTTAGATAAACAGACTGGAATCCTGTGAGAATGGCACCAAAGCCTAAAATGGTGCTTGGAAAGCTGATAATCCAATGACTTGCAATCCTCTCTGTGCTCATTCTGGCACCTCAAGATGAGGAAGGATGAAGAAAAGGGATCGCCAAGGAAAATTTTCCACTTAAAGTGAGCTTACCTAGGAGATATCAGCTGACTTTTGTGATTTAGCACAATAGACTGAAGGTGATGAGAGTCCATAAACCTCACTGGCCCTGGGAAACCAAACTCTTCTAACTGGACTTAACTGAAGACGTTTTTCTAAAAAATGAACAATAGGATTTTTATTTTAACCAGTTGTGTACCAACCTATATATTCATTCTGTCCCATATCCAGAGTACCAGTTTCCCATCCTTAATTAGCACAAATCCCACGAACTCCCCCTTTCTAGCACTTAAAAACTTTTGACTTTTCTCCATCAGTGAGTCCATTACTGGGAAGTTAATAGATCTAACTGCAATTTTTTCTTTTTGCTTTAATGATTTTTATCTTTTGACAGGTGAGAAGCAACCAGAATAGAATCCTCAGTCACCCCATGCTCAAGCCATATGGACTGAATTACTTCACTTGTACACAGGTGCCAAACTTCCTCGGGCATTACCTTTGCTTCTTTTGTACCCGTGACTGTCCTCCAATGTCTAACTCCTTATGAAGCTCAGTTCCTGGGACCTTTTCTAGGAAACCTTCTCTATATACTCTGCTATTTTAGGTGCTGCTTTGTCTGTCATTCTGTTTTTGTACTCTCCACACATTTAATGGTATTTACTGGCTCAGCAGACTCCCTGCTAGACTGAGATTTTTTAAAACAAGGAAAGTTACTTACCCAGGTTTTTACACCCCAAGCCTTTGGCATAGTGTTTAGAGAAGTATTTCTCAAAACTTAATGTGCATGAGAATTGTCCAGAGAGCTAATTAAAAGACTTCTGAGCCCCATTTCCAGGGTCTGCTTTAGTAAGTAGGGGTAGGGTTCAAGGGTTTGCATGTACAGTTGATCCTTGAAGAACACAGGTTTGAACTGCAGGTTCCACTCACAAGCAGATTTTTTTTCGATAAATACAGACTACGGTCCCACACAAACTGGTGGATTTAATCCATGGATATGGAACCTTGGATACAGAGGGTTAACTGTAATGTTACCCCTGGGTTTTCATCCAAGTCAGGGTCCATGTCCCTAACCCCACACTGTACCCTAACCGCCCCCAGCATCCTTAACCCCTGCACTGGAAGCAGAGTCTTAACCACTGTTCTGCCAGGGAAGGCCCATGGATCCTTCTTTAGTATCGATTTCTAAAAACTGTTAAGAACACAAAAGACATTTTTATGACAGCAGAACCCAGAAGGATGTGGGGTTAAATGGCTAACTACCGAAATGGTAAATTATTTCACAAAAAGATAAATTAATAGTAGAGAAATGTATGAGAGATGACATACACAGAGAATAAAAATACTTCACTCTGGTAACAATTCAGCAGAATTTAACATTTCTGTTGAATTACAAATTATAATTTCTTAAAAGCTGCTGTAGACTTAAAGATTAACTCCAAGTTTTAATAATTTTTTGAACTATGCACCATTTTTAAAAGTAACATTGAAAGCTAAATATATTTTTAACTTAAATGTAATATTAGGAAATAAATATTCTTCTTCTGATTTTTTCTTGATAGTTGTTTGCACCCTAATTAACAATATTTAGGAAAATTTTAATTATTCACTAGCATGAATTAAGAATATTTCTAATTAATATTTAGATTATATATGAATCTGGTAGTCAATAACATAGTGCCAAGTGTTCTAAATGTTCACACAAGTATTATTTCTTTCTGAGAGTAATTTATTTTAAACAGAAAAATTTTATAGCACATGGGAAGTGTGATTATAGTTCCCTGTAGGGGAATTATGTAACAGAAAAAATACATACAAGCTGAAATTTAATCTATTGTCCTGTTTTCAAAAATCTTTCAAGTTGAGTGTTGTAGAAACAAAGCATAAAAAAGAAACAAAAGTAATTACCTCCTTCTAACAGAATCATTCAATTTGATACTAAGTAATAAGTACATGGAACATAAAAACAAAGTCAACCATTGTTTGGTTGTCAACCATTCTAATGAAGTGTACTAATAATCCAAATTGCAAGTGATTTTTAAATGGGAAGCTGCAAGAGCTATTCATGTTTAGTGGGGCAATGAAATAAATGGTATTAACTTATAAAGAGTGACTTTTATCTGATCAAAGCTTCAGCTCCATGACGTAGTTCCAGTTCATAGTTCCATGAACTGAAAATGTTCTTGAACTTTTAGAACTAAAAGCTATTTATTGTGTTTACATGGTGGGAGGTTATAGTAACCCCAGGAGAGAACTGTCTTTGTTGTGGAGTAGGACTAATCGGACAAGCTTATTCTAGTGACGTTAATTACCCATTTCTGTAACTAACTTGACTTGTTCTGATTCTATGAACCATGTTTTAGTCTTTGAAGGCTGTGGGAACCAATACAGCAAACTAAGTGGCTTACGCAACAGAAATTTTTTTTCTTCACAGTCTGGAAGCTAGAAGTCCAAGATCAAGGTGTCCAAGATTGGTTTCATTCTGAGGCCTTTCTCCTTGGCTTCTCCCTTTGTCATCACATGGTCTTCCCTCTGTATCTTTATCTACTCTTACTGTTCTTATAATGATGCCAGTCATGTTGGATTAGGGCCCACCACTATGACCTCATTTTACCTTAACTACTTCTTTAAAGACCCTTTCTCCAAATGTAGTTATTCTGAGGTACTAGGGGTTAGGACTTCAATGTGAATTTTAGGGGGACATAATTTAGCCTGTAATTGATCCCGACATCCTTTGGACTATAATTAGAATTCTTGTAAAGAACAGATTGAAGAGTAGAATGTGCTTAGTTGAGGCAATATCAGTTTCTTTGCCTTTAGGACATTGATATTTCTCAATGGCTCCTCTGTCTATGGAGTTCTCCAGACAAGAATACTGCAGTGCGTAGACATTCCCTTCTCCAGGGGATCTTCCTAACCCAGGGATCAAACCCACATCTCTTGCATTGCAGGCAGATTCTTCACCATCTGAGCCACCAGGGAAGTCCAGGTATTTCTCAGATATTTCTGACTTAACAATCTATCACTGTACATTTATCAGTGTGAATCCATCCCTGGGAGATGTATCCACTCAAGGTTCTCAACCAATCTGGATTTTGAGTCTGCAGAGCCCTATGCCTGACTTTGTAAAAATCATCATTTCATATTTTTTTTCCATTTGAAGAATCTACTACCAAAATTAGGGTGCTAGCCTAGGTTCCCTAGAGTCTTCCACAAACAAACAAGAAACATTCCCCTTCTGCCAGTTGGTTGGGGGCGGGCACTGTCTCTGCTAAGCAGAGGGAGGAAAAGATGGAAGTGAGGCAGGCAGTGGAGGAGGATGTACAAATATAGGTGTTACTGAGGTGCCATAGCTTTTGAACAATGGAGTTATAAGTGCTCGGTCTTTTAGGATATTTTCATGGAGGCCTTGTGAATTATTGAACTTTGGAACAGTCCATCTGGGGAAATGAAGGGAGAACTTACCTACTAGCACCCTCTTATGCTTCAACTCTGATCAAAGTTCACCCTTGAAGTAGGGTTGCCAGATTTAAAGGTGAAAAGCCATGCAGTATTTGTAACAGAATTACACTTATTTGTTGTTTCTCTGCAGTTCAAATTTGATTGAGTGTCCTGTATTTTATCTGAACTCTACTCTCAGGATATTAATACCCACACATTTCCAGGCATCTGCAGAGGGAGCCAGAACCTCCACAGATCTTGTGCACAGGCACGAATATCAGTACGACAGTGTGGTGGGGGTGATGGTGGCACTGACAGCAATAGCAATGACTCCTCTCTGGGCCCATAGGGCAGCTCTAACCACTGGCCAGGAGGCAAAATAGGAAGCTGAGATGGTGATGGGGAGGGTGTGGGCAGGAGGATGCAGGCATGGCTACATAGAAATTGGCTGATAAATAACATAATTGTCTGTAAAAATGAGGCAAGTCATACTATCTCATTGGTTTCTGCAGGACCGTATTTTACTAGACACTAGAAATACAGTTGCCAACAGAGGTCCATATAGTCAAAGCTATGGTTTTTCCAGTAGTCATGTATGGATGTGAGAGTTGGACCATAAAGAAGGCTGAGCGCCAAGAATTGATGCTTTCAAACTGAGAAGACTCTTGAGAGTCACTTGGACTGCACGGAGATCAAACCAGTCAATCCTAAAGGAAATCAACCCTGAATATTTATTGGAAGGACTGATGTTGACGCTGAAGCTCCAGTACTTTGGCCATCAGGGTCATTAAAAAAGACCCTGATGCTAGGAAAGACTGAAGGCAGGAGAAGGGGATGACAGAGGATGAGATGGTTGGGTGGCATCACTGATTCAATGGACATGAGTTTGAGCAAACTCCAGGAGATGGTGAAGGACAGGAAGCTTGATGTGCTGCAGTCCATGGGATCACAAAGAGTAGGACACAACAAAGGAATATAGTAGTAAGACAGAGTTCCTGCTATCAGGATCTATAGACTATAGCTTGAATACTGTGTTCAGTCCTAGTTTAAAGATACTTAATAAATGCTAGTGAAGTGAAATACTTTTAAGAATACCATCTCATTAGATGGATGTTTTTCTACATGTCTGCTTTGATAAAAGCAAACAAAACTCCCCCCAAACACAAAACAATTACATGAATGCTTTCTGGATGCTTCTAAAAAGAAACAGCCAGCAAAGTATAGATGGCTTCCATCAAATATCGGAATGATTATTCAGTAAGAAAGAAAAATCCATTTGTACATAACATTTCAAAAAAGAAATTAAATCACATTAAATAGTACATTTTTATTTAGATGTTTATAAGGCAGATCTATGAGAATGATATAAAAACATAGCATATAATTTGATAATGGTATTTTGGAGATTATGGAGTTTTATCAAATATCTATTACACAGTTATAAAGAAGACAGTATTTTCTAAGCAGATACAAAATACTCAATGAAAGATAAAAGCAGGAAAATGAGTAGAATTAATTAACAATGGAAAATCAATTCTAATGTGAACTGCACACTATCCTTTAAAAACTTTTAAACATAAGAATTAGTGCAATCTAGTTTATTCAAACAGTGTTATACGGTATTGTAATAAAGAACTGAAGGCCAGGATGGATTAATTTTGATTTCATATAAAGAAACCCAAATTTACAATGAATTAAATACAGGAAAAGGCAGTAAAAGTAGTGAAGCAGTCAAAACCTTTTTAATTTCTAACATGCCCTCCTTAGGATTTAGTCTTGGTCTTCTTGGATATTTGCAAGAGTTCCTATTATACGACAGTTTTGGCAGCAAGACAGAGGATTAAGATAAAGGAACACATGCTGCTTTTCTTTGAAGAGACTTCTAAGAATTCACTTATTTGCACCTCTACACTCACTGGTCCACACTCAGTCACAAATGAAGACTTAACTGCGAGGGCTGTTGAATGTGATGGGCAGCAGCTTTTAAAGCAGGGTAACTAGACACAGGGAGACAATTCCAGTCCCCCTTCAGACGCAGTATCTGCAAAACTATGAAAGACCTTTAAAGAAAATAAAAGAATCATCCTTGAAGTTGGCAATTTGGAAATCATTAAAAAAACACCTGCTTTGGTCATTTATATTAGCTCATCTAGCCATTGGGAGAATCCAAATAGTCCGCCCTAATTTTGGATGACTGCATGATGTTAATCCAATGATTTGGGAAGTTAAAAAAAAAAAAATCTGTTCAGTAGCCCTCCCCTTATCCACAGGGGATGTTTCAAGACCCCCCAGTGGATGCCTGAAGCCACTAATAGTTCCAAACTCTATATATACTATGTTTCTTCCCCCTATACACACATACCTGTGACAGAGTTTAATTTATAAATTAGGCACAGTAAGATATTACAACAAAATACAAATAATAAAATAGGAAGATTATAACAAAGTACTGTAGCAAAAGTGAATGTAGTCTGTCTCTCTCAAAATCTCTTATTGTATATAATGTCTTTTCCATCTTAACTAAGCACTTGTCACACACTGTATAACTTTCGTAGTATGAAGTGCAATGTAAAACTAGCATGAATTTCTTTTTCCTTCTTCACAATTTCATAGATAGGAGATTCATTCTTACCATATATCCTAGCAACCTCAAGATACAATTTTTTTTCTTTCCTTATTAAGTCAAAAACTTTCACCATTTCACTTAGAGGGGACACTTTACAACTTCCTTTTGACATATCTGAATTCCTAGCATCACTACCCTTGTACTCTGGGGCCATTATTAAGTAAAATAAGAATTACATGCACTACAATACCACAACAGCCAATCTGATAACCAAGACAGCTACCAAGTAACTAAGGGAAGGACATACTGAACAGAGGGCTGATTCACGTCCTAGGCCAGCTGGAGTGGGAACACCCAAGATCTCACCATGCTATTCAGAATGGCACACGATTTAAAAGTTATGAACTGTTTATTTTTAGAATTTTCCATCTAATATTTTCAAACCACAGTTGATTGTGAGTAACTGAAATCACAGAAAATGAAACCATGGTAGGGGAGACTATGGTGTGTACATGTATTCAGCTAAATTAAATGTTTTTTGGTAACATATTGACAGAATCTCTGAATATTAGCACTTTAGAAGTTTGCTTAAAACAAAATTGAAGAAGCTATTTGTTTCTATAAAATTCACTGTTCAAAAGTATGAACAAATTGTTTCCACTAAAATCATTACAGTTTCATTTAGAGCAATTACATATAATGAGTATGTATCAGAATTTGCTTTAGTGGCTTATGAACAACTGAGGGTGGAGCAGCTCATTTTTAGGACAACACATCACAAATATAAATCTTAACACCAGGCTCGGGTTATTATACTACGTGTTACACTACTTTAAGTCATGAACTTATAAAATAATTTCAATGAAACAATTTAGGCTGTTTAAATACTTATTTCAACATAGAGATTTTATAGATTGACACAGGTTCAGTGTTCATAGTATTCCTAAAGAAATATTTATGAATTACACTGATGGCACTTTGTTTAAAATATCACATAAGAAACTTTAAATTTCATAAATAAAAACTTTTTGGCAGGGGGAACCTCTATGTACAGAATTTTTTATGAAATAGTTTAATGGCAATGTACACCTGTGGCAGATTCATGTCAATGTATGGCAAAACCAATACAATATTGTAAAGTAATTAGCCTCCAATTAAAATAAATAAATTTATATTTTAAAAAGGCAATTAAAAATAATTAAGATTCTATCACATTACTAAGAGATAAACAATAAAAAATTGGATATGATATAGTCTCAAAAGCCCTTTTACACAAATAATTTTCATAATTTCACTGTAAGAATGAATATATGTTAGGCTACTATTAGCAAATTAATTTTGAAAGTAAAATCCCTTAATCAACTCAAAATTATGCTAATTTATAAGAAATTAATCAGGTAGTTTAGCATTGGAGCTCACTAACCAATCCCATATATAGCACAAAATAATTATCTCTGATAAATACCTATAAATATAATTTATTCATACTTTAAAATATTTCAAAATTTAAATAAAAACCTCTACCTGTAGACAATCTAGGCTAATTTCTATATATGCTTTGAAAAATATATGCTAACATGAATATATTCCTATTTAAACATGATTTTAAATATCCTTAATAGAGGAGACATATGAAATCTGCGCATAAAAGCTAGGTAGCATGATTCAGTCCAATAATTAATTCCCTCTTAGGAAAAAAATAAATTATTTTGCATAGGATTAAAACTAGGGCTTCCCATGTGGCTCAGCTGGTAAAGAATACGCCTGTTATGTGGGAGACCTGGGTTCAATACCTGGGTGGAGAAGATCCCCTGGAGAAGGGAAAGCTACCCACTCCTGTGTTCTGGTCTGGAGAAATCCATGGACTCCATAGTCCATGGGGTCGCAAAGAGTCAGAAACAACTGAGCGACTTTCACTTTCAGAACTAGATATATTTTCTACATTCTTATAATTTTCTCAGGGACACTTCTCAAAATATAGTTTAGGAAAACAAGCCTCCTACTTTAAAGTTCCCACTACTTTCTCACATCTAGCAAGAGCAAAATTCAGTCATACGTCTGAGGTCAGAGTAATGATTTCTAAAGAATGATTATGAGAAATGATGATTAAGAAAAGTAATCAGGTAGGAAGTAGTAAAATAAAGCAGTTAAAAGTTATTTAAGTAAAGCAATTAAAAGTCAGTATTTTTCCACTTTTAGAAAAGCTTTTAAACATTTAGAATTATAATGAACATATTACACTTGGGTTTCCCTGGTGGATCAGTGGTAAAGAATCCACCTGCCAATGTTGGATCCATGGGTTGGAAAGATCCCCTGGAGAAGGAAATGGTAACCCACTCCAGTATTTTTGCCTGGGAAATCTCATGAACAGAGGAGCCTGTTAGGCTATAGTCCATGGGGTTGCAAAGAGTTGGACATGGCTTAGTGACTGAGCATGCACATATTATATTCTAAAACTTCAAAATTATGTCAGCTTTGTAGTACGCAAAAGAAGATATTACCATTTCAAACAAATGGTTACATCTTACATACACTTCATAAACTTTGCTTTTTCATATTTTCAAAGGCCCCATTTATCTGTAATAGTGATAATTTTATCTTATTAGCTAATTAATATATACATGCAACAATATAAATATACTTCAATAGTAGTCTAAGTTTTAAAACTATTTCACTGTATTTTCACATTAACTGGTGAAAGCGTGGCTTAAATGGAGTGAAACTGAAGGGACAAGAAATTATTACAAATATGTAGTTAATTTCACAAGTCCACTATATAGTTTATAGATATTACCTTGAAGTTATCACCCCACTGAATTCCTGCTGAGAACTAACAAGTAAATGATTATCAAGATGGAAAGGCTACAATTAAAATGAAAAGCTCAATTAAAAAGTACAAGTTACTAAAATTCACCAAGGAGAGAATATCAGAGAATCATGAGCAGTTTACCAAACTGACATGATTTGGTGATAGGGAGTGAGCCATTGGTGGGAAAGGTAGCTTCTACTGAATAAAAGTCCTTTTCTTTTTGGCAGCTGGTTTCAGTAGAACCTTACTGGGTAAGTTTTAAAATGTTAAAATTTCAGGAAGAGGAATACATATCATTGTATCTTGTTTGCAACTTTCTCTTTTAATAAAGAAAGAGCAAATAGGGGGAAAAATGTAGGACTTTCTAACCAAAGTATGAACAAAATGCAATTTTAATGTGTAATGTCAGTACTGAAAAAATTCATGAATAATTTGTATGATTCTATGTCTCTAGAGTAGATTCATAATTAACCCACTCATCTAAATATCCTTCATAGTTGCAAACTGCTCCATAATGAATGGCTGAGTATGCAGGAGGACGTCTCAAGAAGAGAGAAAGAGATGACCAAATATACAGGGACTTTTTAGGACTCTATAGGACCTCCGCTGTTAACTACTACTACAGTCCTATCTCTACTGGAGTCCCTTGGTGCATAAAGAGGTGTATGGACTGCCACTGATCTCTAGGGTTCTGTCCCAGGCAAGATTCTTTCCTAGGGTGAGTGTGAATTATATCCCCAAGCAAGGATAAATTTACAATTATATCTTCACATATCTTTTGACACCCATGACACACGATAAAGAATGTCAGTGCCTTTATACTAAAGAGGAAGCATCTAGATTGGAATGCATGGGGATGGGGCAGCGGCCAAACAGCCTAGTGGCTAAAACCATAGCCTCTGAAATATGACTGCCTGGACTTGAATACCAGCTCTGGCATGACCTTGAGCAAATTACTTAACTTTTCTATCCTCCATCCAGTATTCTTATATGTAAAATGAGGATAATCACCTCTGTCAAGGGGCTGTTGTAAGTACTGTATGGGAAATATACGTAAAGTGCTTAGAACAGTGCCTGGCATGTTATAATCCCTTAATGAATGTCAGTAAAATCCTATATCATTCAGAGTATGACTGGCTAAGGTGCAACAGCAAAACTCAGCTGATAAACAACTATTCGTATGTAAACTTAACGCTTTCCCTCTAACTAGAAATAATTATAAGATTCCCAGGATTTGTATTATATTAGAAAAATCAGTTTTGGAGGCCATATATTACTGTCTTCTCCCTGGTCAGTATATTAATATGCAAATAAAACTGCTCTGCAACAAGGTAAAGAATAAAACTTTTCATGAGGTACACATTACCAGTATATATCTCATTTCTACAATGCATCATAAATATAATTTCAAGTTCAAGTTCAGTTTGTCTCTTTGTGTTTGCTCACAAATCACATTGGTTCAAACCCTATCTTATGAAAGAAATATAGGGATGTTAACATATACTCTTACCTAGATGCTAACCTAATGTGTCCTTTCTTAAAAATAATGTATGTTATGCATTTCTATTTCTTAAGCTGAATAATAATTAGAATCTTACTTAAGCTTCAGGAAAAAATATCCATCACATTATATTAAAACTTGAAGTTCTGCTGGTTTGCACAGTTTTTTTTTTTAACATTATGTTGTATCTATACTATTAACTACAAATATTTCTGCCTGATTATGGAATAAAGTTTATTAAAATAACAATAGCATTACAATTGTACAAAACAAAATATACCTATGTTTCAACGTAAATTGACTACAAACATTTATATTGGCAAAATGTGACATTAGGGAAAACAAATTTGAAGAAAATTCTACCATTAATTCAGTTGAGATCTCATTGAACAGGTTTCAGCCCACAGCAGTTTGACAGAGCACTTGCAAGTGAAGATAAAGGAAGTCATAAAAATAATGGCATGAGGAGAACTTCATATAGCAGCAGGGAGCACCATTTATCATCACATTACTGTAACCCTCTCCGGTGAGAGATGAGGAACTGTTCCTCCAATACCTTCTTCTAGAAATTGGCTCTTTTCCCAGCCCTTTTTAATTCTCTTTAGCTTTTGGCTTATACATGGAAGGAGTAAAACAATCTTGCCCAGAATTACAATTGAGGGCAAAACAAGAGCAAGAACAAAATTTGGTGGTGTATAAAACCTGTAGTACTCTTCTTCAAAAGCTCGTTTCCATCCATATATCAAAACGTGGAAAGTACTTATGAGCAGAGCGACATATCCAAGGGTAGACTTGGGACAGGGGAAGAAGAAAGAGAAACAGAATAAGAAGCAAAATTATTCAAACTCATAAATTAATCCATCCAGATATACTATGTTTATATTTTGAAAACACAACTTTATCTTAAATTATTGAGTTACTCTTTATTATCTACTGAATTAAACAATTTTAATATTTTCATATATTTCTTACATTTATATGCACACTCTCTTTTACACAAATAAGGCCAAGTTGCATATCTTCTAATATTCTGATTATTTATTACATCTAGAACTTTTCCTCATGTCATTAAACATGAAAGCATGAGTTTAATTTAAAAGGTATTCTACTGAATGGATGTGCTATAATTTTCCTAACCATTCCTTTTTGTTGATCATTTACTGTTTTTTTACCTTCTTCAACTATTTTATAATATCACTTTAAGCCCTTTTTTATATTTTGGTTTAGTTCCTTAGAATTGATTTCTAATAGTGGGATTACTGGTCAAAACATCTGGCTTTTCCTTAAGGATACTGATAAAAACTGGAAAACTTCTTTTAAAGGTTATCCACATTTCTACCAGTTGTGTATATTTTTTAAAATGTATGTGAGTGTATATATACTATATATAATATAGTACATATATTATATATGTAATACATGTATATATATATACACATGCATATAATTAAATGCTAAAGAGCACTCATAGGTATACATACATATAGTTGAAGATAAATATGAAAAATCTTATAGTATTAATGTGTAACATAAAAAGCATTTCAAATGGTTTTACTGACCATATTGAATGAGATTATAAGAGTATTTTGTTAAAAAGTTTACAGTTTAAAAATAGAGAAGTTCAGCATTTTGGGTTCCCTTTATTATGTTTAACTGCTTATTTGAGAAATGGTCTATATTACACAAAATGTAGCACTCTATCAGCATAATAATGTAATGTCTAACTTCACTGGGGAAGGATGAACTCTCTAGCAGAAAGTTGTTCTGCTTGCAATTACTCATCTAAATTTATCATGATACTTTGCACCTGTCTAGCACCTTTTATCTGGAGAAGGAAATGGCAACCCACTCCAGTGTTCTTGCCTGGAGAATCCCAGGGACAGGGGAGCCTGGTGGGCTGCTGTCTATGGGGTCGCACAGAGTCGGACACGACTGAAGCGACTTAGCAGCAGCAGCAGCACCTTTTATCAGAGTGCCTTCTATTTCTTTTCAGGTGAGATTAAACTAGCAGTTGGAAAAATATTCACATTTTATTTCCCCCAAAAAGTAAAAATTAATTTAGATGAGGGATAGGCCCTTATTCTGAATGAGGTTCTTAGACCACTTAAAAAAAACACACACACAAGCAAATAGGCAAAAAACAAAACCCCAAAACAACTAAAAGTTAGTTTACCACCAGATGCCACTCATCTGCATATTGTGCTATAAATCATTTGGATACAACCAATACTGGTTTTATGATAATTTAGGTAGCGTCTAAATTTGAATTATATATTTTAAAAATATGCAAATTCATTAAATAGCTATTACTAGAGAAAGTGAATGTTTAACTTATCATACAACAAATGTTATTTTGAAATCCCTCATACACATATGTATACAACTGATGTACCAAATACATATACTAACAAGATTCATACAGCTGGCTGCTTGTCATAATCCATTAACCTAGTTTTGTTACTGCTTGTATTTGTGTGTATATACACATTTCCTTTAAAATATTCAGACTGAGCTTCTCTCCACTTGAATTACAACTAATGAAACTTTTCTAGACAGATTAAGATGACTCAGAATATAAAATAAGTCTCCATTGAGTTGGCCAATAATACATTGACTTTGGTATTAAATTTGATCTAAGCTGACTCGCCTCCCACTTTCTATTCCTTTTTAAAATAACCTGTATCTATAACATAGTAGGCAGTGCTATCAAAACCTTCCAGTAAAGTCCTGTACTGGTCTTTTATTAACTAAACCAGAATGGTCCTAAGCTGGCCTCTAGCAGCATATATTCCACGAGCTACTTGCATAAACAGCAGTCCCAGGGGCATTCTTTCATAAGGAACATATTTAAAATTTAATTGTACTTAATTGTAGTTAAAATTCTGTACCACCCATCCCCTCACCAAACACCATGTACCTGAATGAAACTGAATTCCCTCCAGTTTAAAGCGTTGCTCACTGAAGGGATAGAGGTGACTGCCAGGAGGGAAAGTAAGCCAAGGCTCATTATGCCAAAGGAAATATACATTTCAATTCTCCAGACTTCTTCCTCGTTCCAAGAGTTTTCAATATTTGCATGAACCTAACAAGAAAGCAAATGTGAATTTCCTTTGTTTGGTAGAACATTAACTGATTCAGCACAGAGTTCACTCTTGGCCTAAGAATGTGTCATATACATACATATTTAAGTTGCACTAATTCAATTTAATGAACTGTTATGGAGAACCTATTACTGGATGCTATTTGTTCCAGGTGTGTGGGAAAGAAAAGAGAGAGTTAAACAGAAAGAGGACTAAGGTCCTCTCCTTCCTCACCCATATGTGATAAGGGTAGTTGACACATTTGTAATACATCGTGCTGACATGGACTCTGGAGTCCCAACACTGAAATACTGAGTGGTTGGTTCCACAGGGAGACTAAAGAAGTAGTGGCAGTTAGTTTTCCAGTACTTTTAAAAGTTGGTTTCAACTTGGTTGAATATTCTGGCCTTAGTTCAACTTAGAATCCAAGCAGGGGATTTCTAAACTTTGTTCCTTCCTTTCTCACAAAATATTTACATGTTGATTTACCTCTTTCTTCTTACCTTCTTTTCCCCAGGAAGTTGAAATTGCCCTGAGGATAAAGCCCTAGGGAGCACAAATATTTATCTACTTGAATGACCTCATTAATATACTTTTCAACTGTCTAGTTGCCTCATTCAGTACTTTTCCAAATGTCTTCTCCTTACATTGATAATGCACATATAATCAAGCCAGACTTTAACTCTGAATATGTCGGATTCTGCATAGCAACTACTTTTAGAATTGTCTGTTTACATGCAAACAATATAATTAGAGTATGAATCAAGGTTTGGATTCCTTGGGTTGAAGCTTTGATCTATTCAAGGAAAACAGGTTCTAACTTAATACCAGCTTTACTTTTTGTCCACTTCCAGGTAACCAAACTGAAGTTTAGTTCAGGTAACCATACCTGAACCATACCAGGTAACCATACCTGAAGTTTAAACAAAAGAGAGAAAGGCTATTTCTTAGCCACTAGTTCACTGAAGCAATCAATACCAACATTCTGAAAGAAGCCACAGAGCTCCTCTGTGGAGAAAAGGTTCTTACTATCTCATTTGGCATCTATACAACAATACAGAATAACAGCATACCCCAGTAAACCTGGAGCCTACAACCTGTGTCTATCTATTAATACCCGCCCTCCCAATTCACCCCTTCATTCCATGAGTATGTTTTTTGAGTGTCTACAATGTGTCAGGCACAGTTCCAGGCATTAGGCATGTATCAGTGAGCAAAATGGACGAAGACTCCTCCTCTTGTGAACTTACACTCTGATGCGAGAAGGCAGAGAACAGGAAATAAAGAACACAAAGTGTGTTAGAAGGTGGAAAATACTATTGAACAAAGAGAAGGTACAGCAGGGGAAGTAGGAGAGGCTGGGAGTACCAGGCTTGAGTCAGAAGCAGGTGGCAGAATGTCAAACAGTGTCCAATGAAGGCCCTGCTGAGGAGATAAGGACTTGATGGGAAAAAATCTCACATTCTGGCTCATACATGATTTGGTTTGAACTTTATAACTAAGAACAGCCTGTCTTATGTACAAACATACATTGTACATCCAGCTTTACCATTAAAAAAAAGAATGCTGCCCACCATCAAGTTGTACAAAGGGTTTAATCACGATCCTTTGTCAGTTCACAATGGGCCATGAGGAGGATTCAGGAAGAAAACAGAAGGGTGAGGCTTTCTGGGCTATGAAATATTGGCCCCTCGATAGTTCAGATGCATACTTCTGGGAGAATTTCAATGACCCCAGATTCCTGCATCTTCCAATACATAGAAAAACACTGAAATTATTAACTTGAAATATCTGTTCTTTGTGATTAGCAGTAATCCTTTATCAAGGATGTATGTTTGACCACACTTATTTCCTAGCTAAAAAATTCATATACATTCTGGCTCCTTCCCTGCCTCTTCAGAGCAGTCCCCTCAGAGTTACTGAGAGGTTGTTTCCCAGGTTATAGCCTTCAGCTTGGTGTGGATAAAACTCTCTTCTAATCTGATTATTGATTATTATTTTTGTCAACAAATGGAAGACTTGAAGGAGGTGAGGAAGCTGGTAGAGTAGATATCAAAGCCTTACCATTCATTTAAGTGAAGTGATTTTTAGAGAAAATGGCTTAAAGAACATCAATCTAGTAATTTTTTTTCAAATTATTTTAGGTTTTATTGTTGAAACAAGTGTAATTACTGGATGCTACACACTTGGACCATAATGCTTTGTTTCCTTATAAAATGCAAAAGCTCTTACACATGTGTTTGTTATACTGTGCTCAACTTTCACTGAAAAATGCTACATCAAAGAGCTTCAATGAAACCCCTGATATTTACTGAATGGAAATTGTTGAGGAACATCATAGTCTATGCCATCATCAAGCCAATCCACGAGGCTGTCCCTGAGATTTTCTTTAAGAGTTAAGTGCTAGAAAAGCTTCACCTGAGGAACCAGTACCTTTCTTGCTTTTTGATAACAAAACCCAGCAATCCTGACTTGCTATTCTTTTTTATATTTTCACTAGGCTTAATTTTATTGTATGTGTTTACTAAAAGCTGCCTTATTATTTCACGGAACATGGCCAATTATAAAATAATTAACTGATGCTGAAAGTAATCACTGCAGTTGTAACAAAAAAGGAAAATAAAATCCAACTCTTCACTTCTCTGCTTTTATTCTGCAGAGAAAGGGATGACAGAAGTTTTAACTATAAATTATTCTGAATTAGCCATATAATTCTATGCAAAAACCTTGTTTAAAGAATAATTCTTTCCCCTCCCTAAATATACCAACATTTCTATTACAAAGTATGTAAAGTTTTACACTATTTTAAATCTTAGTTTTTATAAATTATACTAATCAAGTATTTTACCAGCATCAGATAAATATCAAACATGCTCCATACCTGCTGATAAGCCATGTTGAGAAACAAGTATCTCTCCGATCTTCTCATTGGTAAGCAGAGGCTGTAGGCAACATGGACCGAAGCGAAGAAAAAGCTTAATAATCCGAGCTGTTTTCTACACTGTAACCAGGTCTCCAACCATGGTGGAAATCTCCTATACTTGGTGCCATAATAAAGCTGATAAGCAGCTGCCAGGAGACCTGCCAGGTAGACCAGGGACAGCAAAGTAATGGCAACTATCGGCAAGGTCTTATTCACAATCTCAATAGGAATCTTATAAAAGTCACTCTGCTGGTTTCTAGCATAGGGATGAATCACATCTCTGACAAAAGAATAAAGAAAGAAAAATGTGGCCAGGCTTATGGCTACCACCACTGGCCCTCTCCAGAGAGTAAACAGTCGCAGGGGTAAATTTTCAATCTCCCTGGCTGATGATAATGATCCCAAGTCAACGGGAATGAAATTCAATTGACGGGCAAGTTCAATAACCTGCTGTCGAGCTTGAATATTATTGCTGCATATATAAACCTGTGGGAAAAAACCAGAAGACTCATCATTACTATTGTTGCTTATAAAACTGGTAACAATCACATGCTCCATTTAATCCATGGAGCATCACATATGATGACCTTGAATGATACAAAAAACTAAGGTGATAAAGCATTTGTTAATTTATTAATCTGTTTATTTATAGGTTAAGATAGTATTGTAAAAAAAACAACAAACTCCTTGCTAGTTTCCATGACATGAAATGAAAATGCAGAAAAGTCTAGCGTGAACCTGGAACCAGGTCCTCAGGGGAAGGGAGGCAGGAGGAAAGATTTCTAAACCATGTGCTTCTGAACAGATAAGGTAAGGTCTTCTCTTCAGTAGTCTAGGTGGAATTCAAGCTGCTGGCCATTCCCCTCCCCCATCCAGCTCCCACACTCCTGCAGGGCGTGGGCTGGGGCTGGTTCTCCAGGCTTTGATGGACAGCTTAGCTCTAGGACTGCAGTGATTCTTCCAGAGCGATTGTAGGCAATGCCCTTTATGGCTATTCAGCAAGGGAAAAGATGAGTATGCTGAATAAGCATGAGATGGCTGAATTTGCAATGAAAACTTCTAAATTATGTCATGATGCTATACTATTTATAAAATTTACCTTCTGGCTTAGAAACCAATTAACCAAAACCAGGGATAATCTCAGGTATATTACTTCATTGGTCAGAATTATGAAATTCTTTCATTTTTAAATGAGGATAATATATTTGGTGGGGGGAAATGGCATTATTAGGCTTAGTTAATTTAAATAGTAAAAGTAATTGCCGTTTGATGTGATTGAGATCAGTAGGGGTGGGGGTGGGCTTTCAAATTACCGAATACTCTTATATATTGTAATATGGTTGAGAAGTCAACAAATATTTGTTGAACACCAAGTTCATGCTGGAGTGAACCTGGATTAGTTCACTAAAGTTTGCTATAAAATCTCTGAGTGATGTTCAGGGAAAACAAATTCCTAAATATATCCCTGAAGATGTTTATATACATGCTCTGGAACAGACCACACTGAAATTCTTGCCTGCTAAACCTAGTTATATAATGGAAAGAATGTAGACTTCTTAGGATTAATTTTATCTAACATTAGCCATATAAATGAAAAAGTCTATACTGTTAGAACTTCTAAAATGGAACAGTGAAGGTAGAGAAATATATATCAAAGAAATAAGGAAAGGCATTCTCAGTTTATTAAAGGTGTGACAATGGTCAATTAAACTTTTTTATTTAATTCATTGGGGAAAAACACTAAAAATTATAAAACTTTATAATTTACCTAAAAGACTAAATCAAACATATGTAAAGAAGACACAAATGAAACTCTTTCTGTATTTCACATTGAACAATCTCTTGTTCCATAATTTATTGAATATTAAAATTATCATTAATACAGGCAAAGGATTAAATTCAGGTTTATCTCTCGTTTACTTGATTTGATCTATTGCTAAACCTTGGTGGATATGCAAAAGAAAAAAATGCTTCAGAATAGT
>NW_011495058.1:2068999-2085388 GCF_000754665.1 Bison bison bison | reverse complement strand
GCTGCTGCTGCTGCTGCTGCTAAGTCGCTTCAGTCGTGACCAACTCTGTGCGACCCAATGGACGGCAGCCCACCAGGCTCCCCCGTCCCTGGGATTCTCCAGGCAAGAACTGGAGTGGGTTGCCATATCCTTCTCCAATGCGTGAAAGTGAAAAGGCAAAGTGAAGTCGCTCAGTCGTATCCGACTCTTCACGACACCATGGACTGCAGCCTACCAGGCTCCTCTGTCCATGGGATTTTCCAAGCAAGAGTACTGGAGTGGGGTGCCATTGCCTTCTCTGGAACAGTCTCTAGGAAAGTATATATTCTTTTCCTAGGTCTTCCAAATTAAACACCTGAAAATGAATAGTTAATCATGACTCTCATATGCAGCATGCTGTGCTGTGCTTTAGTTACTCAGTCATGTCTGACTCTTTTCAACCCCATGGACTGTAGCCTGCCAGGCTCCTCTGTCCATGAGGATTCTCCACACAAGAATACTGGAGTGGGTTGCCATGCCGTCCTCCAGGGGATCTTCCCTACCCAGGGATTGAACCATGTCTTTGTTGTATGGGGTCGCGCAGAGTTGGACACGACTGAAGCGACTTAGCAGCAGCAGCAGCAGCAGCAGTATTTCAGGCAGATTCTTTACTGCATACAGTGATGTAAATACTGAATTTATTTTCTAAGACACCTACTCAACTGTCTTTGTGGGCAAAAATAATAAAAGTATTTTATCATCTTGCTCCAATATAATGCATAACTACACTTCTGAAAAAATTTTAAGGTGCACTACTCTATGTGTTTACTTATAAAAGCAGAGATGGAACACTGTTTACTAAATAGGCAAACACTGTTTACATCTTTTTGTTTGCAAAGAAAGGAGGAGGAAGGAAGAAAGGGTAGGAGGAAGAGACGCAAAGAAAAAAGACATGTTTGAGATTGTTTTAATTTTTGAGGAAGCAAGGAGATGGCCCATTATTCATCTACGAATCTTGTCTTTTTCTTCAATTAGCTGATTATGATAGGAAAGTTCAAGTTATTTTCTCAGATTTTTACATCATTTTGAGGATAGAAATATGTTCTTACATATTTGTCTTTTTCTTCAATTAGCTGATTATGATAGGAAAGTTCAAGTTATTTTCTCAGATTTTTACATCATTTTGAGGATAGAAATATGTTCTTACATATTTGTCTTTTTCTTCAATTAGCTGATTATGATAGGAAAGTTCAAGTTATTTTCTCAGATTTTTACATCATTTTGAGGATAGAAATATGTTCTTACATATTTGTCTTTTTCTTCAATTAGCTGATTATGATAGGAAAGTTCAAGTTATTTTCTCAGATTTTTACATCATTTTGAGGATAGAAATATGTTCTTACATATTTGTCTTTTTCTTCAATTAGCTGATTATGATAGGAAAGTTCAAGTTATTTTCTCAGATTTTTACATCATTTTGAGGATAGAAATATGTCCTTACAAGGTCAGGACACGAATCTTCAGGAGCTCATACATAGTTTTCAAAATGATAATCATGGGAGAGCATCAGAATTCATTTTTTAGGTATATATTTGTCTACCTATTTAAGTATAAAATACCAGCTAAATAAGAATAAAATGTAAAAATACATACCTGCCGGCTGGCATCCTTAGGACCTAACTGAAGTGCCCAAGCTGAGATAACATTAAATCCTTTCACAATCAAGGAGTCCGGGAATAATGAAGCCAAATATTCTGCATTGGATTCTGGATATTGGTTTACCCTCATATTATTGCTCACATCAATCAGGATTTTACCCACAAGCAGATGTCTCAGGTCCCACAGGGAGGTATAATGTTCTCTATGTATAGCAACAAATATTATATTTGTTTTTATTAGAGCATCTTCATGGTGAGTGACATCTACTACATGAGGAAAAAATTCAGAAGCAAATTTAGGATTTCTGCTTCCTATTACCACATGATAGCCACATCTAATAAGTCGAATGGTCAGGGATTTGGCAAAATCCCCACTTCCGATTACACCCACAGTGACCTTCCTTGCATCTTTGATACCATTTATCCCATTAGGCAAAAAAGTTTCACTAAGACTCTTGGGGCTTCCCATCATGGAGATCGATTCCATGATATGGACTCTTCCAAGATCACCAGGGATATCCTAGGGGAGAGAAAATAAAGCACTCATCAATTACTTATTACCAAACATGAATACACTTTTAGATGTTATAACAACATCCCTGTTTCTAGAGATAAAACAATCTGGCAAGCTATATAACATCAAACACCACAAGACACAATTTGTAAGCCAGAAATGGATCTCGAAATAGAAAAATGAACTGTCACAAAGTTGATGTGCTAAATTGGAGCTTCTCCAATTTTAATGTACATTTGAATCATCTGAGAATCTTGTTAAAATGCAAATTCTGATTCAGTAAGTCTGGAGTGAGGCCCAAGATTCTGCATTTCTAATAAGGTGATACCAGCGTTGCTGGTCTGTGGGGCCCCTCTTTGAACAGCAAGGCTCTAGAGCACAAAAGGAACGAGAGTGAAGTTTTCAGCAAGGGAGAACTTTTAAAAAAACACAGTTGCAACCAGTGTGAATGCCACTAGAGGTAAAGAAGGACTGTGACGACTCATCATAGCTCATGAGACAAGAGAAGACAAACAAACAATAGTAAAACCCAAAGGACCATTTATAACCCCAAACTGTCTAGAGTCATTTGGGACTACCTCAGTAGCTAGTAAGTAGCTAGTAAGAGCTTTATTATTAAATGAGAGTAAGCTAAATCAGCTACTAAAAAAAAATGAAATCTGGGGTTTACCATTTTCAGAAAAGTAGCCATCAAAATATAATAAAGAATTAAATACTATAGACTTCTATCATCCACCTTATGTCTCATTAACTTATCATCGAGAAAGTTTTCCCGTATAAAGGGGGTTAGTAATGTGTTTATGGTCTTAAATTACACAATACTTACGAAATCTTTTTCTTCCCTTTTTTGCATCGGTTGCCTTGAATATAATGCAGTTATTTTTTTCCGGAAAAAATCTGTCAAATTCTTTTCTTAGTGACTAACACCTGGAAAGTTCCTATTTGCAGTAACTTGCTCAAGAATACTATTCAGATGGCCAGGAATCAGTGTCACTGTTAGGTCTGAATGAAAAACACTCTTCCATTTTATCTGCAATGTTCAATTTCTTTTATACTAACAGCAGATGTGGATCTCTTCAGAGAACTTAATGGATTTTACAGGAACAGGTGGAATGTTTTTAAAAAAACATGTTTTTCTGGTTTTTAGTAACTGGAAATTGAAATTACTGGAGCCAGGAAAATTCAACTTTTTACCCTAGAAATGGAACATGTTCAATGACTGCAAATATATCAGTAAATTAATCTTTAGAAAGACAATAATATTAGTTGATACTCATATAGCATACACTGTGTGCCAGCCCTGTGCTTTATAGATTAACTGACTGCATCCTCACAACTACCCTATGAGATGGGTACTAATATTGTCGTGCCCATTTTGCAGATGAAAAAACTTGATACATGCAGAAAATAATTTGTACAAGGTCACAAAAGAGAAACTAGAGGAACCAGGATTAGAACCCAGGCAATCTAGCAAGGTATGTCTCATTTGGGTGCCTGTAAGGAATTAAAGAAAGATATGAGGGCAGTGGCAAG
Organism: Bison bison bison; assembly: GCF_000754665.1. Taxonomy (NCBI): domain Eukaryota; kingdom Metazoa; phylum Chordata; class Mammalia; order Artiodactyla; family Bovidae; genus Bison; species Bison bison. The sequence goes on along the minus strand of NW_011495058.1, from coordinate 2,081,725 downwards.
GTAGAAGAGAGATGGTTGTGTTCGTATGAGTGTATTCTCCTTCTTTAGCCATGTCATTGCTCCTTAGCATTACCTAGTCATCTCAATGTCTAACTTGGGTCCTGGGAAAGGGGAAAACTCACTATTTTTTAGTCTATTACATGTTTCATTTCACACTTTTCAAGTTATAAGGGGTGATAATTATTTGCTTTCCCTTGGGGTGATCTCACACACCCTGAAAAGCTGGGGTGGAGGGGGTGTCAGAGGCACTAAGGCGGTACAAAACTATCAGCATCCTCCGAGAAATATTCCTGGTATTTAGAGAATCAGGAGCAGTTAAAGAAACCAGAAGTAATTAAATCAATGCTCATTTCATTAAACAATTCAAGGTGAACTGACTGACCTACCCCTAGTCATATATATTATCTAAGGGTAAGGAGAGTTACTAGATTCTCACACAGGAAACCAAGTTTCCTGTATCCCAGTCTCAAGTTCTTTTGAGTAGAGATCGTAGCATCTCCCAAGAATCATGATGATCAAGACCTTTTCAAATGAAAGCAAAAATAAAAACAGTATCACTTATCTGCTTATTTTACAAAGTAAGTTCAAACCCCTTCTGTAAATCAGAATGTGAACAAGTAAAAATATATTAGGGCCTAATAATGTCATCTCTGGGTACTTCGTAATACCATGTATCTTATACATATTAATAGATGACTCTGTCCTAATGTGTCTGGGCCTTATTCATATTGTATTTCTAATGGCAAGTTTTAACTGAACCCTTTAATTGTATGACTGTGCCTATAAATAGAAGTTGGTCTAATAAATGAGACTCTTCTCATCAAAGTTTTAAGTAATTAAAAGCATTCATGAGGGAAAAAAAACAACTTTTAATGGATTTGAGAGATGGATTATTTGTACACTGTTGAAAGCATATGATAATGGCACATACTATTTCATAGTTTGCAATATTTTCACATATATTATCTTATTTAATTCTCAGATGGCTGTGAAGTACCTACTATGCCCATGTTAAAGATGAAGAAACAGAGGCTTAGAGAACTTTAGCAACTTATCAAAGACAGTGCACTTTGTAGTTAACACAACTCAGCTTCACATATAAGTCTTTTGACCTCTGCTAATTCTAACACTGCAGTGCAAACATTGTATGGGATATCTTAAAACTATCAGGATCACCAAAAGTCACCCATTAGTTTTATTCTTCAAAAAGAAATACTAACTCTAAATAAAGTATGAATCATAGCTCAGATAGTTTTAGGTAAACCCAAAACTATAAAGTGGGCAAACTCTAGGAAATAGTGAGGGATGGGGAGACCTGGTGTGCTGTAGTCCATGGGGCTGCAAAGAGTTGGACAGGACTTAGAACTAACTGAACAACAATGACAAAGCTATATAGTTTGGATTTATAGCTATTAATCAATCATCAGTAAATCCAAGTTTTAGATCAAAACCAACCAAGATATAACTTTATTAATACTATGAAAAAAAAACCATGATTGATTGCTGGGTAATTCTTGAAGAACCCCCAGGTAGCAACCCATTTTCTGTGAGGGCACTGAAAATACCATGAAGGTATATACTGCTTCTAGAGGGGAGGAAAAAAGAGCCAAGAAATAGGTGTGGGTCCTGTGGAACTCACCTGTACATAGACCTAAAAAGCACCTCCTCCCCACAAACTGTGGGTGCCGAGACACTGGAGTAAGAATCTCATGAATCTCCTTTCAATTCTGTAAGCTATCATTTTGGATCACTTAGTTAACAGCTGAGCTGAAGTTTACAATTGTGATGTCCATAAAAAATGGGGTTATAAGAGACTTTCCTTGGTCCAGTGGCTTTGACTCTGAGCTTTCAATGCAGGGGCCCTGGGTTCGATCCCTGGTCAGGGAACTAGATCCCACATGCCACAACTAAGATCCTGTGCAGTGAAATAAATAAATATTTTTTAATAGGGTTATAAGAAGTGAATAATGTCAACAGCTGAAAAAGGTTTACCTATTTACAAAGTAAGAGTCATAAATACCTTACATTGTACATTTCCACTGATAAGGAGTGATGCAACTATAATCTAAAGGGAGATCTGTTTTTCCGTGGTCCAGCATGAATTTATTCAGGCCACTGTGTACTTTGCACAGAAGATATAAAGAAGAGAAGCAGAGTGCTTACACTTAAGTTTACATTCCATTTAAGAAAAGACAAGATATACTTGAATTAAAAAGCAAGAGAAAGAAAAACAGACTCATATCAGCATATAATTAAGAATTAGATAGTATGATCAGAGCATAGTTATTCTAGAAAATCAGGGAGAGAAAAGTATCATATGGTGTCTCCTTACCTCAAATCATTCTATATATATGAATTGTACTTGCAAAATAATCTCAAAATTACACAGAATGTTTCAAGGGAGGTACACTACAGATTTATTCTAGCTTAAGACCTCAAGGACCCAAAGTTAAATTTGGCTTTCTGTGACCTTACTTTCAAAGTACTAGAGCACTGGCTCCCAAATATGAAGCTATCACTGGTCAACAGCAATTAAAAAGTATATGGATACAGTAGGGAGTTTTTCATAAAATTATTCAATTTGCCAAATTGTCCTTTTCTCTGAGAGTATATCTTAACTAACTTTAGGGGTCAAAATGTCTGTTTCTCATATAAGGATAGTGATAAAAGTTGTTTGAGTTGGCAGTCCTATATAGATCCTCTCCCCTTCTTTTTATTTTACTGGAAACTCTTATATAAAAGTGCTCCTTAAGCCTTTTGGAGAGAAAATCTTTCTGGGAAGAGGTGGGAAAGCACCCTGGACAACTTCCCTGCTGCTGGAGATGTCTGCTTAATCCTCAGATGATATATCAAATATCCCCATCTAATTTTATGTAACTAGAGATTTTACTATCATGATCTTTAAGTTGCAAAAAGATAACCTCTACAGTCTCTCAGTATTTAAATAAACATAAAACCCAACTGTTTATGGGCTTCCCTTGTGGTTCAGCTGGTAAAGAATCCACCTGCAATGTGGGAGACCTGGCTTTGATCCCTGGTTGGGAAGATTGCCTGGAGAAGGGAAAGGTTACCCACCCCAGTATTCTGGCCTGGAGAATTCCATGGACTGTATAGTCCATGGAGTCGCAAAGAGTCGGACACAACTGAGTGATTTTCACTTTCACTTTCACCTGTTTATAACAATAAAGAATTTCTTTGAGGGAAGAGGTGGGGTCTTTTTTTTTTAGGCTTTCATTTTTTTGAAGAAATTTCTAAGTCCTTTAGACAAGCCCAGAAGCAAAGCTGCAATTCTGCTAGAAAAATCAGAATGTGATTTCTTAACACAGCAGTTGTCCAAGTATGGTCCCTGAACCAGCAGTATCAGCAGTACTGGGAACTGGTTAGAAATGTGAATTCTTAGGCACTATCCAGACCTCCTAAATCAGAAACCCTGGGGGTGGAGCCCAGCAATCTGTTATAAAAAGTCCTCAGGTGGTTCTGATGCACATTAAAGTTTGAGAATAACTGCCCTAATGTAAGGCAGTCCAACCACTATTCACCATTTGAATATTTAAATCCACTTAAGTCAGATTATTAAATTCTTTCAGCTGAAACTCTTGGATAATTTGTATGCATCCTCATTTAAAAATCATTCCCTCAAAATTATGAAACTAATTTTATTAAAACTATGCAGATTTATTCTTTGAAATTCTGTTTATAAACTATGGTAATTACAAATGATTCATTAATTTTTCATACTTGGATCTGAGTGTCTTTTTGTGTTCATGTTTTCTAGAACCAACTGAAGAATTTTCAGAAAAGAAATATAATAGCATTAGAGCAAAATAATGCTAACTAACTCCAAGCCTTCCAGACTTTTCAAATAACCTGAATTTAAATGAGATAAGCAAAATAACAAGTAACTCCCAAAATATTTCCTAGGCTCAGTATGTATTCAATATATTTTATATGGGTATGATTTTATGATATTTCTAGGTCCTAAATCACCAAAACAAAACTTTATATGTTTATTATGTTGAAATTATTAGGGAAAGAAAGCAATCTAATTCATGGTAGGAAGATTTTAAACAAAAAAGCTTTCTGGTTAAATTTAGGTTAGTCTAGAAATTTAATTTTAAAAATGTATTGCCCAACAACTTCAGTTGATAAAAATATTTTAGGATCTTCTTCAATAAATTAAAGCAACAACATCCTTCCTACCCACTTTTCCTCTATGTTTAGGGCACAGAAGATGCTATACACATCCTTCCATCCACCTTATAAGAAAGCCTGTTACATCAAGCACAGTCAGGGGTCTTGTGCATACCTGGACTCTCATAGCAATGCAAACTGAATGACAAGGGGGTATGTCATATTCCCAAATGAAGCTGGGAATAGCAGTTATATCATGCTGATATAATCTCCCCATTTTATAACGTGCTGCAGATTATACTTTGAGATAAGGACACCTATGTTTAGTCACTAAGTCGTTTCCAACTCTTGTGACCCCATGGGCTGTAGCCTGCCAAGCTCCTCTGTTCATGGGATTTTCCAGGCAAGAATAGTGAAGTGGGTTGCCATTTCCTTCTCCAGAGGATCTTTCCGACTCAGAGATGGAACCTGGGTCTCCTGAATTACAGGCAGATTCTTTACTGACTGAGCCACCAGAGAAGCCCACGCCTATGTTTACTGGCTAGCAAATACAAGTTTTCCTGTGTTGTAGCAACTTACAAATAAATAATCTTCTATGAAAGGCCTAGTACTCTAGCCTCTACACAAACCCATTTCCCCTTTCAATGCCATACCATGAACAGGTTAGAAAAGGCACCAGTGTCCACTGGGTGCTGTGAACCGTAGGGATCTCTGATGATTGACATCAATTTATTTATTTATTTTTGACATCAATTTAGAAATCTGTCCACAGCCAAAGGTCATAAGGATACTCACCATCCATCCCCAACCATTCTCCCATCCAGTGTCTTTTTGAGCCTGACCCCCCAGGCATTCAGCTAGGTATTAACACTTCAGTGACACCAAACAAGCACTGGCTTCTTGGTCTTCCAAACAATATGATGAAACTATAAATATTGAAGCATATATAGCAACTAAAAAAAGCTTTACGGAGGTACAATTTACATATCATGAAATCTACCCATTTAAAATGTATAAATTAATAATTTTCAGTATATTTAGAGTTATGTAACCATCACAACAATCCAGTTTTAGAACATTCCCACCAGCAATAACTGTTGTTATTCAAATTTTAATAACAGTATTAAATTTTAAACTAGTATATGCTTCTTTAAAAAAAAAAAATCCTTCTTCCTGCAATGTCCTAAACATCCCCCTGGCTTTCACACAGTAGATTGTGACCTGTCTTTTGCTGATTCTGCTCAGTAGTATGGGTGAAATAGAGGCACCTATTACTTGGCTTAAGTGGAGAGGCAGAATCTCAGTCTCAGAGCTGCCTCTTTCCACAATGGAGAACAACCTTCTAAAGCTGTGGTTCTCAACTCCAGCTGCATGCTCCAGTGACCTGAGGAGCTTTACCACATAGTGATACCCAGTCACCACCACCCCTAACCCCAGATTTTATTTAATTAGTCTAAAGTTCAGCCTGAATTTTTTAAGAGATTTTTTCATCAGGATTTTAAATGATATCCTTTAATTCGCAGCCAAGATTGACAACAACTATACTAAAAGAGGCAGGATTCAACCACATACTCATTTGAGTATTTGGAGATAACAGATAGGGCTTTTTGATACTCAGTTACATTTCTTTTCACATTGTTGTTTGTAATAATGAAAAGTAACCCTAGCAAGAGACTAACAGCGGCCCCTGGATGCTGGAAGCTGGAGGATGCAGCCCTTTCCCTTGCAGGCTCTGAGCTGTCTCAGAAGGTCCACTCACTATTTTTCAATTTCCTCTCTTCATTTTTTGGAAAGGACAGTGCCATTCCTTAAAATGTGTCATCACACCGCACGGCATATTTTGTTCCTGTTATTTCATAACATTCAAATTTCAGAGTGTTTCAGTAAGAGTCTCTCTTCTGTCTGACTAGGGGCTGTTGCTGCTGCTGCTGCTAAGTCGCTTCAGTCGTGTCTGACTCTGTGCGACCCCAGAGACGGCAGCCCACTAGGCTCCACTGTCCCTGGGATTCTCCAGGCAAGGATACTGGAGTGGGTTGTCATTTCCTTCTCTAACTAGGGGCTTCTCTCCTCAATTCTTCAGGCATCATAGGTTCCACTGACCTGAACAGACAAGGGTTTCCAGGTGGACCAATTATCAAGCTTTAATGTGGGTAGGATCACCTGAGGATCTTGCTACAATGCACATTCGGATTCTTTAGGTCTGGAGGAGGCTTGAGAGCCTGCCTTTCTCCCAAGACCCCAGGTGATACACATGGTCCTAGTTCATGGGCCAGACTTGGACTAGCACCGCCCTAGAGTTTCTCTATCTTTTCTTTTGATGTTATTTACAGGTGATACAGACTAAATAAATGAGAGGACTATGGCATTTGTAGAAAGTTTTATTTATGTGGTATCAAGGAGAAAGGATAGGCCTAGGCTTCTGAAATCATCTTGTTACTATTAATTTCAGTTTCCTTTGTTAAAAAAAAAAGTTGTATTTGACTCTGCAGTCCTTTCTAACCTAAAATTCTTTTGTTTCTAAGACTCAGTTCAGTTCAGTTCAGTCACTCAGTCGTGTCCGACTCTTTGCGACCCCATGATTCGCAGCACGCCAGGCCTCCCTGTCCATCACCAAGTCCTGGAGTTCACTCAAACTTATGTCCATCGAGTCGGTGATGCCATCCAGCCATCTCATCCTCTATCGTCCCCTTCTCTTCCTGCCCCCAATCCCTCTCAGCATCACAGTCTTTTCCAATGAGTCAACTCTTCGCATGAGGTAGCCAAAGTACTGGAGTTTCAGCTTTAGCATCTTTCCTTCCAATGAGCACCCAGGACTGATCTCCTTTAGAATGGACTGGTTGGATCTCCTTGCAGTCCAAGGGACTCTCAAGAATCTTCTCCAACACCACAGTTCAAAAGCATCAATTCTTCAGCATTCAGCCTTCTTCACAGTCCAACTCTCACATCCATACACGGCCACTGGAAAAACCATAGACGGACTTTTGTTGGCAAAGTAATGTCTCTACTTTTCAATATGCTATCTAGGTTGGTCATAACTTTCCTTCCAAGGAGTAAGCGTCTTTTAATTTCATGGCTGCAGTCACCATCTGCAGTGATTTTGGAGCCCCGAAAAATAAAGTCTGACACTGTTTCCACTGTTTCCCCATCTATTTCCCATGAAGTGATGGGACTGGATGCCATGATCTTTGTTTTCTGAATGTTGAGCTTTAAGCCAACTTTTTCACTCTCCTCTTTCACTTTCATCAAGGGGCTTTTTAGTTCCTCTTTACTTTCTGCCATAAGGGTGGTGTCATCTGCATATCTGAGGTTATTGATATTTCTCCTGGCAATCTTGATTCCAGATTGTGCTTCTTCCAGCCCAGTGTTTCTCATGATGTACCCTGTGTATAAGTTAAATAAGCAGGGTGACAATATACAGCCTTGACATACTCCTTTTCCTATTTGGAACCAGTCTGTTGTTCCACGTCCAGTTCTAACTGTTGCTTCCTGACCTGCGTATAGGTTTCTCAAGAGGGAGGTCAGGTGGTCTGGTATTCCCATCTCTTTCAGAATTTTCCACAGTTTCTTGTGATCCACACAGTCAAAGGCTTTGGCATAGTCAATAAAGCAGAAATAGATGTTTTTCTGGAACTCTTTTGTTTTTGCAACGATCCAGCAGATTTTGGCAATTTGATCTCTGGTTCCTCTGCCTTTCCTAAATCCAGCTTGAACATCTGGAAGTTCATGGTTCATGTATTGCTGAAGCCTGGCTTGGAGAATTTTGAGCGTTACTTTACCAGCGTGTGAGATGAGGGCAATTGTGCAGTAGTTTGAGCATTCTTTGGCATTGCCTTTCTTTGGGATTGGAATGAAAACTGACCTTTTCCAGTCCTGTGGCCACTGCTGAGTTTCCAAATTTGCTGGCATATTGAGTGCAGCACGTTAACAGCATCGTCTTTCAGGATTTGAAATAGCTAAACTGGAATTCCATCACCTCCACTAGCTTTGTTCATAGTGATGCTTTCTAAGGCCCACTTGACTTCACATTCCAAGATGTCTAGCTCTAGGTGAGTGATCACACCATCATGATTATCTTGGCCATGAAGATCTTTTTTGTACAGTTCTGTGTATTCATGCCACATCTTAATATCTTCTGCTTCTGTTAGGTCCATACCATTTCTGCCCTTTATTGAGCCCATCTTTGCATGAAATGTTCCCTTGGTATCTCTAATTTTCTTGAAGAGATCTCTAGTCTTTCCCATTCTGTTGTTTTCCTCTATTTCTTTGCATTGATCGTTGAGGAAGGCTTCCTTATCTCTCCTTGCTATTCTTTGGAACTCTGCATTCACATGCTTATAATTTTCCTTTTCTCCTTTGCTTTTCGCTTCTCTTCTTTTCACAGCTATTTGTAAGGCCTCCCCAGACAGCCATTTTGCTTTTTTGCATTTCTTTTCCATGGGAATGGTCTTGATCCCTGTGTCCTGTACAATGTCACGAACCTCAGTCCATAGTTCATCAGGCACTCTGTCTATCAGATCTAGTCCCTTAAATCTATTTCTCACTTCCACTGTATAGTCATAAGGGATTTGATTAGGTCATACCTGAATGCTCTAGTGGTTTTCCCCCCTTTCTTCAATTTCAGTCTGAACTTGGCAATAAAGAGTTCATGATCTGAGCCAGAGTTAGCTCCCGGTCTTGTTTTAGCTAACTGTATAGAGCTTCTCCATCTTTGGCTGCAAAGAATATAATCAATCTGATTTTGGTGTTGACTATCTGGTGATGTCCATGTGTAGAGTCTTCTCTTGTGTTGTTGGAAGAGAGTGTTTGCTATGACCAGTGCGTTCTCTTGGCAAAACTCTTAGTTTCTAAGACTAATAGCTATATAATAATGGGAATTGCTAGCTTATATTTAACACTGTAACACTTCAAATTTGTGACCTTTAACATTATGATTTAAGTAGTACACAGACTCCTTGAAATCTCAAGGTCACAGTTTTCCTGAGTGGACCTTTGACTTGATGTATGCATTTAATCCCTGAAGTATGTTGTTGTTGTTTAGTTGCCAAGTCATGTCTGACTCTTTGCGACCCCATGGACTGCAGCACACCAGGCTTCCCTGTCCCTTACCACCTCCTAGAGGTTGCCCAGGTTCATGTCCATTGAATCGGTGATGCCATCCAACCAACTCATCCTCTGTCGTCCTCCTCTCCTTCTGCCTTCAGTCTTTTCCAGCATCAGGCTCTTTTCCAGGGAGTCAGTTGTTCACATCAGGTAGCCAAAGTATTGGAGCTTCAGCATCAGTCATTTCAATGAGTATTCAGGGTTGATTTCCTTTAGGATTGACTGGTTTGATCTCCTTGCTGTCCACGGGACTCTCAAGAATCTTCTCCAGCACCACAATTCAAGAGCATCAATTCTTCAGTGCTTAGCCTTCTTTATGGTTCAACTTTCACAACGATACAGGACTACTGGAAAAACCATATCCTTGACTATACAGACCTTTGTTGACAAGATGATGTCTTTGCTTTTTAATACACTGTCTAGGTTTGTCATAGCTTTCCTTCCAAGAAGCAACTGTCTTCTAATTTCTGGCTGCAGTCACCATCCAGTGATTTTAGAGCCCAAGAAGAAGAAATTTGTCACTGCTTCCACCTGAAGTATATTATCAAGCTAAGAGAATTCTATTACACTCAGATACATCACCTCATAAGATTTTCAATTTAGTGGAGTTTCCTTGACATTCCTCTGGCTGAATGGCAGCTGTTGTGTTATATTAATTTTATAAAACAGAACCACATTTGTTTCACAAACATCTAGAACATTAATTGTTGGATGATAATAACTCTGAAAGGACTGTTGTTCTCAGAGATCTTGGTGACTTTCAAAGCCTGCTGATTTGGATATGTTACCAAAAAAAGGTAATCCTCTGGGGCCAGGCAATGAGGTTGGTGTATTTTTTACTTTGCAGGCTATACTGAATCTTTCTTCTTCTGTCCTGCAAACCCCAAGCTCCTTTGAAGTTCATGGCAAAATTAAACATCCTCTCCCTATGCCTACTGCTATCATCTACTGATTTCTGGCTTATTCATTATTACCAGTGACTTTGGCTCCCAATACTAACACAGTCTTCCTCTCTACCCCAGCAGTTGTCATGCTGACCACTTCATCATTCAAATGGATGAACCATTTAATCTCATGGCTTCATTTCCTTCATCTAAGGCAATGAATCTTTGCCTCCACCTCACCTCAGATATCTCCAAGCACTATCTCTTGGCCTTCCAATAATTTAGTCAAATAGTCACACTGATAATTCCAGATAGCAGGAGAAATCTGATCTGTTTACTATATTCTCACTCTACTGGTTTCTTTATCCATCCTAGATTTCACAGTGTGTATTTATCATTACTCACTTAAAAAGATGGACTCTTGTTACACTCTAAATGTTTATCACCCTACCCAAAGTATATGTTGAAATCCTAACTCCCAATGTGAGGGTGTTAGTATGCACAGCCTTTGGGAGGGGATTAGGTCACACGGGTGGAACCCTTATCAACTGGATAAAATAAAACCCAGAGAGCTCTCTTTTCCTATCTGCCATGAGGTCACAGAGAGAAGTCTATGAACCAGGAAGTGGGCCCCTACCAGATTGAATCTTCCGGTGTCTTGATCTGGGACTTGCCAGCCTCCAGAACTGTGAGAAATAAATGTCTGTGGTTTAAGCTACCCAGGCAGTGGTATTCTGTTGTAGTTCCTTTCCATCACATCCACTTGGCAAATCTCTAGTTGTGGAAGAACCCAGCTATCCATTTTCACTGTTATCTGCACTCAAGTTGGTGAAAGCTGCTAAAGAAAAATCTGAAAACTCAGCTCACCTTAAATTCACCATTATCAATCTCACCTATCAAAGGACAGTCTGTCCATTTCTGGCCTGGACACCATCCCGTTTCTCCTTCCAAGCAGCTTTTGTTATGATCTCCTCAGAGACATCTCAAACTTAACAGGTTCAAAATGAAACAGCTTTTTCTACTCAGATCTATTCACATTCATCCAAATTTTCTCCTCTCAGTAAATGATATCATTACCCATTTGGGCTTCCCTGGTAGCTGAGGTGGTAAAGAATCCTCCTGCAAAGCAGGATACGTGGGTTCGATCCCTGGGTCAGGAAAATCCCCTAGAGAAGGGAATGGCTACCCACTCTAGTATTCTTGCCTGGAAAACCCCATGGACAGAGGAGCCTGGCAGGTTACAGTCCAGGGGGTTGCAAAGAGTCAGACAAAACTGAGCAACTAAGCATACATACCCATCATTCGGTCAAGCCAGAAATCTAGACGTGAACTTCAAGTCCTTGCTTTCCCTCACCCTTAACGTAAAACCCAACACCAACTTCTATTTTCCAAAATATTTCTTAAAAATCTCTCTCCAATGACACCAGCTTAATCCAAGTCTCTCTCATCTTTCACCTGAACTCTGCAGACATTTTCTAATGGGTCTCTCTACATATTTCTTCGTTTTTTTCCAAACCATTCTCCAGGTAGCAGCTAAGATTGTCTTAAAATGTAGATCAGATGATATCTTTCACCTCCTTAAAAATCAACGGCCTCGTGTTGCTTTTTGAATTACAGTCACCTTCCTGACCTACGGGTTTCCCAAGTGGCAGTGGTAGTGGTAAAGAATCCGCCTGCCAATTCAGGAGACATGGGTTCAATCCCTGGGTCAGGAAGATCCCCTGGAGAAGAAAATGGCAATCCACTCCACTATCCTTGCCTGGAAAATTCCATGGACAGAGGAGCCTGGCCGGCTATAGTCCATGGGGCCACAAAGAGTTGGACACAACTCAGCCCTCACTCACACACCTTTCTGACCTAAATGAACCTGACCTGAAGGCTCTGAATGGACTAGCTAGCCCCAGTATAACTCTTCAATATTATCCAGTATGACTGTTCCTCCCTATGTTCCAGTCACAGAATCCTTTTCTTGAAGTAGAAAGAAAATCACTTTCTCATCCTATGAAGAGGCTATCATGTCTCTTCAGTAAAATGATTCACTCCAATTTTGTTTTGAGCCCCTGTTAAGTTTCCTTTCTTATGTAATTATTCTTTACTCATTACTATTTTCCTGACCGGAAAATCAGCTCCCTGAGGGTAGAACCATGTCTGTCTTGTCCATCACTCCCTCCATAGTCTCTGACACATAGTACATAATACGATAAATATTCTTCCTTGTCAAATGCATCCAAAAGTATCATGGACAAAAGAGATGTAATAGGTCTCCAGATAAGATCCCTCATTTTGCTGATGAAGACAGCAAGCCCACAGGCCCAAAGGGGATGATATATCAATGTCATAGTTAAGTCAATGTCATGGTTACTGGCTGAACACAGAATAAATGCATCTCCCCGATGCCCTGAATATGTTCTTCACTGAAACTGCAGTATTATAATTATGCTCACTCACTATAAGTCTGTTTTCCATGTCACTAGGTAATAAAAAGTGACCTGGATATATAGCCTTTCATTTCCTTTCTGCACAATTTGCTCAATTCATCATTACTGATATTGTCTCACTCCCTCAACACCTCTCCATCCCCTACCCCCTCACACTGCCCCCCCCCTCCCAG
>NW_011495058.1:2067312-2068899 GCF_000754665.1 Bison bison bison | reverse complement strand
CCTCCAAGTCTGACTAGCTAAGACAAAGAAACTGTAGCCTTTCAAATTATGTTTCTAAATATCCTGCAAAATCTCTAGGATGGGTATTTTTCTTCTGAAGAGAAACAGAGACAGCTGCAGACTAAAAAACAATAAGAGACTTAGAGAAAGAAAAAATAAATAAATGGAGATCAACAAGACGAAGAAATAATATAGGTGAAAAAAGTGTGTGGGCGTGGCGGGGATGTGGTTTGCAGAGAACTAAAAAGGTTCCCAGCGCGGGGGTTGTTAGCTTGACTAGAATCCAATCAAAGTCAAGAGAGTGGGGGTGGGGCAGGAGTTGAAATTCGACTCCTCCCACTTTCAAGGTGATGAGTGATAATTAACCATGACCTGGAATAAGTTTTTCCATCTAAAAAATGTATTGCCTGAGGAGCAAAAACTGACACCAATCCTTCTCCAAGGCAGTAAGGAAGATAATAATCGGAAATCTCTCAACAAAAATTCTCTTTATCTCTCTGCTCTATTTTAAGAGCAAGATTTTTAGGCCATAATTTTCAACAAGTTTTGGCTGCGGCTGAATACAGGGCTTAGATAATTTAGGACACTCAAAGAAGAGGCCAATTACTTTCTAACACATAATGGCCTAAACACACCACGGTCACATCATTGGGTAATAAACAAAATGACTACTAGAAAGATATACACGTTCGCAAAGCAGCGCTGCCGGATCTTCAGTGAAATACGCTGCATGAACCTAAAGTGGATAGAAGAGTATCAGGCAGGCTAAGGTAACCTGTCCGTCCTTTCCCTTCGTTCCCTTGGGCCACATCCTACCTGGGACAGTGTCTCTCCTGGCCTCCTTTCTCCTGGGCCCAACCAACCCCAGGACTTTCTGGGAGCTCGGCGAAGTAGGGGTCTGAATCCGTGGAACAGACTCCCTCCCCACTCCCTGCCTCAAGGTACCAGGCGATCAGGAACCCCAGAAGCTCAGAGCGGACGCCGCAGAATCCTGGGAAAGAGGCATGAAGCGCTTGGCACCGACCGCATCTTGACCCCCAACTCTGCAGCTGCTACCGCGCCTGGCGCTCTCCCCAACACTCACCTCCGCGCCCTCCGCGCGGGGCAGGGACGGGCCTCGCAGATCTCTCCAGCAGTGCCGATTCCCCGGGGGCCTCCCCGGGCTCTAGGGCCTAGGGACCGTGCCTCCGGCTGGCGGCTTGCAGGGTGGCTACCGCTGCGGTCGCGCTCGGGCAGCTTCCCCGCCTCCCCAAGCTGGATCGCGCAGGGCTGGGGAGCACGGAGAGGAGGGAGGGAGGGAGGAAGGCGGGAGGGAGGCGCGCTGTTGCCGGCCTCACAAGACCCACCGCTAGGGGCTGCGCGCAGGGAGCCCGCAGAGCGCGGAGCGGGACCGGGGACCCCTAGCGGGCTAGGTGGGAGAGCTGAGGCGGCGGGGGAGGAGTCGGAGAGCTCGGAGAGGGTGAGGGGAAGATCTGGGGAGAGCCCGGGAGTACGTGGACCATCAGGAAGTGCAAGCAAAGCGGCGGGGAGTACTGGCTGTACGGTTACAACTTGGCGCTTCCCCTAACCTCTCCACCTCCTGGGAGC
>NW_011495058.1:2044403-2067212 GCF_000754665.1 Bison bison bison | reverse complement strand
AGTATTCATTTTGAAGCCGCTTAGAACAGTTGAGCCCACTTTTCTCCTCCATTGCTTGTGTGCTGTACAGCCGCCTTTTCCAGTCTAGACTCTGCTTTTAATTACACCCCCGCTCTCCCCACTCTCAGTTCCTGGCAAGTCTCCAAGAAACTGCGCTTTTTATCCTGTACGTGTTCTTTCCCTCGCCTCTACCCACCCAAATCATCTTTTGGCTTGACTGTGTCCTTGGAATAAAATGTTCAGAAATGCCCTTTCATGAACAACATTTAACAACTCCCTGGGATAGGAGAGAACCCTCAGAGCTGGCGGACCACATAGCAGTTTGTTAGCTTTGACCTTCATTCTAGCTGGTGGTGCTTGAGCTTGGTGTAGGAGAAAAAGAGTAATAGGTCGGGAGCGGGGAGGGGGGGGAGCGGAGCGGGGAACGGCAGGTGAGGTAGGATACCTGGGTTCCTGGGAATGCCACTTAACTGCCTACGCCACAATGGCCTTGAGTGTTCAGAAGATTCCTGAGCTGTTTGAGGATTTGGTTTGAGGATTATGTAAATAAACTACCCCCCTCCCCCCCAACCCCTCAGATTGACCAAATAGCCAGGTATCCATCTTTTGTGCCGAAGATGCAGGCAGAAGCAAGAGATCTTTATTTTCAAATGTCAGATCGATTTACTAAAGATTCTTAAATTTGGGGAATTAGTTTTCATAGATCAGTAAATCCCCATTTCAGCAAATTTAAGTTTAAAAAATAATCTCTTCCGGTGTTTTATTAACCAGGGGGGAAAAACTCTTGAAGCAGGTCTTGGATCGATTACTGGACACTGCACTTTCCCCTTTGCAGTCTATACCGAGATTAACCTTTGCAAATGCTGCTTTGGAAATACATTCTTTGTTTGACTTGACATGTGCCCCCTCCCCCACAGCCAAATATTAAGTTCAAAAGTTTAGACATGAGCTACCCATTAATGATGTGTCATGATGTGGTGGCACTGGCATCTGGTAAAATTCTTTCCACGTTGGTAACTGGGAAAAAAATAATTAAATTTTGTATCAATTTTTATTATTTTGTTTCAACACTATGAAATAATGAAATTAGTATTTTAACACTTCTATGGGGCAGGTAGAGGAAATGCATGAAACTTAGTAGTTGATGAAGTGCTTAGCTTTCCCATGTTCTTAAAATATACAATAGCATTATATAACTTCCACAAGGGTTATTAAAAACAAAGGATTTTTAAGTATCCTAAACTATGTTATTGTATCAAACAGGTAGGTAAGACATATATTTTAAATATTTTTAATAGCTGTCTTAACATGGATTTGAACTATTCAAAAAAATCAAGTTATATGTGAAATCGCTTATCCTAAAAGAGAACCAATGAGTCAGTAATTTGCAATTTCCAGAAGACATGTCTACTTGAACTATTAAAATAAGACATTCTCCATGGAAAATCTCAGGTCACCAGATGTGTTTCCCAGAATTGTTGGTATTGATGCAAACATGATTCCTTTCAACTTCTTCCATGGTTACTGTCATTTTTACTACAGTTGTCATTTGGAGTTGCAGAGTATAAAAATGATTTCGCAAGATTTTTCCAGGTCATGACATGCTCTCTGAGAAATCCCTTTAGTTCCATGAAGTAGTAATGGATTCCACTGAAGTACAGCAATAAGTTATTAAATGGATTTCTAATGGCCTAGAGACGTTCACACAGTATTTTCTTTGAAGTTATTATACAATTGAGTAACTTTAGAGTGGTCATTTCCAAAGTATGTAACTTCAAGCTCTAGTCCCTCAAAATGCTCTTGCAAGTAATGCATTCACTACAAAAGTATTTATTGAGCTCCTGCTGTGTGCCCTGGCTAAGGCACTTGGAAAATGGTGAAGAATAGACATACTTACCTGTCCCATTAGAATTGATAGTTTGGGGACAATAAATTAGTGAACAAGTACAAATGAGATTTACACAAATTCGTTTACACAAGTAAAATAAATGTAAATCATGATGAAAATAACAGACTAAAATAACAGATAATAACAGATAAATAATATGATGAACTTCTTTATTTTAGAGATTCACAATGCAAATTAGTGGGTTAAAGGCTCTGAGAATTTCTACCTAAAAGACATTTCCTTTACTTCTCCCCAACAAATTCCCAAACTTTTTTGAGGACTAAATATTAATGAAATAGAACCATTTTTTGAAACACTGCTCTCTGAAACCAATAAACATAAAATTCTGTTACCATTACTTTACATTTTTTGTCAATGCATATTCATGTACTTTAATAAATTTATATATAATATATTTTAAGTATATTGAAGATAAAATTATATACATTTATAAGTACAATAATAAATTTTGGTAGATTTATAAGAATATGTTTCATAAATTTTGTCTGAAGACAAATGATGTAGACACATTTATAAATCTATTAGAATGTATGAGTGTATATCTGTTTAAGACATATTTTGTGGCTAACATTGTTTCATGAATGACTTTGCATGCATCAATATAGTCCAGATGCTTATAATTTTTAATTGCTATCATCCATAATATTAGTATAGAATTGTTTTCTTTACCCTGAGCTTTAGGAAGACACATTATTTTTATTCTTTTGCTATTGCAACTAACACTGCCTTAACCTCTTTGAAAAATTTGCTCTTTGCTATAGTAAGTGGAAGGAATATTTCTGATATCAGTATTTTATTAAACATTTAAAATGTATATTTTTAATTATAATCTACAAAATTTCAGAAGCAGATTTGACTCTGGATCTCATAGATGACCACTTTGTGACCGAGTATAAGTATGCAATTTCAGAACGCATGTTTTTGCATTAATCATGGCATTGGTGCCTAGCAGTATCACCCTGTCAAAGTCTAATGAGAGACCTTAGAGCTGAACAATAAAAAGACAAATAACCCAATTATAAAGTGGACAAATGATGTATAAAATGGAAAAATGATTTGAATGTATCTGTGGACTTAGTTTCTAAGAAGACATTCGCTTCAAGTGAATACCAAATAACATTAATTTGTGCTTTTTCAAGGTGTAGTTAACAGCTGACAGAAGAGAAAAAAGAGATGGGAGAAATTAGTCACTCTCCAACTCATTTTAATTAAAAATTTATTTTATGTAAGTTATAGGTATACAATATAGTGATTCACAATTTTTAAAGGTTATATTCCATTTATAGTTATTATAAAATATTGGCTATGTTCCCTGTGTTGTACAGTATATCCTTCTAGCTTATTTTATACCTAATACTTTGTACCTCTTAAGCCCTACCCCTGTGTTGCCCCTCTCCCCACTGGTAATCACTAGTTTGTTATCTATATCTGTGACTCTGCTTCTTTTTTGTTATACTCACTAGTTTCTTGTTGGAGAAGGCGATGGCACCCCACTCCAGTACTCTTGCCTGGAAAATCCATGGACAGAGGAGCCTGGTAGGCTGCAGTCCATGGGGTCGCTAAGAGTCGGGCTCGACTGAGCGACTTCACTTTCACTTTTCACTTTCATGCATTGGAGAAGGCAATGGCAACCCACTCCAGTGTTCTTGCCTGGAGAATCCCAGGGACTGGGAAGCCTGGTGGGCTGCTGTCTCTGGGGTCTCAGAGCCGGACACGACTGAAGCGACTTAGCAGCAGCAGCAGCTGCAGCAGTTTCCTGTATGGTTTAGATTCCACATATAGGTAATATCATACAGTATTTGTCTTTCTTTCTTTGACTTATTTTGCTTAGCATAATGCCCTCCAAGTCCATCATGTTGTGAATGGCAAAATTTCATTCTTTTTTACGGCTGAGTAGTATTTCTCTGTGTGTGTGTGTACATACGTTATATATGCCATTTCTTCTTTATCCATTCATCTATTGATGAACACTTAAGTTGATTCCATGTCTTAGCAATTGTAAATAATATTGCCATGAACATTGGGGTACCTGCATCTTTTCAAGTACTCATTTTAAGTATGTTAAACCCAGAAGATCTACAGAGGTACAGTCAGTACCACACTCAATTTACAAGCAGCAATTTAATTTCTGTCCAACAATATTTTTCATACTCAATTAATTGTGAAACCCAGGTCCCCACTGACCAGCTGTATCTTGACTTCTCATCTATTAAATGAATAGTATCCAACCTTATAGAGTTATTCTGGGTATTAAATGAGTTGCTACATATAAAATGGCTATTATCCATAAACTAGTATATGTGTTAGATATTATTCAACAGACTTGCACATTTGTTTTGGTTTCATAGTTATGTACATGTTCTAATCCTAAGAATTTTACACAAAGTTTTGTATTTGAACTATAATACAAATATATAATTGAAATATGATACAAAACTATAATCATGTAGTTTTTTAAATAAGAAATTTAAGTCAATAATGTGGCCATTGAGAGTTTTTCTCCTTTCTTTTTTTTTAAAAAGGGGTTCATACTTTACTCAAATTTGAGAATTATTAGTCTATAATAAACTTGGGCTTTTTTTCTCTATATATACTTTTTAATACATCACAGGTGTCACTCTCTGAGCTCTTAAAAATTAATAAGGAAAACCATACTTAGGTCAGTTGTCTTGTTAGTAAAGTTTTAGTTCAAATGTGCTTATTTGCTCAGTCATGTCCAAATCTTTGCGACCCCATGCATTGTAGCCCACCAGGCTCTTCTGTCCATGGGGAGTCTCCAGGTGAAAATACTGGAGTGGGTAACCTTTCCCTCCTCCAGGGGATCTTCCCAACCCAGGGATCGAACCCAGGTCTCCCACATTGCAGGTGGATTCTTTATCGTCTGAGACACTAGGGAAGCCTTTTAGTTCAAATACTTGTGGATAAAAGAAGGAGGCATGTTGCATGCAAATTTGTAAACTAAGAGTTAGAATGTCTTCAGTGATTTATATAAACCTTTAGCAAGTTGTTTAACCATTCTTGGCCTTAGTTGGAATGTCTTTGAAATAGAGTTTGCTTTTGGGAATTCCCTGGTTGTGCAGTGGTTAGGACTTGGTGCATTCACTGCCATGGCACAGGTTTAGTCCCTGGTTAGAGAATTAAGATCCTGCAAGCCATGTAATGTAGCCAAAAAACAAAACAGAAAAAAAAGATTGACTTTCAAATCCCTTCAAGGTCTAAAATTTTATGACATTTTCAATATGCCCACTGTTATAGTATGATAAGTTGTTATTACATCTGGCACTTAATAAAGAAATGTGCCCTTCAAGGGGCCAAACTTTCATGTGTTATCATTCAGTTGGGAGATTCTCTGGTGGCTTAGTGGGTAATCTGCTTGCAATTCAGGAGACCCAGCTTCGATCCCTGGCTTGGGAAGGTGCCCTGGAGGAGGAAATGGCAACCCACTCTAGTATTCTTGCTTGGAGAATCCCTTGGACAGAGGAGCCTGGCAGGGTACAGTCCATGGGGTCACAAAGAGTAGGACATGACTTTCAGATGCTTGTTCTGCCCTTTTCTCATTCTCTGCTATTAGTCTGAATACACAGTTAAATTCTCCAAAGTAGGAGAAGAGCATTTAGTCAGAAGAACAAGTTATAGCAATTACCACCCTTGTGCAGTATCCTCCACAGTGAATCTGAGCTGGCCCATTTAACAAATAAGAGTGCAGTAGTGCTGATGATTTGTGACATCTAAGACTGAGTCACAAATAGCCTTGTAGCTTCTGCCTTGGTCTTAGAGCTCATGTTATAGGGGAAACAAGTAGCCACTTAAAATTTACTTTAGACCACCATTCTATGAGGAAACCCAACCTGGCCTCATAGAGAGGCCATGGAAGAGAGAGATGCCTGAAGAGCCTATCCAGTTGAAGTGTGAAATGAAGAAGCCATCTTGGATGTCCAAGGCAAGTCTTCACATAACTCCAGCCTCATCTACTATCTGAGCAAAAGCATGACTCCAGAATGAGAGTCACCAAGCCAGAATAACTTAATTTACAAAACTGACAGATAATAAACTGTTTCAAGCTGTCGATTTGGCAGCAATTTGTTATGCAGTGATAGATAGGCTTAAGGGCAAAAAAAAAATGCTCATTTCTCTTTTGATCAATTATATCTACTTTATATCCCTCTCATATGAACTCCTTTTTAGAAAAGTATAGCCGTATAATTTTTTTTCAGTAGACAATTTCCTCTTTGTTTCATTCATTTAAAAACAAAATAATCACAAAGACATGGTTTTATGTCATTTCATCATCTGTTTGATGCCCAGTTTAAGATTCATTTTCTGGAAATAATTGAGTCATCATCAACTTTGCAAATTAATACCCATGAAAGAAACTATCTTTAAGAAACAAAGCTACTGTTTCTATAAACATACATGTTTGACCCTTATTACTATAAAAGGATCAGAGAAGATTAGGAGTGGGAAAGATGTTAAACAGGAGCCCATTTAAATCTGTTTTATTATTTTAACATTATATTTAACCTAGGTTATTTATCTTAAAATACATTTAAGTAAAATTGAAATGTCCTTTAAGATGTTGAAATTTTATAACTAAATCCAACTATCCCTAAAAAAGAGGTTTCCATTTATTTTACTACAAATGTGTTCAGAATTGATAGTGTTGACAAATAACAAAGCGTTTTATAATACTTAATTTCATACAGTACCCCAGAATAAATTCTATTTAGGTCAAAGTGTTAAAATTTGAAGTTCTATGTTTTTTAAAAACATAAGATGAGGGGAAATGTTTCCTGTAAATTTATAAAATTGTTGTCAAATTATTTAAAATAGCTCACACAAATTCAGGATAGAAGTTTAAGCTCCAGTAAATGAACAAAAGAATTGATGATCATTTTAATAAAGAAGAAATAAAATTGTTTAACAAACAGAGACTCTGGGAAAGATACCATCAATGGGCTTTCTATAATCTCTTTTTCTTTTCCTTTTCATTAAATTTGAACAATCAACTACTGTTCTCTAAGCAGCTCACCAAAGGTATTACTATTTAAAGGCCCGTTCTAAAATTTGCAATCTACTTTGTTAAGGCAAAAAGTAAAAGGTAGGTCATTGGCTTAAAAATGCCCAAGACAACATTTCTCTTTTTTTTCTTAAGCAATTATTTAATAAAGGAGTCCCCAGGTCTCCAATTTTCAATGTACATATATATTGGGCCTTATTATTTCCTAGATTACTTTACTCCAGTCAATTTACCCATTTTATGGGCAGCTTAATGTTTTGAGCCATCTTTTCCAGAAGCATGTTATTAAGAAGATTCATTTTTGAGAGCTTCCCTGGCGGCTCAGATGGTAAAGAACATGCCTGCAATGCAGGAGACCTGGGTTCTATCCCTGTGTCAGAAAGATCCCCGGGAGAAGAAAATGGCAACACGCTCCAGTATTCTTGCCCAGAGAATCCCATGGACAGAGGAGCCTGGTGGGCTACAGTCCATGGGGTGACCTGCAAAGAGTCAGATGACTCAGTCAGATGACTGAGCCACTTGCATATTTACTTTAAAACAGTGACTAATAACTTTTATTTTTATGTTTTTCAAGCTATTAATTTATTCTACAAATATTTATTGAATATTCTTTGTGTGTCTCTCTAAGGGGCTGGGAGACACAGTAACGGACAAAGCAGATCCCCACCGCCATGAAGCACGCGCTGGAGTCTGAAATATTTAAATCACAAATTCACCAGTGGAGTATAGGTAGTTAAAAAAGGAAAGAATTCCAAGGATTGAGCTGTGGAACATTCCAACATGTTGTGATGAGAGTGATGAAAAGTAAACGACAAAAGAAATTAAGATACCATTAAGAGATACTTCTCTTAACGAGGTAAGAGAAAAAGTGGAACTGTTGAGTGCCCTGGAAGCTGAGTGAAAGGAGTATTTCAAGGAAAGGGGAGTACTCCAGGGAGTGTCAGGTGCTTTTGTGTGATCAAGTAAGAGGAGAAATAAGAACAAGATTTAAAATGTGAAGATCATTGATAACTTACCTCATGGCAATTCGTTTAGAGAAGGGGAGAACAGAAACTGGAGACAAGTTAAAGAACAGAGCAATCCAAGTATAGACAACTCTTCCTAAGACTTTTTCTGTAAAATAAAGAAGAGAATTGAAGTGATAAGTGGAGGAGAAAACAGGTTTCAGAACCAGGAACAGTTTAAGATAGAAAAAATTGTATATATATGCTTATAGGGACAATCCCAAGGAGAGCAGAAGACAGATGATGCATAACAGAGAGTGAAGAATTGCTAAGTGAAGAATTGCTCAAGGTCATTGAGAAGGTAAGAGGGGATGGGATTCAGTGCAGGAATGGTGGGGCTGGCCTTTGTTGGGAGGATGAATAGTTTATCCTCAATGGAAGAAAAGACACTATAGATGGGTCTAGATGCAGTGAAGTGGCTAGATGTTCTGGGTAAGCTTGGGGAAGTTCTCCTCTGACTGCTTCTTTTTTCTCAGTGATACAAGGAGTATTTGTCTCCTGAGAGTGAGGATGAGGGAAAATGAAAATTTGAGAGAAGAGGGAAAGGCATACAAAATGGGACAGATAAAAAGCACATAATAAAATAGAAATAAATCTAAATATATCAGTAATCACAACTATGAATGGAATAAACTTTCCAATCAAAAGGTAAAAATTTTAGACTGGATTGAAACAAACATTTATGCTATTTATACGAATCAGGTGTAAAATGCAAGAACACAGAAAAACTAAAAATTAAGGATTCAAAAGGGGTACCTGTCAAATGTCAAGTAAAAGAAACATGATCTAAATATATTATTACCAGATGAAATGACTTTAAGGAGAGCTTCTACTTAATGGTAAAATATTCAGTTCACTAAGAGGGTAAAACAATTCTAAATTTGTATGCCTCTAATAATGTAGCCTCGA
This sequence comes from Bison bison bison, assembly GCF_000754665.1. Classification (NCBI taxonomy): domain Eukaryota; kingdom Metazoa; phylum Chordata; class Mammalia; order Artiodactyla; family Bovidae; genus Bison; species Bison bison. Next base: position 2,058,373 of record NW_011495058.1, on the reverse strand, counting down.
AACATAGTATGACAGAATCACAAGGAGATTTTTAAAAGTCGGCCACCGCAGTAAGAGATTTTAATACATTTTTGAGAAACTGAATCTTTAATTAAACTCTTTTTATGAAGTAAAAAGTAAAAAACAAGTAAAATCAGGCACAGGAAGCTTTCCTGGTCAGTTATCTAAACATTTAAAGAACAGACCAATCCAATATAGCACAAACTCTTCCAGAAAACAAATTAAGAAAGAATGTTCCCCAGCTTGTTTTATGAGGTTAGCATAACCTTGAAACAAAAGTTACTAAAATATGGTACAATTTTATTTTTTAATTAAATAGAAAATGTTTTTAAATGAATAACCTGATTTGCTTAATAGCAAATTTTTAAAAAAGATAATACATCAAAATCATGATTATCTCAGTAGATGCAGAAAAGGCATTCTGCATAACTCTCTATTCATAAAAAAATTCTTAGCAAACAGAATAGAAGGAAACTTTTAAAACTGAAATGTAGTTGATTTACAATATTATGTTAGTTTTAGTTGTACAGCAAAGTGAGTCAGTTATATGTATAGTTTTTTTCAGATTATTTTCCATTATATGTTATTACAAGATATTGAATATTGTTCCTTGTGTTGTACAGTTATTTCTTGTTGCTCCTCTATTTTATATATAGTAGTGTGTATCTGTGAATCCCATACTCCTAATGTATATACCCCTTTTCCCTTTGGAAACCATAAGTTTCTTTCCTATGTCTGTGAATCTGTTTCTGTTTTATAAACAGATTCATTTGTATTATTTTTTAGATTCCACGGATAAGTGATATCATACAATATTTGTTTTTCTCTGTCTGACTTACCTCACTTATTATGATAGTCTCCAGACCCATCCATGTTTCTGAAAGGCAATATTTTATTCCTTTTTATGGCTGAGTAACATTCCATTCGGAGAAGGCAATGGCACCCCACTCCAGTATTCTTGCCTGAAAAATCCCATGGATGGAGGAACCTGGTAGGCTGCAGTCCATGGGGTCGCTAAGAGTCAGACATGACTGAACGACTTCACTTTCACTTTTCACTTTTCACTTTCATGCATTGGAGAAGGAAATGGCAACCCACTCCAGTGTTCTTGCCTGGAGAATCCCAGGGACGGTGGAGCCTGGTGGGCTGCCGTCTATTGGGTCGCACAGGGTCGGACACGACTAAAGCGACTTAGCAGCAGCAACATTTCATTACGTGTATGTATATGTATATATATACACACACACACACACATACAACATCTTCTTTATCCATTAATTTGTTAATGGACACTTATGTTACTTCCATGTCTTGGCAATTGTCAGTAGCTCTGCTGTGAACACTGGAGTGCACATATCATTTTGGATTAGCATTCTCTCTCTTCTAAGTATATACTCAAGAGTAGGATTGTTGGATGATATGGTAGTTCTATTTTTAGTGTTTTTAAGGAAGCTCTATACTGCTTTTCATAGTGGTTGCACCAATTTACATTCCCACTAACAGCGTAGGAGGGTTAAAAGGAAACTTTTTTAACCTGCCATTGAGCCTGTCCAAAAAATGTGCAGTACTTACTAACATGGTGTTGAAAGCATATCCTTAAATGACGAACAGGACAAAGATGTCCTCTATAACCATCACTGTTCAACACTGTACCTGTAGCCCTGGCTTGTGTAATAAGGAAAGAAGAAGAAATAAAAGGCAAAATGATTAAAAAGGAGGAAACAAATTATCATTATTCATGGATGAAATACAGTTGACCCTTGAACAACAGCAGGGGTTAAGGGGGTTAACAGCGGGGGTTCGACTTCACCACAGTGAGCATCCAAGTATGTATTTACAGTAGGCTTTATGTATCCATGGTTCCTCATCTATAGGTTTAACTAACTGTGAATCATTCAGTGTTATAGCATGTATTTACTTTCTAAAAAATCCACATGTAAGTGGACCTATGCACTTCAAATCCCTGTTGTTCAAGGGTCAACTGTAATTTTACATAGAAAACCTGAGAATCTACAGATAAAGTATACGATTTAAACAGAGGTTATCAAGATTGCTAGATAAAAACATCAACATATAAAAGCCAGTTGTATTTCTATGTACTGCAATGAACAGTCAATAATGCAATTAGGAAAGATGCCATTTCTTACAGTGACCCAAAGCACCAAGTACCTGCTAATAGAGTTAATGAAAGATAAGCAGTCTCTTTTTGGAGAAAAACTTAAAGTGTATTGGAAAAGGAATTTAAAAATATCCAAATGAGCATGAAGACCTTTCATAATCTTGTGTAGAAGAACTCAATATGGTAAAATTGTGATTCTCCCCCAATACATCTATTTTCTCAGTATTATTCCAATGGTTGTACCATCAGAATTTTTCATGGAACTATACACATTAGTTCTAAAATTATCATGGAATAGCAAAAGATCAAGAAGTCATGAAATTCCCAGAGAAGAAAAACAATGTAAGATGATTTACCCTTCTAGATATCAAGGCTAATATAAAGCCAAGAAAATTGTTTAACACAGGGTTAGACAAACAGACTAAGGGAATAGAATAGAGAACACTGAAACTGACCCAGGCACAGAGGAAAACTTTGATATGTGCCAGAGCTTGTATGTCAGTAGGAAAGAAGTGCTATTGTTTATGTTAATTTATAAAACATTGTGTTATGAAAAAAATGAAATTGTACTTCTTTCCACAAAAATCAAATCTAGGAAAAACGAAAGACTTACTCTGAAAGGAAAACTTGAAAATATAGGAAAATACCTTTAAAGACAAAAACATGGGAAAATATCTTTGTAACCTTTGAATATGGATAGATTTATTAAATAAGACACATTTAAGAATGTGAGCCAAAAGAGTAAAAAAATTATCCATTTACACTAATATTAACATTTATCATACTCAAAAGGAGCCATGGAGGGACTGAAAAATACCACCATTCACTTGTGAGAGAATGAAAGTGAAAAGTTTATCTTAACACTATTTTGAAAATAGCTTTAGATAGGAATACATAGGAGCTAAATGATAAAGGAAAGCAAGACAATGATAGACCAAAAATTTAGCATACTGCCTACCTCTGAGGATTCAGGTGGGGAGTCAGCTATACAAGGAAGGGGACCTCTGATACACTAAGATTTTATTCTTGAGCTGATGTCTGCTACAGGAGTGTTCATTTCCTTAAAATTATTTTAACTATGCACATATATTTCATATGAATTATATAGAAATAAAATAAAATCTAAAACATATTTATAGTGTAATGCAAATCAATTCAAAATGACAAAGGAATACTAGAAATACATTGGCTTTCAAATGGAAAGGAAGAGCTTCAGGTATGGTTTGATCCAGAATCCATACCTACAGCTGGGGAAGAGGGCATCTTCCTTAAGAGCAGATAGACTATACTGCTGCCACTGCTGCTGCTGCTAAGTCACTTCAGTCGTGTCTGACTCTGTGTGACCCCACAGACAGCAGCACACCAGGCTCCCCCGTCCCTGGGATTCTCCAGGCAAGAACACTGGAGTGGGTTGCCATTTCCTTCTCCAATGCATGAAAGTGAAAAGTGAAACTGAAGTCACTCAGTCGTGCCCGACTCTTAGCGACCCCATGGACTGCAGCCTACCAGGCTCCTCCATCCATGGGATTTTCCAGGCAAGAGTACTGGAGTGGGGTGCCATTGCCTTCTCCAAGACTACACTGGGAAAGGTTAAATACCAGGATGAAGAACAACTGAGAATGGAAGAATCTAGGCAGGGAAAATCAGTAAATGTCCAGAGCCACAAAACAAACATTTCAGTTAACATTTCTCATCTTGAACTGAACTTTTAAAATCCTTGTTTTTCCATTTGACTTTTGCTAACCTGGATTTCTAGCCGAAATAAAACATTAAGAGGTGTAATAATTTTATAATATCCCTTAATTATTTTGTACGTATAACCTTCCAACTCATGCTTTAACTTTTTGCTCAAAAGATATTTTGATTCAATAATAAGCACTCTTCGTAAGTGTGGTGGCATTCTGATTGAGAAATAGTACTAAAAGCTTGTTAAAATAGTGACTGCTGTGCCTGTCTCCTTGTATCCCAGTATATGTATAACATACATACAAGTCATAATTAGGATCGTGTTGACTTTGAATATAATTGCAACTTTATTTTATGTTATTTATTTAATTTTCATATTTTTCTAGTTTTGAAGCTGCTATTTTAATAGACAACTTTCCCAAGCTAATTATTATTATCAAAGTTTATAATTTCTTTTGAATAATTATGGGTTTAAATAATTTAAAATCTCCCTATTAAGTCCAAAATTTTTAAAGAAAATTATTCTTTTTAAAATTTCTTTATTGAAGTATAATTAATTTACAACGTTTTACCAATCTCTGCTGTACAGCAAAGTGACTCAGTTATACACATAAATATATTCTTTTTTGATGTTTTTTCCATTATGGTTTATCCCAGGAGATTGGATATAGTTCCCTGTGCTATATAGTAGGACCTTGTTGTTTATCTGTTCTAAATGTAATAGTTTGCATTTACCCACCTCAAACTCCCAGTCCATCCCTCTCCCTCCCCCTACTCCTTGGCAACCACAAGTCTGATCTCTATGGAAGCAAAATTATTCTTGATAGCAATCTCTCAAGACCTTAAACAGATTAAGTGCTATGTAATTTAATGTTTTGTTCATGATGCAAGGTCATTAGAAATGTAAATTACTTTGTTATAATTACAATTAATTTCTGATACAAGTAGCTGTTTGTTTCTGTACTTAAAGGGATTATTCTAACTGGTGAGTGTGAATTTTTTGTTTTTTGGTCACTACTCTCCACATGAGCATTAACTTAAACAAAATTATTTATTTATGTATGTATTTTTGGCAGCACTGGGTCTCTGTTATTTTGCATGGGTTTTCTCTAGTTGTGGTGAGTGGGGGGCTGCTCTTCCTTGCAGTGCATGGCCTTCTCATTGCCGTGGCTTCTCTTTTTGCAGAGTACAGGCTCTAGGAGTGCAGGCTTCAGTAAGCTTGGCTAGTGGACTCAGCAGTTGTGGCTCAAGGGCTTAGTTGCTCCGCAGCATGTGGGATTTTCCCAGACCAGGGATTGAACCCAGGGATTGAATTTTCATTGGCAGGCAAATTCTTATCCACTGTGCCACCAGGGAAGCCTGAGCTTTAACTTTCTGAAGCTATTGATACGCCAACACCTATCAGCAAAACTCTTCTAAGCTGTTACATCTTAAGTGCTTCAAACTAATTAAAAGCATGATATAATCATGTCAAAAGTATCTGTGAATAGATTTTAAGTAAAGTTCTCACAAAAATTATGTACTTGAATTTTGGAGCAAAATTTTTGATCTCCCTTGTATATCACAATAGCTTTAAAATTTTTACTTATAATTTTCCTTTTTACCAAGTTTTCAGTTATCTTGTTCTAAGGATTCCTGTGAGTATAGATTGTTTTGTAAATAGGAAAAAGCACTAAATATTAATCAAAGTGCTGAATTATTTTAGTTATGTATGATTTAACTACTGTAATGTTTAAATTCTATACTTCCTACTCATAGTGAGTGAAAGTCGCTCAGCCGTGTCCGACCCTTTGCAACACCATGGACTCTACAGTTCATGGAATTCTCCAGGCCAGAATACTAGGGTGGGTAGCTTTTTCCTTCTCCTACTCATAAAGCTTTATTAATTCCTTTCTAAGCTATCTGTGATTTCTGTTAAAAAAGATTCTGTTTTTAATTGTCTGTCTCATTTATTTAAAAAATTATTTTAGCAATTTATTTCTCATTTTATATTAAAACTATTTGGTGATCTTTCAATAATCTCCATTGTCTGTAGGACAAAACATAGGCTACCAAAACTCTTCTCTTGTGTATTTCCAAATTGTCTACCTTCTTTTCCCTGCTATATCCATGTGTAAGCTCTCTTTTCACATCCTATTTGTCTAGATTATGTCATTTTCAGTCCTATTTCCTGGTGAAGTCTACTAACTTACCTACCTCTACTAAGTGATCTGATGGTTAGATCCCTTTTCTTTATGAGACCTTTCTTAATTTCTCCCAGCCCACACAAAACTCCCTCTTCTCCATGTTTAATACATTACCCTCCTACCAGTGTAGAGCTTGCATACTGTTTTGTATTCGGAATCTGTCTAGAGTAACCTTTGGATTTTGCATATCTCCAACACTTAGCACAGTGTTTATCCACAGTACCTAGAACAATCTCTTAGTAGATACTTGGTAAGGATATAATGATGGTGGATTCTTCATTTAGACGGCACGCCAGTAGCTTTCTTGAGAGAGTTCTTGTCCTTTTGTGATGAAGTGGTGTGGGTTTCCTTTTGGTAAGGTATTCTTGCAGGCAGAATACTGTGAGTACACATTTGTACCAGGAAAGTAAAATACAGACCTCTGGCCAAAACTCTCAAGTAATTCTGGCCAAAGACATAAACAGCCAAATTCCTTCAAAAATAGTTTCCTAGAAGCAATTCGCATTGACTGTGCTTTGGTCCAAACAGCCTCCTTTAAAGTGTAAATCTTTAAAAGCATGGTAAATCTAATCATTGCAGATAGATGGCTTGGAATAGTAGTGTTTAACTTTTGGCTAAAATCATCTAGATTTTTGTCAGTAATTCAATTAATTTTTCCAAGTCACCATTCATCTTTTCTACAGATATGTGGTAGAAAGTACATATCTTTTTAGAATGGGCGTATCTTTCTAAATACTGAACAGTCTTTCTTCAGGTGTAGAATTTGTTGAACCTAGGATGTCAAAGGAATTTTAAAAATGTGAGTGTCATGGTACAGTGATTAAAGAGTCAGTGGAAATTTGGCATTTTTCCTTAATGTGTACATTGATCAGAAATTTGAATTCCTAAACTGGGTTAAAGACATTCAATTCCTAAACTGGGTTAAAGACATTCATACTGGGTTAAAGACAGAGGTAAGATCAATAAACAAATAAACAAATGTTTATTAATTTGCAAGCCAAGCCTACCAGGTGGCTCAGTGGTAAAGAATCCACCTACCAATGCAGGAGCTGCAAGAGATTCGCATTTGATCCCTGGATTGGGAATATCCTCTGGAGAAGGGAGTGGCTACCAACTCCATTATTCTTGCCTGGAAAATTCCATGGACAGAGGAGCCTGGTGGGCTACAGTCCATGGGATTGCAAAGAGTCAGACACAATTGCGCGGCTTTCATTTTTTTACTTTAAGCCTTACATAGGATGAAAAGAGCCATAATCTTTGCCTTTTAGAAGTTTGCAATCTAAATAAATAGATATAGGTAGATAATATGTGTTATTTATTAAGATATGAGTTCACAATTGAATAAAGCAGTATATCATACTTGTCAAAGAATGATACAACAAAAATACCATGAGAGAGAGAGGTGTTCTATCATGCTGGGATGAGTATAGAAAGCTATATCAAAGTAAACTGAAAGAGTTGTACTTGAAGAACGGGTGGACTTTGAATATGGATGAAGAGAGGTAAAAACATTCTTGGAGATAAAGAATGAGAACAGTGTGAACAAAGCCATGGAGTCAAAGCCATTTTCGGAAGAGAGAGAAAATCAGTTTTTCAGAGAGGTGCAAAACTGTAGACTAGACTAGGAAAGGAGTTCGGAGTCGGGTTGTGGAAGAGTGTGAATGCCAGGTTATGGAATAAAGATTTACCATGTAAATGAGTGGTGAGGAGCTATTTGGAGGAGATTTTGATAAAAGAGAAAGCTTGATCCAAGTTGAGGTTTAGGAGATTAATTGTTAGCCCATGTACCATTTGAAAAGGAAGGCAAAGAGGTGAGGTAATGTGAAGAGGTTTAGAAGACTAACAAAGCAGTGCAAGTGTGAGGTAGAACAGAGGACATATGTAATTTTTCTGTGCAGCATCCCCTTTCTTCTGATTCAGTGTTTCTGGTGGAGATGACAGCATCCCCTGCCAAGAGCAGATGACCCTGATGTGCCCAATTAAAGGAGTCCATTCCTCTAGTCATAATTATTGGTTCATGAATGGGCACACACTCTAAAGTAAGAAAATCAGTTTTATCTCTAGAGCTCTTTCTGCTAGACCTATCAGGAAAGATATCCTCTTCTTCAAGGATCCTAACATTGTCAGTGGACATCTTTCCTGTCATATTATATGGTAGCCAGCTTCCAAGATGGTCCTCAATGTTCCCTTCTGATACTCATGTCCTTGTATAATCTTCTTGCATATTGTATCAGAGTCGGTCTATGTCTATATGATGAATGGGGCTTCTCTGATAGCTCAGTTGGTAAAGAATCCACCTGCAATTCGATTGCAGGAGAATTGGGTTTGATTCCTGAGTTGTGAAGATCCTCTGGAGAACGGATATGCTACCCACTTCTTATTCTGGGCTTCCCTTATGGCTCAGATGTGGTAAAGAATCCGCCTGTGATGCGGGAGGCCTGGATTTGATTCCTGGGTCAGGAGGATCCCCTGGAGAAGGGAATGGCTACCCACTCCAGTATTCTGGCCTGGAGAATTCCATGGACTGTATAGTCCTTGGGATCACAAAGAGTCAGACAGGACTGAACGACTTTCACTTCACTTCGCATGATGAATGAGTATAAGCAGGAGTGATGGTATAATGAAACTGTGTAGGGACAGAAGCTACAGATTCCAAAGTGAAATCTAGACTTAGTATCAAGACTTGATTTTTAGATAAAAGGGAACACCAAGTTTTTTAGTTTAGCAAATGGTTATATCATTAACAGATGTAGCAATGTCTTGAAAGGGGATTTGTTGTTGTGGGAGAAGGATAAGAGGAGATAAAGAATATCTTTTCAGGTCAAGATTCTGGATAGTAGCATTAGAAACAATGGCTGGTATTGATAGAAATAGACTGTCTCACAAAACACTGAGTTCTCTGTCACTGTATGATTCCTTGTTGAAGATGTTGGAGACTGAACTAATTATAAAAACATAGCATCTAAAATCACATGCAAGTAGATGATTTGATTTCTATCAGTTATACAAACACATACTCAAAAAAAGGGATACTTAACATAAACGGAGGCAATAGCCATAATCTCTCCTACCTTAGAGCTCTTCAAAGTTTTTTTCCTTGTTTCTCACTTGTTGCATCAGGTGAATTTTAATCTCTTGGAGCACACGCAGTTCACTAGACAGATTAGAACCAGAATCAAGGGGCTTTGGTCACAACCATCTCTCAACTTTGCAAATTATTTCAGTTCCACTTTCACTTGATTCTATGCTGTATAAAACTGACCGTCTCGGAAAACACTAAAAAAGAACCAAAGAAACCAAAGGCTACTCTAGCAAACTGACAAACCTATATGTCTTCTTTCTATTAGAAATAATTTTATGTCTGGTAAATATCTTTCCTATATTGCTCAATGCAGTCAAAGCACCCTTTTCCTTAATTTTCTTTTCTTTTAAAAAAAGTTATCACCTATTCCTTGTTTCTGAAAAAAATTCCCTTTTCTTTAACATAATCCCAAAGTAAACAAAATATTTTGCTTGCAGAAAATAAAACAGAAATGTAAAGTGAGGAAATTAGACAATTCCTAAAATTCCTTTCAGCTCATAAACATAAATAGCAAATCCAAAATATTTGTATTCAACAGCACTGAACTCCTTTAATAATAGTTAAACGTTTTTTTTAATGACACAATTGTACAAATTATGTTTTTCAATACATTTTCATCAAATTGTAAAATTCTGTGGACATTTAAAAGGGATTTATGGGCTTGGAAAAGCTAATGTGCTTTTCTACTAAGCATCTTATTCATAAGAAGCCAAATCTTGATATTCAATAGGATTTGTGAAAAGCAGCAAATAAGGAAGTGGGACAATGGGGAATAAAACAGGTTCATCGGATTCTTGCCTCATTCTCAGCCTCCCTTTACCCCCTCACCTTGGATTTGCCCAGTACATTCATTTTTTTCAAGTCTGGAAAAATCTCCCCTGCTTGATCAATTTGGTAGATGCCTACCCTGAAGATTTATTATTTATTTTTCTTGCATCGTTTCAAAATATTCCTTGAATATTTTAATGAGAAATAGGGTTTTTCTTAGAAAATATTTGATAATTTGAGTGATTTTGTAAAACTACAAAAGAGTTTTTTCATCATTGGAAAGACACTTAACATATTAAGTTTTCTTATGCCATCTAGAAACATCAGAAAGACTAAGCTGATGCAATTTTCCCTCATCCTTTACTTCGTAAAAGCAGGGAAATTCCCAGGCGGCCATTTTTAAGCACCCTGATGGGCTAAAGGAACTAGTTGATTTTTAAATTCTATTTGCATATGCAAATACAAATCAAGACCCAAATCATGGATCAGCTGACCTCAAAATTTTCCCCTTCTTGATGTTGTTCTTTTCCTCTGTCCCTCCCTGCAGCCTCCCTCCTCTTGTTGACAGTTCATCTTACCATAAGCTATTATAATATAGAAGATATTATCTTTCAGGATAAAGGCAGAATGCCAATGTGGGAGGCAGAATTTTGGCAGTACTCTGAATTTTCTTAAAGACAATGTTCATTCTTCTTCCTTCATCCCCTTAGAAGTGAGAAATAAATCTCACCAGCTTTAATGGAACAAATTTAGCTCAGCTCTCAACTGGCAAAGTGTTCTTTTTTTTTTTTTTTTCTGTAGTCACCTCAAGAAGATTCCTGAGCCTTCATTGTATAAGATTGTTTTAAAAATATTTTGCTCTTTCTTTGGGTATGACTTGTACAGTATACAAGTGTAATTTAGTAATAAAATTTTAGTTTTCATGTTGCAAATCTGGTTGCCCTAGTTTAAAATTATATGTTGAATTATGAACATCAAGCATTTAGTTGCTATGGGGAAAAGAGAAATTGTTTAAATATGCAAGCTTGGTGTCTTTTCCACTCATATTTTCCATCCAGAAAGTTGTCTGGAAAACCATTACCCCTGTACTAGAGATATTGCACAAATGTAATGAAAAACTAAAATAATTTTGGTTTTCACCGACCTTTTCTTATGAATTAGTAACAGTTTCCATCTTACTCTCTGAAAATAACAAAAAGATGGATTTTGTCAAAGGATTACTATGAAGAAAGAAATGTGGTTTTGGATTGACTAATACAGATATGAGAAAAGTGTAAAATACTGGTCTATTTGAAAACAATGGACCTAAAAGAAAATTCAGAAAGACTTGCTTTGTTTAGCTGAAAACATTTTATGTTAAAGCCTAAGTAATATAGATTTAGGAAACTTTAGTAGGTATGGCATTTAAGTGTGCCTAAAACGTAGGCACTAATAGGTTATTCTATATTTGAATTTCAAGTTTTAAAAACAATATTCAATGAATTTTACATTAGATTTACTTTTTGGTAGATTAAAAATAATTTTTTAAAGCAGAAGAAACGATATCTCTTAATTTGAAATAATATCTCACTACCATGACTAGTCCATGGAATTTTAATGATTATTCTGGGGTTGCTTTTGAAGAGGAACTATGGCTAGAGATACTGCTTAATTAGCAATAAAGTCCAGGGGTCTGAAAACTGAAGAATTCATGGTAGTGACTAATGGGGTATAATACTGCTTAGTGTCTGTCCCAGTAGAAGGAAGTATTTAGTATTAGCAATCACTGAATGAGATCCGGATATAAGTTTTCAAGTGGCTGTTTTCCCAGCTCTGTTACACACTTCATACCCTTTGGCAGCCTCAGATTTACTGCCTCTGGATGGTGAGCTTGTCAAGCCAGGACTGAGGGTTTCTGCAGACAAGAGATATTTTCTCTGTCTTGAGTCTCTGGATTCTTTCCCAACCCTTGCAATGGCACAAATGCACATCCTTCATCACAAAGGAGACCAAACCCAAGAGTGTAGAAGGATCAGTGCTAAACTCTCGGCATGACACAGTGACTACAAAGTCACAGAGCCCTGGGTCTCAGACCTTCTGCTGCTTACCAGTGTGTAACTCTGGAACAGTCTCCTCTCTCTGACCTCAGAGTTGGCTATACAATGAGATTCATGGGGATTTATGAAATGAAATTACGCTACATAGTTAGAACTTACAGAAACTATTTTGGATTAGGAATATGTAGACATTAGAATGAACTCTTATAGACTCTGCTTCTTATGAGAGATGGATTTCATATAAAAAGCCAGCTGATGGAGCACTGACATTTTGGCACCAGTTCATTGACAGCAGGGACCACAATAATTGCCTCGTTCCTGCCAGAACATGAGGTTTTGTGAGAAAAGTGATAATTTTTGTAACCTTAGGTCATTATTAATGATATCCCTTCTAGCAACACCATCTACTGCCCAGCTTTTTTCTAGAGCCAAATTTTAGTAATGTGCGTAACCACCCACTCTCTCTTCAATTGCTTGGAACTTGGATACTTTTTTCTAACTAGTCTGTTTTTTCTTTATGGAAGGTTTGGGGATTATTCTCTTATTTTTGGTAGCCTGAAATTTCACCAAGACTGAATAGGCATAGATTCCTGAGCTCCCCAACTCTCTAATTCATCTTAAAAAGCCCTTGGGTCTGAAGTCTGGTGTTTTTCTCTAGCTCCAGGAAATTTTCTTTCATATTTATTTTCACATTTTATTACTTCCATTTCCTGCTTCTGAGGACTTACATGAGAGGTATTTGAAATCATCTAGGTCTCTTTTCCATGTCTCTTAAGTTTTCCTTGACATTTTCCATTTTTCTTTTGTACTGCATTCTGGTAAGAGTCCTCAGTTTGGTCTTTTAGTTCTGAAAGTTAGTCTTTAACGATATCTGTTCTGATAGTCAGTTCCTTTATCATTTTTTTTCCTGTTTGAATCCTGAGTGTAAAAAGTTGACTTAATTATAACACCTTAGTTCATAGCACAGTTTTATCATTTGTCCATGTAAGAATCTTATTTCACTCATTTATTTTTCTAAACTTCATCCTTGATTTGCATTTCCATTTTCCCCACCACATTTCCATTTAGTATACTTAATATAAGATCTTGAATCTGCATATATTCTTGCATGCCCAAAGATATTTTGTTGTCTTCTGTGCATGCTTTTCTATTGTTATAAATGTACAATATTGTGCTATGCAGCATAGTTTTTAAAAAATCTGGCAGTAATAGTTTTAATTCCTAAGAACTCCAATTGTCTCTCTTTTTTATAGCAACCATATTTTTTCTCATCAGTGTAATATCTTCTCAAATCTCTCCAAATAGATGTTATACATATTTTAAGGTCTTATTTTGTTGTCCCCATTAACTTTCTATAGGTTTTATTTCTGTTATTTGAATTAATGATGCTTTCCAGTGATGTTAATTTTCCTCAAATATTTGGTAATGATTATCTGTTCTTATTGTCTGTTTCCTTGACCAGATGAGAATCCCTGTTTACTTGTCTGTTAATGCATGTCTCTCTTTTGCTGATAAAGGAAGAACACAGTGAGATGTGCACCCACAGGGCTGGCGTATTAGTTTTCTAGGGCTGCCTACTTTTCTAGGCTGCAAAGTACTCCAAACTAGGAATAGAAATTTATTCTCTCACAGTTCAGTTCAGTTGCTCAGTCATGTCCGACTCTTTGTGACCCCATGAATCGCAGCATGCCAGGCCTCCCTGTCCATCACCAACTCCCAGAGTTCACTCAGACTCACGTCCATTGAGTCCGTGATGCCATCCAGCCATCTCATCCTCTGTCATCTCCTTCTCCTCCTGCCCCCAATCCCTCCCAGCATCAGAGTCTTTTCCAATGAGTCAACTCTTTGCATGAGGTGGCTAAAGTACTGGAGTTTCAGCTTTAGCATCATTCTTTCCAAAGAAATCCCAGGGCTGATCTCCTTCAGAATGGACTGGTTGGATCTCCTTGCAGTCCAAGGAACTCTCAAGAGTCTTCTCCAATACCACAGTTCAAAAGCATCAATTCTTTGGTGCTCAGCTTTCTTCACAGTCCAACTCTCACAGTTCTGGATGCTAAAAGTTCAAAATCAAGGTGTTGGCAAGGCAATCCGAA
>NW_011495058.1:2040641-2044303 GCF_000754665.1 Bison bison bison | reverse complement strand
CTAGGCACTGTTTGGCTTGTGATAACATAAATCCATCTTCCCTCTGTGTCTGTGTGTCTCTTGTTCTCACGTGGTGTTTTCCTTTCTCTGTCTCTTTCCTCTTCTTATAAGAACATACAAATCATATTGGGTTAAGGACCAACCATATTTCACTTGGGCTTCCCAGGTGATGCAGTGGTAAATAATCAGCCTGCCAATGCAGGAGGTGCAGGAGACACAAGTTTGATCCATGGGTCGGGAAGATCCCCTGGAGAAGAAATGGAAACCCACTCCAGTATTCTTGCCTGGAAAATTCCATACACAGAGGAGCCTGGTGGGCTACAGTCCATGCGGTTGCAAAGAGATGGATACGACTCAGCATGCATGAGCATGATACTTCATTAGAACCTAATCTTAACTAATTAAACTTGCAATGACCTATTTCCAAATAAGATCATGTTTTGACTGTACTAGGGATTAGGATTTCAATTTACGTTTTTGAGGGATACAATTTAACCTTTAGCAGTGGGTAAATAGCTTGTCCACTGAGTAAAAGTGGGCTTCCCATCCTTACCTTGTACACTGTCCTCCATTCCCAGAAGCTCTGCTGGGAGTCTCTGATTCCAGAACTCCCAGTTTCAAGACCTGTACCTAGTGACTCATGGTAAAGAATCTGCCTGCCAGTGCAGGAGGCTCAGGTTTGATCCCTGATCTGGGAAGATCCTCTGGAGAAGAAATGGCAACCCACTCCGGTATTCTTGCCTGGGAAATCCCATGGACAGAAGAGCCTAATGGGCTACAGTCCACGGAGTTGCAAAGGGTTGAACATGACTTAGCAACTAAAACAATAGCAACATGACAGTTTACCCTGGTGGCAAATGCTAGAATCAGAATATTCTTTTATTTCCTCCCTCTGCTGTCACTGTGGAAGTCTTGCTAGTCTCTGCTTCTCAGGCCCCAGCACCGAAACCAGGAGCCTTTCCCAAAGCCTTTTAGCTTTGTTTATAAATGAGATCTGCAGTCAACTGCACAGATCTTTCCTCAAAGGGTCACTGGCCAGATCTTCTGACTGGTCCTTTAATGACCTCATCTGATGATTTCTCCAGGACTGATTTGGTTTGATTAGTTCAGTGCCTAAAACTCATGCAGGATTTTTCTTAGGAACTTTTGCTTCCTTTTGCAATAGCTTCTATTTGGATCTTGTGTTGCAGTTTCTCATTTCTCTGTAAATCTGCTTTCTGCCCCTCCCCCCACACACTCTTTGTGTACTGGAAATTCCTCACATTTTCTGGTCCACTGATGCTGTGCTTTCCTGTTTTTCTCTCTGTTTTGGATCCTTCTTTAACCATATCTTTTCTTTAAAATATCAGTGGTATTTAGATGGGAAGGAGATAGATGTACCTGTTTGCTCTGCCATAAATATATGGTGTATGGTGTTGATCTAAACTAGAGGGTCACAAGGCTTTTCCTTCAGAGGGCCTGAGAGCAAAATATTATAGGCTTTGTTGGCTATAAGGTCTCTCTTGCAACTACTCAACACTGCTGTTATAGTGCAAAAGCAGCCTACACAATATGTAAATGAATGAAAGTGGCTGTGTTTCAATAAAATTTGACTTACAAAAAAATAGGCTGTGGGCCAAGTTTGACATATCCCTGAAACCAGTGGTTTTCAAGTTTATCATGCGTCAGCATCTCTGGAAAGACTTGATGAAACACACATTGCTCTTCTCACTTTCAGTTTCTGACTCAATATGTCTGGGGTGGGGCTGAGGCTGTCCCAGAATTTGCATTTTTAATAAGCTCCCAGGTGATGCTGATACTACTGGTCTGTGAACCACACTTTGAGAAACATTCATCTAAATAACTTATGTTTCCTAAACACCACCATCTCAACCATTTATTGATAATACAACTGTGTTCCCTATTCATTTGTTCATTCATTCAGTAAGTATTTTATTGAGTTTCTCCTATGTGCCAGGCTGTGTTCTAGGTTTTGAGAATATTGCCATAAATAAGACAATGGTTGTGTTCTCTTGAGTAGGGAAACTAGACAACCAAACAAACACAAATATACCCATAAAAGATATAATATTGGGTAGTAATAAGAACTACTTAAATAGAGCCAAGGGGAAGGAGAGAGAGATACAGGAACAGAACTCTTTTAGTTAGGGAAAATCACTTGGAAGAGACGCCATCTGAATATAGAAGTAAAGATGTAAAAGAACTAATCATAAGAAAGGTAGAGCATTCCTGGCAGAAAAAATAGTAAGTATTAAGGCCCTAAGATAGTAATGAGTTTGTGTTTGAGAAACAGCAAGGGAACCAGTGTCATTGGAGTGATTTGAGTAAGGTAAAGAGTGCCAGGAGTTAACTTTGGAAAGGTGGGCATGGTGCACATGTTTTAGGGATTCGTAGCCCATGATATAGAGTTTGCATTTTCCTTTGTTTCATGGGAATACACTGGAGGTTTTTGTGCAGAGGGGTGACATGCTAATATTTACAATTTCGAAGCATCAGATTAGTTGCTATGTGGGAAAGCCTCTGGGAGTGGTGGTCGTGGCAGAGAATGAAGATGACAGCGGAAGCAGAAAGACAGGTTGGGAAGTTTCAAGAATTCTAGAAGGACTCAGTTCAGTTCAGTCGCTCAGTCATGTCCGACTTTGTGACCCCATGAATCTCAGCACACCAGGCCTCCCTGTCCATCACCAACTCCCGAAGTTTACTCACACTCACGTCCATCGAGTCAGTGATGCCATCCAGCCATCTCATCCTCTGTCGTCCCCTTCTCCTCCTGCCCCCCATCCCTCCCAGGATCAGAGTCTTTTCCAATGAGTCAACTCTTCGCATGAGGTGGCCAAAGTACTGAAGTTTCAGCTTTAGCATCATTCCTTCCAAAGAAATCCCAAGGCTGATCTCCTTCAGAATGGACTGATTGGATCTCCTTGCAGTCCAAGGGACTCTCAAGAGTCTTCTCCAACACCACAGTTCAAAAGCATCAATTCTTTGGTGTTCAGCTTGCTTCACAGTCCAACTCTCACATCCATACATGACCACTGGAAAAACCATAGCCTTGACTAGATGGACCTTTGTTGGCAAAGTAATGTCTCTGCTTTTCAATATGCTGTCTAGGTTGGTCATAACTTTTCTTCCAAGGAGTAAGCGTCTTTTAATTTCATGGCTGCAATCACCATCTGCAGTGATTTTGGAGCCCCCCAAAATAAAGTCTGACACTGTTTCCACTGTTTCCCATCTATTTCCCAGATGACACCACCCTTATGGCAGAAAGTGAAAAGGAACTAAAAAGCCTCTTGATGAAAGTGAAAGTGGTGGAGGACTACAGTGGCTTAAACCATCACCATGATTTTGGTGATGAGATATATACACTTAGATGCAGAATGTATTCCGATGGTGGAACAAGTAGAATTTGCTAATAAATTTGATGTGGAGTGTTAGGTAAAGAACCATATCAAAGATAACTTTTTTTTTCTTTTTTTTTTTAAATTTTATTTTATTTTTAAACTTTACATAATTGTATTAGTTTTGCCAAATATCAAAATGAATCCGCCACAGGTATACATGTGTTCCCCATCCTGAACCCTCCTCCCTCCTCCCTCCCCATACCATCCCTCTGGGTCGTCCCAGTGCACTAGCCCCAAGCATCCAGTATCGTGCATCGAACCTGG
>NW_011495058.1:2038331-2040496 GCF_000754665.1 Bison bison bison | reverse complement strand
ATCTTCCCACCCTCTCCCTCTCCCATAGAGTCCATAAGACTGTTCTATACATCAGTGTCTCTTTTGCTGTCTCGTACACAGGGTTATTGTTACCATCTTTCTAAATTCCATATATATGCGTTATTATACTGTATTGGTGTTTTTCCTTCTGGCTTACTTCACTCTGTATAATAGGCTCCAGTTTCATCCACCTCATTAGCACTCTCCGACATACATCACAGCAGGATCCTCTATGACCCACCTCCCAGAATATTGGAAATAAAAGCAAAAATAAACAAATGGGACCTAATTAACCTTAAAAGCTTCTGCACATCAAAGGAAACTATTAGCAAGGTGAAAAGGCAGCCTTCAGAATGGGAGAAAATAATAGCAAATGAAGCAACGGACAAACAACTAATCTCAAAAATATACAAGCAACTCCTACAGCTCAACTCCAGAAAAATAAATGACCCAATCAAAAAATGGGCCAAAGAACTAAATAGACATTTCTCTAAAGAAGACATACAGAAGGCTAACAAACACATGAAAAGATGCTCAACATCACTCATTATCAGAGAAATGCAAATCAAAACCACTATGAGGTACCATTTCACACCCGTCAGAATGGCTGCGATCCATAAGTCTACAAGCAATAAATGCTGGAGAGGGTGTGGAGAAAAGGGAACCCTCTTACACTGTTGGTGGGAATGCAAACTAGTACAGCCACTATGGAGAACAGTGTGGAGATTCCTTAAAAAACTGGAAATAGAACTGCCTTATGATCCAGCAATCCCACTGCTGGGCATACACACTGAGGAAACCAGAAGGGAAAGAGACACGTGTACCCCAGTGTTCATCACAGCACTGTTTATAATAGCCAGGACATGGAAGCAACCTAGATGTCCATCAGCAGATGAATGGATAAGAAAGCTGTGGTACATATACACAATGGAGTATTCCTCAGCCATTAAAAAGGATACATTTGAATCAGTTCTAATGAGATGGATGAAACTGGAGCCTATTATACACAGTGAAGTAAGCCAGAAAGAAAAACACCAATACAGTATACTAACGCATATATATGGAATTTAGAAAGATGGTAACAATAACCCTGTGTACGAGACAACAAAAGAGACACTGATGTATAGATCAGTCTTATGGACTCTGTGGGAGAGGGAGAGGGTGGGGAGATTTGGGAGAATAGCATTGAAACCTGTATAATATCATGTATGAAACGAGTCGCCAGTCCAGGTTCGATGCACGGTACTGGATGCTTGGGGCTGGTGCACTGGGATGTGCCAGAGGGATGGTATGGGGAGGGAGGAGGGAGGAGGGTTCGGGATGGGGAACGCGGGTATACCTGTGGCGGATTCATTTCGATATTTGGCAAAACTAATACAATATTGTAAAGTTTAAAAATAAAATAAAATTTAAAAAAAAGAACTGATTCAAATGTATTCTTTTTAATGGCTGAGGAATACTCCATTGTGTATATGTACCACTGCTTTCTTATCCATTCATCTGCTGATGGACATCTAGGTTGCTTCCATGTCCTGGCTATTATAAACAGTGCTGTGATGAACATTGGGGTACACGTGTCTCTTTCCCTTCTGGTTTCCTCAGTGTGTATGCCCAGCAGTGGGATTGCTGGATCATAAGGCAGTTCTATTTCCAGTTTTTTAAGGAATCTCCACACTGTTCTCCATAGTGGCTGTACTAGTTTGCATTCCCACCAACAGTGTAAGACGGTTCCCTTTTCTCCACACCCTCTCCAGCATTTATTATTTGTAGACTTTTGGATCACAGCCATTCTGACTGGTGTGAAATGGTACCTCATAGTGGTTTTGATTTGCATTTCTCTGATAATGAGTGATGTTGAGCATCTTTTCATGTGTTTGTTAGCTCTCTATATGTCTTCTTTGGAGAAATGTCTATTTAGTTCTTTGGCCCATTTTTTGATTGGGTCATTTATTTTTCTGGAGTTGAGCTGTAGGAGTTGCTTGTATATTTTTGAGATTAGTTGTTTGTCCGTTGCTTCATTTGCTATTATTTTCTCCCATTCTGAAGGCTGCCTTTTCACCTTGCTAATAGTTTCCTTTGATGTGCAGAAGCTTTTAAGTTTAATTAGGTCCCATTTGTTTATTTTTGCTTTTATTTCCAATATTCTGGGAGGTGGGTCATAGAGG
>NW_011495058.1:2021201-2038231 GCF_000754665.1 Bison bison bison | reverse complement strand
TCCTGCTGTGATGTATGTCAGAGAGTGTTTTGCCTATGTTCTCCTCTAGGAGTTTTACAGTTTCTGGTCTTAAGTGTCTGTCTTGAGCAACAGGGTGGGGCTGGGTAAGAAATTAAGACTCCATTGCTAGAACTTCGTGTTTGAGGTGTTTCTTAGACATTCAAGTGAAGTTGTCAAAAAGACAGATATAAGGAGCTCAGCTGAAAAGTCAAGGCTAGGGATATTAATTTGGAACTGATCAACAAACTTTTAATATTTCATATTTAAGGCCATCCTGTGAGTAGTATCCTGAAAGTGAAAGTCACTCAGTCGTGTCTGACTCTTTGCAACCCCATGGGCTAGGGCCTGCCAGGATCCTCTGTTCATGGAATTCTCCAGGCAAGACTACTACTGGAGTGGTAACTGTTTGCTTCTCCAGGGAATCTTCCCAACCCAGGGAGTGAACCCAGGTCTCCTGCTTTTCAGGTGGATTCTTTACTGTCTGAGCCTCCAGGGAAGCCCAAGAATACTGGAGTGGGTAGCTGATCCCTTCTCCAGGGGATCTTCCTTACCCAGGACTTGAACTGGATCTCCTGCATTGCAGGTGGGTTCTTTACTGGCTGAGCTACCAAGGAAGCCCATTTAAGGCCACAGACTGAAGGAAATCACCTGCAGTGTAGCTGTTGATAAAGGTGGGGTTCACGAGTTAGTGTTGCTAACATGTAAGTTATATCAGTATTCCTCTTCTGTTATCAGTATTTCCCCCCTTACTTAAGAGACTTTGAGAAGGTTTTTGTGCCTTGCAAATAAGCAATCCCTGACCAAAAAGATCCATTACCTTATCTGTATAAATGAGGTAGAGTTTTCAAACCATGTACCATGGAGCCCTAGTTGTCACAGGGGCTTATGAGCAGGCTGTGTGGATATGTGTGTGAGTATGTGTGTGCTTAGTCGCTCAGTCGTATCCAACTCTTTGCAGCCCCAGGAACTTTAGCCCACCATGCTCCCCTGTCCGTGGGATTTTCCAGGCAAGAATACTGGAGTGGGTTGCCCTTTCCTACTCCTTTCCTACTCATGGCTTTTGTTAGGAATTTTGCTATTTAAAAGATGAAAATTAAGCCTACTCTTCCAGCTCTTACACTGTATAACTCCACTGTGTAAACCCATTAATGTTTATCTTTTGTGATAATACCACTTCAAGTTCCAAGGGCGGTCTGAAATCATTTCCCATATCACTTGCCAGGGTACATGCTGGTGCTTATGGCCAGGTCATCCCCAGCCTCAAGCTTAGTTTCCTGATTCTCTGACTCTCAGAAGCGTTTGTCTAGTCAGTCACTTCCTGGTTCAGTCGATGGGCAGGAGGGGGCATTTTTTCTAAGAACACCAGCTTTCTCATCATTACCATTTTGGCACCTATGCTCTTTTCCCTCTTTCTCTTTCTTCAGTTGTTGAGAAATACAAATATTTTGCTGAGGGAGCCTTATTTCAGTGGGGTCATGCCTCCAGGCAAGGGATTAGTGAGCTCAGGTGATCTCATCAGTCTCTTCCAGTTCAATAATTTTATAGCTGCATGAACTGGCAACTTGTTCTGGGCAGAGTTCAAATGGGCATCCATTAATAATTCTGGGAATGTCACATACTCACTGACAATAAATGTGAGGACCCCTTGACCGGCTGAAGTAATGGAATTAGCTGAGAAGAAGAAGGTACTGGACTTTAGCTTCAGGTCATGTGTAATAGTCACAAGTTGGTAATTTATTAATTTATTCAAGCATAGGATTATTTTCAACAAATAAGAGATCAAATAATTTATTACCTCTTCAAAGGCCCTCTTGAAGACATCTGGAGAAACTGGCATGAAGAAAAAAGGTGATGTCTAATTAACTGAGTAAAACCTAATGTTAAATCCAAACTGGAAAATTTCTAACACATTTTTACGTGGAAGACCAATTTTAGGAAAAGCAGCTATTATATCTTGTTCCTTTTCTTGGAAAATAAAGTTCTAGAATTAATGTTACCAATTAAAATTACATATTTTTGTTATTATTTCAAATGTTTAATTTTAGCATTCCCAAGTTTAATAGGTCATAATTTCTTACAGGCTTCCTTAGACATGTGGTCTATAGTCTGAAAATCAGATCATGATCATAAATTTCTTTTTTATTGTCTTTAAACATCATTAAATATGACATTATTACAATAATAAAAAGGCATCATTTTAGTAGTTTTTTTAAAAACTGAAGATTATAAGATTCCTATAGAGCAAATACTTCAAGAAAATAAACCCCAGCAGCTTTCATTTTGAGCAGGAAAGGAAGCTCTGAGGGAGAAAGGCTCCAGGCTCCTGGCTAGCAGTTTTCTAGGTGTTCTTTGCGCTCCAGGGAGACCCTGTGTGACTGTGTTGAAAACTAAACAAAACAAAACCTTATCAAAAGGCAGGGAAATACCTTACTTTTCCTTCCCACTGCCACAAACTGTATGTCTTTCATAATTATATTTGTGTATAATGAAACAAAAAAACCACATGGAATTTGTTAACAACTGTGTTTTGTAAATAGCATACAGTGTACAGAATCTAACTCTGTTTTCAGTTGGTTAAAAAAATATGCTTCTCCTGTAGAATTCCCTACCCTGTTTAATGGCATCATTCTCTAAGTCTTCCAGGCAAATAGAATCCTAGAAGTCCCATTTTAAATGCCTTCCCCTCCCTCAATCCTCATGGTCCACTGGTCATGAGTTCCTGGAAATTCCATCTTCCTACCATGTTTCATTAGCTCTCCTTTTTTATCCATTCCCTCTGTAACAACCTGTTTGAAAACTTAGGGCCTCTATCTTGGGATACTGCTGTTGTCTCCTTAGATATTTTTCCAGCTTTCTAACTTGCCTTCACCCTTTGTACCACCACTTCTGCTCCTCCCCCAATCCTTAGCAAATCTATCTCCTGGACAGTCTACAGATAAATCTTTCTAAATTACAAATTATGATCATGTTAAGTACCCATTTAAAATTTTTCAGTGACCTCCCTAATCCTCGGAGGACAAAGTCCAGATCCCTACCCACTCTGGTATTTCCTTCACCTGCTCTATTCCTGAATGTTAGTCCTTCCAATATATTTTTCTGCATCATTTTACAACTCCATGCTGCTTACTATGCTGCCTATCTTCCCATTCTAGCTGAAGGACTCCTACTTATAGTTTAATACCCAGCTCAAATAGTTAATTTTTGGATCAACCTCACAACTTCCTGACTTACCCTTTTAAACAGAACTGGCCATTTCCTATATAGTGATACCAGTAAATCTAGAATTCATTGCTGTACTAAAATTTGTGTTCCCTATGAGACTGTGAACAGGAAGTAGGTCATTTCTATCTTCATATATCCTCCGTCTAGCACTGGGCCTGGTATATGGGAGATGTTTTATACATTTTCATTGAGTAACAGGAAATGTAAGCTTATACTAGAATATAATATTTATTCTTTTTAAGACAACTTTTATTGTTTTCTTCTGCTTATAACAATATTAACAAATGTTAAAAATTCAGAAAAGATACAAAGAGGTAATGGTCCAGTTTTCAATAGCCCTTGAGTACAAATTGAATCTAGAGGCTTTTGTGTTTTACTTGTAAGGCCCTTGTAGACTTCCTATCTCCTGTCACCAGTGATTCTGTCTTTCAGAATAAGTCTGAGGTCACTTATTACCATGGCTAACAGAGAGAGGACTCCAGTAACCAAGCCAGAACTCAGCTGTTGTCCCTACAATGAAATGCTACTTCAGATTGGAACCCTGTCCCAAGCTGTAACCTCTATGATATCTTAGTGCCAGAAAGGCTGAAACTCAATTTCTCCCTCTCAGAACTGGAGATGCTAACATTCTGCCATCTTGCAATGCAGTTGGGAATGCAGGCACTTGACTCCTGCATAGCAGAGCTGGTTGATTATGGCATAACACATGTCACACTTAGTTAAATGGTCTTATAGTTAAACCTCTTTGCTGCATCTGATTTGAAATCTTAGAGCCCTGGATTCCTTTTTCTCTTATGGTGAATTATTTCTCAAGACACCATTGTCTACTCTATTTGCAGTTGTTCACCCTCAACACTGTCTGCAATATATATCTATATGTCTAAATCCCAATAAAATTTAATATGCAAATTTACACTTCAGAAGTTGCCTTAGCACCCATGTAATAATGAATTTCATCATTTATAACAGAACAAAATTAGACAGCATATTAAAAGCAGAGACATAACTTTACTGACAAAAGTCCGTACAGTTGAAGCTGTACGGTGGTCCTGTACGAATGTGAGAGTTGGACCATAAAGAAGGCTGAACACTGAAGAACAGATGCTTTCAAACTGTGGTGCTAGAGAACTCTTGAGAGTCCCTTGGACAGCAAGGAGATCAAACTAGTCAGTCCTTAAGGAAATCAACCCTGAATATTCTTTGGAAGGACTAATGCTGAAGCTGAAGCTCCAATACTTTGGCAGCCTGATGCGAAGAGCTGACTCATTGGAAAAGACCCTGATATTGGGAAAGATTGAGGGCAGGAAGAGAATGGGGAGATAGAGGATGAGATGGTTGGATGCATCACTGACTCAATGGACATGAATTTGAGCAAGCTCCAGGAGATAGTGAAGGACAGAGAAGCCTGGCATGTTGCAGTCCATGGTGTCATAAAGAGTCAGACACAACTTAGCAACTGAACAGCAAAAACAATAGAACAAAAAGTTAAAAAAACTGAATTCAACTCAATGAATGTACTAATAGTTTTCCCTAATTTGTACCATTAGCATTTGTTTCTCAGGTGGTTCAGTGGTAAAGAATCTACCTACAGTACATGAGACAAATATTAAGTTCTTGGGTCAAGAAGATCCCCCTGGAGAAGGAAATGGCTTCTAACTCCACTATTCTTGCCTGGGAAATCCTGTGGACAGAGGAACCTCGCAGGCTACAGTCCATGGGGTTGAAGGAGGAAACAGACAGAGCTGGACTCCGTCTTAGGCCAGGCTGTGAACATTAGGCTACAAGCATGGTCACTCTCCCAATGGACTCTGAACTTTGTGCCCGGTGTCTATAGAAATGGCATGCCAATGGAAAACCAGACCACCCGGATAAAAGAGCCTCAGGACTTGTACTTGGACTCTCTGTCACCTAAAAGAATATGTTAATTATCTCTGTAACAGAACAAAGTCGTAAATTCCATTATATTTATTGGGATATGACCATAGACCTATTGGTAAATGTCCACTGTTTAACTATCTAGGCTTATGACACATGAATCATGGGTTAACTTTGATCATATCTCTTTTACCTTGTCCGGACTAGTTTCTAGAAATTTGGGGAGGTGGGTTTGAGCAAGTACATTTAGGGTATATAAGGTTTTCACAAAAACTGGTCTGGTTCCTTGGCTATGAGGAGACTCTGCCTTGGGCCCGCCATGTAATAAACTACATTCCACTATCTGCATTGTCCTTCTGAGTGAGTTTGTTTCCTGGAACACGGCTACAACAGGGTTGCAGAAGAGTCGGACATGACTTAGCGACTAAACACCACCACCATTAGCATTAGCTCTATTGTCTTTAATCATAATAAATAACTTATCTGTATAAAAGACTAAGTTTATAGTTAATTTTGCCAATTATGAAAAACCTCTGAAGTATAGTCAGTTGAGTTAGTGAGCCCTGATAGTTGATGTATAGTTTGCTCTGTGAGGATGTGGTTCATGGTCTTCACAGAGTCCAAGCGCTCTCTTGCACAATAGGCCAGTGAATCTGAAAGATGAGGTGTTGAGGAAGGGAATATGACTTTATCCAGAAAACTGGCTGACTGAGAAGATGGTCTCAAAGTAAACATCTTGTTGGGATCTGGATGTCAGCATCTTTTACAGAGTCAGAGAGAGAGAAGCAATGAGGAACTAAAGTCCAAAGGCAGAATAGCGAGGGAGAGGCATTGGGGAAGTAAAGTGAGTAGAAAGGGAGATGCGGTAGGGAAGCAAAGCGAAAAGGTCTTCAGTCTTGCAAAACATCTCCTGGAAGGGCCAGCCTTTGAAAGGGGTGTATTAATCTCTTCTTTTTGTTGTAGCTATTTACAGGTGGCACTTCATGGCAAATAGATGGGAAAACAATGGAAACAGTGACTTTATTTTTTGGGGGCTCCAAAAATCACTGCAGATGATGATAACAGCCATGAAATTAAAAGATGCCTGCTCCTTGGAGGAAAAGCTATTAACTTTTTTTATCAACCTAGACAGCATATTAAAAAGCAGAGACATTACTTTGCTGACCAAGGTCCATCTAGTCAAAGCTATGGTTTTTCCAGTAGTCATGTATAGATGTGAGAGTTGGAGCATAAAGAAAGCTGAGCACCAAAGAATTGATGCTTTTGAACTGTGGTGTTAGAGAAGACCCTTGAGTGTCCCTTGGACCGCAAGGAGATCCAACCAGTCCATCCTAAAGGAAATCAGTCCTGAATACTCATTGGAAGGACTGATGTTGAAGATGAAACTCCAATACTTTGGCCACCTGATATGAGGAGCTGACTCATTGGAAAAGACTGATGCTGGGAAAGATTGAAGGCAGGAAGAAAAGGGGAAGACAGAGGATGAGATGGTTGGATAGCATCACTGACTCAATGGACATGAATTTGAGCAAGCTCCAGGAGATGGTAAAGACTGGGTAGCCTGTCATGCTTCAGTCCATGGAGTTGCAAAGAGTTGGACATGGCTGAGTAACTGAACTGACTGAACTGATTCACAGGTGGGCAGGGTCAGAGTATCTCTCTATGAGCTGAACAAAGGCTCTTTAGTTTAACAGTCAGGCAGAGAGGCAGGGTCCTCTTTGGCAGGACATTATGTATGACTGTAATAATAGAAGCAATGAAAAGCAACTCAAAGAAATAGTTTTCAATATGGAGTTGTATTGACAACACTTTGGCCAATGTATTAAAGTTAAACTGAGTTTTACCTAACTCAAATGTATAATTTTACCTTTGAATTTACCTTATTTCCTGGAAAGCCTGAGTTTTATTTTGCCTGGGTGTGTATCTGAACTTATTCTGCTGCTTTACTTGTATATTTATAATCCATGTGTTTTTTTGAGATAGGTGTCATATGAATAACATCCAGTTACAGGAAAAGAAGGTTCTTTAACAACAATCATAAACACTGGATATACTTGTGTGGTAGATTTAGATAACTTTTTTTAAAAAATTGAGGTGTAGTTGACTTATAATGTTAATTATTGCTGTACAGCAACATATTCAGTTATACAAATATATACATTCTTCTTTAAAAACATTCTTTTTCATTATGGTTTATCATAGGATATTGAATATAGTTCTGTGCTATAGAGTAGGACCTTGTTTATTCATTATGTATATAAAAACTTACATCTTTTAATCCCAATATCCCACTTCATCCTTCCCTCAACTCTCTCCCACTTGGCAACTACCAGTCTGTTCTCTATGTGCGAGTCTGTTTCATAGATAGGTTTATTTGTGTCATAATTTAGATTCTACATACAAGTGATATGATATGATACTTGTCTTTCTCTTTCTGACTTACTTCACTTAGTATGATAATCTCTAGTTGTATCCATGTTGCTGCAAATGGTACTACTTTTTTATGGCTGAGTAGTATTCCATTATATGTAAGTACCATATCTTCTTACCATTCATCTGTCAATGGATATTTAGGTTATTGCTACTGTGAATAGTGTGGCAATTAATACTGTGGTGCATGTACCTTTTTGAGTTATAGTTTTATCTGGATATATGTCCAGGAATGGGATTGCTGGGTAATATGGTAATTCTATTATTAGTTTTCTGAGGAACCTCAATATTATTTATCACAGTGGCTGCACCAACTTACATTCCCACCAACAGTGGAGGAGGGTTCCCTTTTCTCCACACCCTCTCCAGCTTTTGTTATTTGTAGAGGTTTTAATGACAGACATTCTGACTGGTGTCAGGTGGTACCTCATTGTAATTTTGATTTGCATCTCTCATAATTGGTGATGTTGAGCATCATTTCATGTGCCTATTGGCCATCAGATAGTATCTTTTTTCATGGCTCATGATAACTTTTAAGGAGTATCAGGGACTGATATTTTAAGGCCTTTTATTATTTATAATGTTATGTAGTCTGATAAATCAGATGTGATTATTTTGTTATGCTCAGCTTTGCTGAACATATGGAATGTGCTAAAGATTAATTTCTCACTTTGAATCAAATCTGAAAGGAAATACACACATTACAAACATCACCCATAAACAAAGAGATATGTTAAGATCCTCAAGTGGTCATTTTATTAAACAAATACAAATTTGAAATGTTTATGATAAAATATATCGATATTGGACAAAAATGTGTATAAACAGCAATTCTACAACTGAGAAGACATCTCAGTTTTATTAATTTTGGTGACATCTTCCCAACCATGTCTAATCTTCAGTATCTTCTTCCTCAAGCACGGCAGGAGTAGTATGACTTTGCATATCAGGACAACAATTGGAAGGAAAACAGCTATCATAAAAGTTGGAGGTGTATGCCATATAAATTGTTTTATATCTACCCATTTATTCCAGGCAAAAATCAATGCATGTATTGTACCCAGCAGAAGGGAAACAATTCCTAGCTTGCTCTGCAAAAGAGAAAAAGAATTATCTTGGTGAGAATGGTTCATTAAGAGTTTATTTCATCCTATATCATCTAGATCTGTTATGTTGCTTAGACATTCTTCCATTCATCTGTTATTATCCACTCATCTTTTTCCACTCTTTCTACATGTGGGTAATGCCTTTGTCTCCAGGCTATTTGAGAAAATTCACAACCATTCTCCTTTTGGTCTCAGATAATCAGTAACACTGTCCTCTCCTTCTCCATACCTTGTTTTTCTCTCTTATGATATTTATTTTATGATGCTCTATCCCCTGTGTATTTGCCTTAATTCTGCTTAACAAGAGACATCTAAACTCAGAAACCCTGTCTTATCATCACAGGATCCCTGTAGAATCAACATAATGATTTGCACATTTTAGGTTCTCAATAAATATTTGTAGGTTGACTGAAGATCAGTGCAAAATCAGCTTGGTACTAGTGATCTTTATCAATTATAAAGGCAACTAAAGTGATTCAGTTTGAGCAAACCCCAAGAGATGATGAGGGACAGGGAAGCCTGGCAGGCTGCAGTATATGGGGTCATGAAGAGTCAGACATGACTTGGCTACTGAACAACAACAACAAAGTTATTGACGATGATTTTGGTATATTCATACTAAAGTGAATGATCTTGGCCTTTGTTTAAAAAATCAAACATTTTTGATAAAGTGGAAGAACACTAACAATTATCTCAATGTTTGAACAAAACAGAGATATGTAGACGTAGACGTGAAGAAAAATTTTAGCTTGCACTAGGATACTTGGCACCATCCAGACAAAGTTTTAAAAATAATTGTTCACCTATGTAGTTTCATGGCATTCTGACAATAGTTCTTCTAGATATCTTTTGACTTCTATTCACTTTATGGGAAATATTCACTAGACTGCTAGAATGAATCCAACTCACAATTATTCAGCAGTGAATAAGCCCCAGTGAATACAATCAAATAGCTAAGTTTATGTTTTTAGATATAAATGTCCAAGGTAAATCATAGAGTAATCAGTTCTTGGATTGTTAATGAAAAGTTTCTAGGTTATTAATTAAAAAATATATGTAGTTGGTTGGAGACTAATTTACCAAATTTGTATTGTGTACATATTATGGGCTAGGTCAGAGAAGGCAATGGCACCCCACTCCAGTACTCTCGCCTGGGAAAATCCTGTGGATGGAGGAGCATGGTAGGCTGCAGTCCATGGGGTCCCTAAGAGTCAGATACGACTGAGCGACTTCACTTTCACTTTTCACTTTCATGCATTGGAGGAGGAAATGGCAACCCACTCCAGTGTTCTTGCCTGGAGAATCCCAGGGACGGGGGAGTCTGGTGGCCTGCCGTCTATGGGGTCGCACAGAGTCGGACACAACTGAAGCGACCTAGCAGCAGCAGCAGTATGGGCCACGTGTTGTACCTTGAGTGGAATGGGATGGGTTGTCTAGACATAGTGCTTGACTTTATCATTAAATATGTAAAGTGATGCACAGCATATGTGTGACGGGCAGAGCAGTGTAAGAAGAAAGTTATTTAATGAGGAATAGACTATTGGCTAATATTTAATGGCTATCAAGCTAAACCAACAAAATCAGCAATTATTGTGCTTGGAAAACAAGGCACCATCTCTAAACCACATTTGAATAATTCAGAGGGAGACATTCTTTCCAGCTTAATCAGATGATTAAAGTGTCTGTTGGAGTATATGCATGGATGTGTAGAAAGGACAGTGAGGATTAGCTGACTTTGTGAGATTTCTAAAGATGTCCACTCATAAAAGATAGAACACTGTGGTTTAGCATCTTGGCAGTGCTTAGGACTGAATTAAGCTCAGCCTTTTGAATATTGTGACATGGATCCCCTTGTGATTTCTGGCACATTGTTCTTTTTAGGGTATAATCTACCACTAGCAAGTTAACCTTGGTGAATTTGAGATAATTTTGAATTCCAAGAATATTGAAAAACTTCAAGTGAGTAAGTTACAAAAAAATTAACTTGGAAAAAGAAGCCTTTAAAATAAGATACTAAAATAGATAAAATTCCATAGTTTGGTAGATAAAATGCCATAGTTCAAGGAGGATAGTACAAAGCCATGTAACTTAAAAGGCATGAATAAAGTCAGAGACAGACAAATTTTTTTTCTTTCTATCTTTGGAGAACTAAGTAAACAATATTGAATTTCTAAAACATCAAATTTGTTGTTATTAAACAGATAGCAAATGGTCTAATGAGTTTCAAATGTTAGAAATAATATTTTTCTTTGAGCAATGCCTTTTGTATGTGTCTAAAAAACATTTCCCGTATTTATAAGCAAGAGGGAAAATGACAGAAGAGCACATTTTTAATTGGAACAAGTATGAGATCTTCATTATTGGAAAACCATGTTATTTTTTATGGGTTAAAGTCTATATGCGTGCATGCCAAGTCACTTCAGTCATGTCCGACTCTTTGCTACCCTATGGACTGTAGCCTGCTAGGCTCCTCTATCCATGGGATTCTCCAGGCAAGAATACTGGAGTGGATTGCCATGCCCTCCTCCAGGGGATCTTCCCAACCCAGGGATCGACCAAGATTGAACCTGGTCTCTTATGTCTCCTTGTCATTGGCAGGCAGGCTCTTTACCACTAGCGCCACCTGGGAAGCCCATATACTAAAGTCTATACACTTGATGACAGTATAAGCACACAAAGATTTACCTTGCTGAGGAGTCAGAGTTATTTTGTATATAATTTACCTGAATATAGTGAAATTCTCTCCATGTCAGAGAATCACTCACAGATGGAATAGATGTCACAGCCAACAGAGCTAGTATTGCAAGTGCCACGATTCCCAGCGATACATAAATTTCCATTCTCCAAACATCATGTTCAATCCAGGCATTTTCGTTATTTTGTTGGACCTAACAGAGGATGAAAAGAGGAAGGAAAAATATGCAAACAACATTTGTTTCCAGTGTAAGAACCTCCTTCCATGCTCCCTCTACTGTGGAGGACCTGATAACTAGCTGTGCTTAGTTGCTCAGTCATGTCCGACTGTTTTCAACCTCAAGGATTGTAGCCCACTAGGCTCCTCTGTCCCTGGGGATTTTCCAGGCAAGAATACTGGAGTGGGTTGCCATGCCCTCCTTCAGGGGATCTTCCCAACCCAGGGACTGAAACCAGGTCTCCCGCGTTGCAGGCGGATTCTTTACCGTCTGAGCCATCAGGGAAGCCCCCTGATAACTAGGGGCTTCCACAAATTTATGACGGTATTTTTTGCATTTCTCTAAGAGAAATGACATAGGCGCTATTAACCTCCTTCCTTGAATGCAACATTTATATAATCTGTTTTATTAATTTATATAATAGCTAATGGTTAGAATTGTCATATGTGGTAAAGAAGCAGAAAATACTAAGAGTTAGCATTAAAAATAAACCTTCTGAGGGTGGTAGAAGATTGAAATGTGGCTCTGTCCATGAACAAAACACTTATTTGTGTTGTTAAAGTTGTAGCTTACTATTTTCAGCTTAAAAAACATTCCTCATGTAGAATTATACAACCAAGCCTAGTAAAGAGTTATAAAAAAAATTTTTTTTAGAACAGAATACTTTCCCAACACAGGGTTTCAATAGAGGTTTGGGGGTACTGATATTAAAATAAGAAAGAGTTGATTTGTTAGGAGACTTAGACTTTTTAGTTTAATGGTCAGCCATGTCATCCTACCTGTTGATATGCCCAGTTCAGCAACCTATATCTGTAGGATCGCCTCATTGGATAGGATAAACTGTAAATTGCATGTAGTACAGCAAAAAAGAAACTGAGAAGACCAAACTGCTTTCTTGTTACCATCCACCTATCCAACCAGTGCGGAAATTTCTTATACTTAGTTCCATTATGAAGCTGCACAACTGCTGCTATCACACCTGGCAAATAAACCAGTGCCAAGAGGGTGATGGAAACCATTGGCAAGACTTTGTTGATGACCAGGATTGGAATTTTATAAAAATACTGTTGATGGGAAGTCACAAAAGGGTGAATTATTTCCCTCACAAGAGTGTAGAGAAAAGTCAGAGATGATACAATAGCGGCGATTTTAATTGGCAAGCGCCACTTTGGAAAGAGTTTCTGTTTTTGCTGAAGCTCTGGGGGGCAATCAAATTCATCAAAATGGGTTGTTTGGTGCAAGTGCAAAAGCACATGTCTTTTCAGCATGCCGATCTCTTCTGAGTCTTTATTCTACAAAGGAAAGAAAATAAACATCTTAAAATTGAACAAAACAATGGGATGTCTCTCAAACTAATTACTTACTGTTCATTGTGCTTATCAGTAAAAAAGGACATTTAGAACCCTACTTTCGGATACTGATTAACTGAAGATGGCATACACTACGTGGCAATGATCAAAGGTGCACTTAGATATCCTATCTTTGTTGGCTGCTGCTAAGTAGCTTCAATCGTGTCCGACTCTGTGTGATCCCATAGACGGCAGCCCACCAGGCTCCTCTGTCCCTGGGATTCTCCAGGCAAGAACACTGGAGTGGGTTGCCATTTCCTTCTCCAATGCATGCATGCATGCTAAGTCCCTTCAGTTGTGTCCAACTCTGTGCGACCCTATGGACAGCAGCCCACCAGGCTCCTCTACCCACAGGATTCTCTAGGCAAGAATAGTGGAGTGGGTTGCCATTTCCTTCTCTTTGTTGGGGTTCTCCATAATTTATGTTACTCATTTTTCTTTAAGTCAGAAGAAATATATGCTTCAGATACATTCACTAGATCTCAGACCACTGTGTTTCTATCTTAAAAGCATAAAAGAATGAAATAATGCAACTGGGAAACAAAAACCGAAAAACTAAAAAAAAAAAAAATCCAGTAATCCTTGGTAAAAATAATAACACTTATAAATTATCATAGTCGTATTTGTTTTATAATTCTTTTGGACAACTCTTTGTGAAGATCTGAAGAATGAATTCTTTATTCATTCAAGTACAAAGGGCCAGGAATAATGCAGTCGTTACTATTAGATAAAAACATGTAATTTGCATCATGTAGTCTTTTTAAAAAATTAATTATTATCGGAGTACAGTTGATTTACAATGTTGTGTTAGTCTCTGCTGTACAGCCAAGTGAATCAGTTATGCGTATACATATATCCACTCTCTTTTAGATTCTTTCCCCAGATAGGTCATTACAGACTATTGAGTAGAGTTCTCTATGCTGTACAGTAGGTTTTAATTAATTATCTATTTTATATTTGGTAGTGTGTATATGTCAAGCCCAGTCTCCCAATTTCTCTCTCTCCCCCATCCCATAGACTTATAGTCACAAAATATTTCATTTGTATAAATACTAACAGATAAATTGTTAAATGGTACAAAGACTATGTAAGGAGTTAAATCCCACAGGGATGATCTATTTCCTGAGAAAGTTATATTTCTTTACCCAGTTGCATTTATAGGTAGTCAACGATTCAAAAATTTGCATTGAGAAGTTTGTCACTTCCACAACTGACTGATATAGCAGCAAATTAAAAAAAAATAGGAACTTATATCAGGGTTTCATATTGTGTTACTTTATGAATAAATTTCTCACTCAATATGTTATTTCTAATTTCTTATAGCTCTATATGCAGACCTATAACATTTTAATGCTCAAAATGATAGTGATTATCTTATTTCCTCACGTTCTGCAGAGTAACTTTAATTCACATAGTTCTGTATCATTTTTCGTGTTTAAAAATGACCTCTTGACCTTTGACTTTTACTTTCAGTAATAAATCACTGCTACATCCAGTAATTTTTCCAATTACTTCATTTAGAAGGGAGCTGAGCATAATATAGATTTTGCCATCTCTGCATTTAAAAGAGTCCACTGAGATCAATTTTCTGGTTAAGGGTGAAGAATTATGGGACAGCAAGCAAGACAGTTCACTCGAAAAATGAAAATGATTTTATGTACATTTTAAACAGTATCTACTTGTACTACTTAATTTTTTCTATTAAGATAACTAAGATAAAATAAATACTTTCTGTTAAAATTGTAGTTGATATCAGTTGGGAAGGTAAAAAGTTTGGAACCAATATTTTCCACCACTCATTAAGTCAGATAAGTTAATAAAAAGCATTTAATCTTGATGTGGGGTAAAAGTGTGACAGATGATTCTTATTCCAAAATTGAATTTATTTGGTTAAATAGTGAATCATCAATTAACTTGATGATCTCTTGGTAAGATGCCATGTGCCTATGAAAAAGCACATTTGCGAAACTACTGTTATATGGGCAGTGATGACTTGTTCAAAAACCTTAGACCCACAGAATGTTAGAAAGAATTGGAAGGGCCTTGGAGATGATCTGGATTTTCAGCGACTTATTCAAGGTTATTTGGCTAAGTTCATGACCATCAAGGTACAACTTCTCTTATAGCCCACAGTGCCCTTTACCCATCACAATATCAGTACTAGGAATCAGAGCAAAGGGTGAAAATCACTTTTTTATAACATTAGGAGATACTGAACAACATTTGAATTATTTATAGATTTTAATTATTATTTTACCAAATAATCATCTTCTTCTAGATTTCTCCTAGGCTTCATTTTCCAAAGTTCTTCTTGGTTTGTGATGTCTTGTCTGCTCTCCATTTAATTCTATAAAATAGTATGGCTTCAGCCACCTATAAAAATAAAAATTACTGTCTTCATGTCTATGCTATTTATGATATTAATGTTTGATAGGGAAATATGAAAAATTAACTCATATGAGGGCTAGTGTGAGAAAATACAGTTTAAAATACAGTGACTGACTCATTTAACCTCACATTATAATCTGTAAAAATTCAAACAAGTGCTCTTGTGTCAATAGTGAGTGTATTTCTTTGTCCAGCTATCAGTGCAATGAATGACCCAAGTATCTATATGGAATTCAAAGAGTCAGATGTTGCCTTTTATTTTAGGAGACTTTAACTTCAGGTGTTCATTTGGAGGAAAGTCAACTCCCCTCAAAGATAAATAGAATTGGGAATGCAGTTTTTCAAGAGTAACAATATTGTCAGTGACAGTTAGAGTTCAATGCTATAAGATTATACTTCAGGAAGCTGTGTTTTAATAGACTTTTGGGGTTGACACGAATCTGAAACAATAGTGAAATGATTTTATGGGGATATGTATGCTGAGTTTCAGAAAACAAACAGAATAGACAGTCTAGTAAGGTGAATCCTAATAGCACCATGAAGGACTGAAATGTTCTATATTCAGTGTGCCATTTTCCCATCAGAGTTACAGACGTGGTTTTGTTGGTAAGACATGCATTTCTAGTATTTTTCCAGTGGGGTTGTTGAGATGTATTCAGTCACTGACATGCGCACTCTCCTGGTTAGCCCTAAGGAAATTATTTTGTCACACTTCCTACCAGATAAAAGATGCCTAATGAATTATGGACAGAGGTTTGTGACACTGTACAGGAGACAGGGATCAAGACCATCCCCAAGAAAAAGAAATGCAAAAAAGCAAAATAGCTCTCTGAGGAGGCCTTACAGATAGCTGTGAAAAGAAGAGAAGTGAAAAGCAAAGGAGAAAAGGAAAGATATACCCATTTGAATGCAGAGTTCCAAAGAATAGCAAGGAGAGATAAGAAAGCCTTCCTCAGCGATCAGTGCAAAGAAATAGAGGAAAATAACAGAATGGGAAAGACTAGAGATCTCTTGAAGAAAATTAGAGATACCAAGGGAACATTTCATGCAAAGATGGGCTCAATAAAGAACAGGAATGGTATGGATCTAACAGAAGCAGAGGTATTAAGAAGAGGTGGCAAGAATACACAGAAGAACTGTACAAAAAAGATCTTCATGACCCAGATAATCACGATGGTGTGATCACTCACCTAGAGCCAGACATCCTAGAACGTGAAGTCAAATGGGCCTTAGGAAGCATCATTATGAACAAGCTAGTGGAGGTGATGGAATTCCAGTTGAGCAATTTCAAATCCTAAAAGATGATGCTGTGAAAGTGCTGCACTCAATATGCCAGCAAATTTGGAGAACTCAGCAGTGGCCACAGGACTGGCAAAGGTCAGTTTTCATTCCAATCCCAAAGAAAGGCAATGTCAAAGAATGCTCAAACTAACTGCACAATTGCACTCATCTCACACACTAGTAGAGTAATGCTCAAAATTCTCCAGGCCAGACTTCAATAATACGTGAACTGTGAACTTCCAGATGTTCAAGCTGGTTTTAGAAAAGGCAGAGGAACCAGAGATCAAATTGCCAACATCCGCTGGATCATGGAAAAAGCAAGAGAGTTCCAGAAAAACATCTATTTCTGCTTTATTGACTATGCCAAAGACTTTGACTGTGTGGACCACAGCAAACGCTGGAATATTCTGAAAGAGATGGGAATACCAGACCACCTGACCTGCCTCTTGAGAAATCTGTATGCAGGT
>NW_011495058.1:2020581-2021073 GCF_000754665.1 Bison bison bison | reverse complement strand
CATGCATAGTACATCAGGAGAAATGCCAGGCTGGATGAAGCACCAACTGGAATCAAGATTGCCAGGAGAAATATCAATAACCTCAGATATGCAGATGACACCACCCTTATGGCAGAAGGTGGAGAAGAACTAAAGAAACTCTTGATGAAAGTGAAAGAGAAGAGTGAAAAAGTTAGCTTAAAGGTCAACATTCAGAAATCTAAGATCATGGCATCGGTCCCATCACTTCATGGCAAATAGATGGGGAAACAGTGGAAAGAATGGCAGACTTTATTTTTTGGGGGGCTCCAAAATCACTGCAGATGGTGACTGCAGCCATGAATTTAAAGGACTCTTACTCCTTGGAAGGAAAGTTATAACCAACCTAGATAGCATATTAAAAAGCAGAGACATTACTTTGCCAACAAAGGTCTGTCTTGTCAAGGCTATGGTTTTTCCTGTGGTCATGTATGGATGTGAGAGTTGGACTGTGAAGAAAGCTGAGTGCCAAAG
>NW_011495058.1:2008158-2020481 GCF_000754665.1 Bison bison bison | reverse complement strand
GAAGACTCTTGAGAGTCCCTTGGACTGCAAGGAGATCAAACCAGTCCATCCTAAAGGAGACCAGTCCTGGGTGTTCATTGGAAGGACTGATGTTGAAGCTGAAACTCCAATACTTTGGCCACCTGATGCGAAGAACTGACTCATTTGAAAAGACCCTGATGCTGGGAAAGATTGAAGGCAGGAGGAGAAGGGGAGGACAGAGGATGAGATGGTTGAATGGTAGCATCGACTCAATGGACATGAGTTTGAGTAAACTCCAGGAGTTAGTGATGGACAGGGAGGCCTGGCGTGCTGCAGCCCATGGGGTCTGAACTGAACTGAACTTTCTTTAACACCCTTCACAGATCTTCACCTGGGCTTGGTGTAACATTTTTTAGGAAAGGGAAACATATGATGTCACAATATTATTCACTGTTTTATTAGTTCTAAATTTATTTCCATAGGAATACATCACCAATTTGTCCATTATGAAATTCAATAAGAAAACAGATTATCTATACAACCATTTGACTGATAGAAACATTCCAAGTGTTTCTGAATTTTGTTTTTGTTGTTTAGTCGCTAAATCATGGCTGAGTCTTTTGTGACTCCATGGACTACAGCCTTCTAGGCTCAGCTGTTCATGGGATTTTAGACCACTTGTCATACTTTATTAAGTGGAAAGTTGTTTCCAGTAGTTTAAAACACATCAAAATATTCTCCAACTTAAAATAATTATTTGTTTTTAATTTTTAGCTGTGCTGGGCAGCATGTGGGATCTTAGTTCCCAACCAGGGATCAAACTTGCATCCCCTGTATTGGAAACACAGAGTCTTCACCACTGGACCACGGCGTGGAGGGGCGGGGGTGGTCCCCGTTCTCCAACTTTTAGAGGTTTGAGCTTCACAAAGAATAAAGTGGAGCCATCTTTACATAATGCCAACATGTGCCTTTGTTGAAGTGCTCTGAGAACATTTTCCATCTGTTGCTTGTTTCAAAATTTCACAATATTCATGATAAAATTATTTGTTTTGGTCTACCCACATTTTTTTCCCACTTATTTTTATGATCTAAAACACATCTCCTATCCAAAGAAATGCCCTCTTTTGGCCACAGATATGGGCATGTGACTCAGTCTTGACTAATGACAGTTCTCTATTCTGTTCATCACA
Organism: Bison bison bison; assembly: GCF_000754665.1. NCBI lineage: Eukaryota > Metazoa > Chordata > Mammalia > Artiodactyla > Bovidae > Bison > Bison bison. The sequence continues at coordinate 2,019,330 of NW_011495058.1, read as the reverse complement.
CTGATTATTCGGGAGATGGTACACATCTCTATTTGAGCCAAATAGAGTCCTTCTCTGATATATTTATATTTGAAAGTGGAAGATAAATACAAAATGTCTTTAACATTTTGTTATATTGGGATGATACAAGCCTCCATGCCTTCTTCTGCATGCTGAAAGGAGGAAGGTGTCTTCAACAGGACAGAAGCAAGCCAACACACAGGAGCCTAGGCAACAAATGAGGACAGACACAGAACAGACCTGGCATATTCAAGTATATAGAGTCTCTGAAACCAGATCCTGAATTTTTTGGTTACACAAGCCAATATATTACCTATTTTGCTTGTTAGTTTGAGTTGGGTGTGTATCACTGGCAGTTGAAAGAGTTTCGAGTACAGCATATGCCAATCGTCAAGTATCTATGAATGCAAACCTATGACCAACAATAAGCAGGAAAAGGAGAAAAGAGATTTCATGTCTGCTCTGGAGCAGTTTATAATCTATTTCCTTAAGAAGTATTATTCCAAATCATTTGGTGATCTAACCAACATTATTATTGTGGTAATTTGGGAGTTTGCATGTGACTAGGAATACAAGTTCTATCTATTGTAATCAAAGACAAATAATTCACTATGTTTAGAAGATGTTTTAACTGTAAGTTTCAGGATGGTAAAGATTGTAACATACAAATCTATACTTATTCAATATTAAGTCATTAATCATACTGTGAACAAGGTAGGCAGTGGGAATATAAAGTTAAATGAGATGAAGACTCTGCTTTCAAAAACCTCAAAGTTTAGGAGACAAGGCAGACATTTCAAGAACTGACTACACAGTAGTGCAGTGTATAGGAAAGGAAGACAAAATTTTATGGACAGAAGGAGGCATGAGAAGGGTGAAGGCTTCATCTGGCCCTGGCCCTGGGGCATCTAGCAAGCTGGCAGAATTTGCTGACTGAGGGCCACTGTGTACAGAATCTGGGTGCAAAGCCGGAGTGGCCCTGTGGAGGTATCCAACCATTCATCTGTGTGGTAGGAAGACCATGTGGGAGAGCAAAGGAAAAACCCCAGGCGGCAAGGGCGCTTGTTAACTGTGTCGCCCACAGTCCTCTTTGTGCCCTGAAGCCAAGAAAATATCAGTCAAATAAAATATGTTGGTTTCCCTCACACAGTAACCAAATGTATAATTTAAGTTCTACAATAAAATTTTTTCATCAACAAAAACAACAGGAAACAGCACAGTATTCAGATGTTAGGAACTCCAGAATTTGATCCATTAAAACCCAAAGTATATTTCTTTCATCTTCATTAAAACCCAAAGCGTATTTCTGATGTGACTGTTCCAGTTTGCTGTAGCCGGACCTGAGGTTCCTGCTAAATATTAACACAGCCCAACTGACTATGTTAATGTCAAAGAATTTAGAATATGAAGACACTCAATGACTGGGATACATCGTGAGTTTTGTTGCATTTCCAAACCTTCTATCTATACTTTCAACTGCAAACTACCACATTTAACTATGTGAACGGGAGATATTTTTCTTCACTGGGCCGTGTTGTTAGGCATTGCTTCCTCCCTGTGCTTAACATTCTGTGCTAAATGAGCGAACTTTTATTAACAGAAGAAGAAAAAGTTTTTAAACAAAAAAAGAACAGAGTCGGGAATTTGGAAGTGTTGGTAAATTTTATGTCTACAAACTTCTTCCAGTGGTTTTGACCTCTGACAAATATAAAGCCTTGATTGACTGGAGGGAATTTGAACCCCAACCAGATCCTGAGAGTCAGACTAATGTTCCCAGGACTTAAAATAAAAACTTTCTGTTACAGGAACCCTGAAGACAAGTTGCACGATTTTAAGTGCTGTATACCAATCATTCATCAATGCTATACAAACTCGTGACGCTTTTGCCAAGTTGGAAAACTTGCCATCAGAGCTCGACCTTAGGACAAACTTAACAACCCATCATATCCCCTGAGTCCCCAGCGAGAATGTTCTTCTGTGAGTCCCTGTCTGCCAGCCCCTGGACCGGCCTCAATGGAGCTGTGTGTTCTATGGAGAGTTCGCTGGAAGGCAGCGCGTCCCGAAGCGGCTCACAAGGGGCAAATTGAGCTGTGCTCGCCCACAAGCGCCGCCGCCCGAGTCCTGGGACGGATCGCAACCCGCTACACCCCTCCCGAGGCTAGGAGCCGGCGCCCGGCTTCGCAGGGGCACCCAGAGGCAGGGAGCAAGGCGAACCAGAACGATTCAAGGGACTCACCCGCTTCTCGGCGTGACCTGACGGTAAGTTGCGGCCGCCGCGCCAGCCCGGAGGTGCCAGTCAGCCCCACGCGGCGCCCGTGCCTTCAGAGAGCTTGCCTAAGCTCCCGGGGCAGACCCCGCCTCCTTGTCAATTGCCCGTCCAGCGCCACCTGCCGGTGCCCGGCGTTGCCAGGCTCCTACTTTACTGGACAGTCCTGGGAGGTCCCAGAGCCCATCTTAGGTTTTTCCCCTACCGAGCCATCCGACCACTCCCGATTTCCTTTCAGAGAGCCGGGTCCTCTGCCTGAGGTCGACTCCGCCCCCTCTCGATCCTCGATTTTCTTTCCTTTCCTTTTCTTTACCTTCCTTCTCTCCGTCTCTCTCTCCCTTCTTTCTCCTTGCCTTTCTTTAATCTCCCAACTATTGAACATTCATTCAGTTCTTTAAAGCAGTGGTTCTCAAACTCTAACTTGAATCGCCCGGCTGTATGCGCCAGCGCCCGCGTACAGGCTCAGTAGCTCAATCGTCTCCAACTCTTTGTGGCTCCATGAATTGTAGCCTGCTAGGTTCCTCTATTAGTGGAGTTTTCCAGGTAAGAATGCTGGAGTGCCATTTCTTTCTCCAAGGATCTTCCCTACCCAGGGATCAAACCCACGTCTCTAGAGTCTCCGGTATTAGCAGGCAGATTCTTTACCACTGAGCCACCTGGGAAGTCGTGCATCTCCTGTAGGGCTTATTAAAACACTGATTTTTGTCCACGCCCACCTTTCCTGGAGAAGGAAATGGCAACCCACTTCAGTGTTCCTGCCTGGAGAATCCCAGGGACGGCGGTGCCTGGTGGGCTGCCGTCTATGGGGTCACACAGAATCGGACACGACTGAAGCGACTTAGCCACCTTTCCTCCTTCCTCTCCCTCTGCTGTTTCTTTTCTTCTTTAGTCGGTGTGGGAAGGGGCATGAATTCTCCAGTTCCCAGTAATGTTTAAGCACTCTCAGATCACATTGTGAGATGGACTGCTTTAGAGCTTAGCTAACTTATCTTAAACTTCACAGCAAATTTTTGAAGTGGTTGTAATATACAATTGACAAATCTGAATCCGATTCTCTTTTGCCCTCTAAATTGTTGAAATCTTGTACCCTAAACCGCACAAACCCTGTCCCATAGCTAAATAAACCTTTAAACCCTACATTTACTTCTTCCCTTCCCCACCTCAGATATTCAAGCCACCTTCCCTTACCTTGACCCAATCAAGCACTCCGAGCCTAATGCAGAGTTACCATCACTATTTAAAAGTTTAAGGCTGTAATTAAAATATGACAGTATGGAGAAAGAGCAAATATGAGCCCGGGATTTACTCCTCTTCAGGATAGAGTGTCTCAGATCTGAATTGCAACATTTGAGGATTTGGTGTGCAACATCCCCAGAACTAATCTGATTAGTAAAAGGAAAATAAACTCTCAACCACATTTTCCTTGATTGTTCTTTACTCGTACCTAGGGCGCCTAGGACTGTTCATATTTTACTATGTAATTTTCTGGAGTCATTAACTGTCCACAGGGTGGTGGTAAAACTCTCTGAAGGGTACTGTTACCAAGGACTGACGCCTTGTGGTAGAAATAGAATCTTATAATTTTTATTTGTAGTGAAACTAGAAAATAATCATTTTTTAAAGTTTTAGAAAAAACTATACATGTGTTTGTAGCACAGATTTCAAAAAATTAAGACAAATTGCTAAATGTCTAAGCATTGTTGAATTTTAAAAACAATGGTAGGTCTTAAATCGTCAGACAAAGCAATATGCTTTTATTCTTTAAGATTTGGTAGAACAAAGGGCATTCACTTTTTCATAATTTATTTTGTATGTGATGAGGGCAAGGAAGTTAATATATTAATATAAATTGGCTAATTATAGCAAGGTCCACTTAAAACTGCTTTTCTTTTTTATTAAAACATTTGGCATCAAGCCCCAAATACTTTTGCTTTTAATGATACCAAAATTTTTATTTCCATACTTCTGAAAATTTTTTTATTCAGTTTTTAAATGTACTGAATAAATGTAGTATGTTTCAAAGTAAAATGATTGAAAATGTGAAGTTGGTTACTAATTGATTTGTATAGTTATAAAGGTAACACTATCCTGGATTAAAAAAACATAGTATTAAAGAACTTTGAGTTATTAGGAGTTAATATTACAGACAAAGTTTCTGCAATTTTTTCAGACATATGTTCTGTGACTTGGGTATGAGGTGAAGGGAAAGATTTTTTTTCTTTTATGAGAAATACAAGGCCAAAGCATCTGAAGATGCTCTGAGTCAGCCTGTATAGCACATGCTTTTAAAAATCACTATGATTGTGGAAAACAATGCTATGCTATACAAATGTTGAAAAGCAGTTAGTTTTGGTATGACTTGTGAGCACTAGAGGATTTTAGTATAGGAATTCAACTGTAAGTTACTAAGCAATTTGGATCATTCAGAATATTTTGTAATAAGCTTAAACTCTAGCAAGAAAGGGGCTTAGGTGCTTAGTCACTCAGTCGTGTCTGACTCTTTGCGACCCCATGAACAGTAGCCCACCAGGCTCCTCTGTCCATGGGATTCTCCAGGCAAGAACACTGGAGAGGTTTGCCATTTCCTTCTCCAGATAGCAAGAAAGCATATTAACAAAACAGCTCTTTGATAGGGGATTCTCCAGGTAGGACTACTGGAGTGGGTTGCCATGCCATCCTCCAGGGGATTATCTCAACCCAGGGATCAAATGCAGCTCTCATTCATTGCAGGCAGATTCTTTACTGTCTGAGCCACTAGGGAAGCCCAAGAATACTGGAGTGGGTAGCCTATCCCTTCTGCAGGGGAACTTCCCGACCCAGGAATCCAGCCGGTGTCTCCTGCGTTGCAGGCTGATTTTTTTTTTACCAGCTGAGCTACCAGGGAAGCCCCTCCTCAATTGAATATAGGGTCAAATATTAAGTTAGTGATTTCACAATAATATGTCAGGGGGAAAATATAATAATTTAGAATCCAAAAGTACTTTTACTTTGGAACTGCCATTCAAGAAGTAAATGGAGTGCAGTGATGATAGATAAAATAAAAATGATCATGCTGTTAAAGTTAATCACAATGATCAATAGGCAGTAAACTGTAAGCAGATGATAAGAACTGTATTTAGTTTCTCTCCTTTGGAAATCAAACTAACTCCTAAGGGCACAATAATTCAAATAATGATCAACAGTATTTCCAAGTCTATCTCTTTGTAAGAATGGTCATATTTGTTTTAAGGAAATGGCAACCCACTTCAGTATTCTTGGCCTGGAGAATCCCAGGGATGGGGAGCCTGACAGGCTGCTGTCTGTGGGGTCGCACAGAGTCGGAGACGACTGAAGCAACTTAGCAGCAAAGCAAAAAATCACCTAAAGTTCATGGAGAACTATTGTGTCAAAATGATTATTTTAGCACAGACATGGTAAAGCTCTACTGGCCTGATTTGCTGATTCTACTAGTCTCATGATAAATTCTCTTTACAAGTAGAATAATGCTCGAAGTATGTGGTCAGTAGTCTCCAGTGTTTGTATGTTAAAGTGCTTTGGGGCAGAAAGAATCCACCCCTGGGACTGGAGGTTTTTAAAAAATACTTCCATGTATTTCCCCCCCAACTCAAGCCCTTTAATCGCTTATTCACCAGCACAGTTGACAGTCAAACATCTGTTTGAGACGGATTTTAAGAATAGAGTTCAGGATGGGGAACACATGTATACCTGTGGTGGATTCATTTTGATATTTGGCAAAACTAATACAATTATGTAAAGTTTAAAAATAAAATAAAATTAAAAAAAAAAAAAAGAATAGGTGCTTTTTTCCAAGGCTTACAGATCCATTTCTGTCCAAATACTGCTTGACGATGCTCACAATCTCGTGACCAAAAAAAGTGTGTGTGGCAGGGGTGTTTCCCTGACAGTCTGGTGGTTAGGACTCCTTGCTCTCACTGCTGAGGGCTTGGGTTCAATCCTTGGTAGGGGAACTAGAATCCCACAAGATGTGTGGCCAAAAACAAAACATAGCAACCCACCAAAACATTATTGTCTTTATTTATTTATTTATTTTGTATCCTATTGACTATGCCAAAGCTTTTGACTGTGTGGATCACAAGAAACTGTGGAAAATTCTGAAAGAGATGGGAATACCAGACCACCTGACCTGCCTCTTGAGAAACCTATATGCACAGGTCAGGAAGCAATAGTTTGAACTGGACCTGCAACTACAGACTGGTTCCAAATAGGAAAAGAAGTACGTCAAGGCTGTATGTTGTCACCCTGCTTATTTAACTTATACGCAGAGTACATCATGAGAAATGCTGGGCTGGATGAAGCACAAGCTGGAATCAAGACTGCCAGAAAAAATATCAATAACCTCAGATATGCAGATGACACCACCCTTATGGCAGAAAGTGAAGAGGAACTCAAAAGCCTCTTGAAAATGAAAGAGGAGAGTGAAAAAGTTGGCTTAAAGCTCAACATTCAGAAAACGAAGATCATGGCATCCAGTCCCATCACTTCATGGGAAATAGATGGGGAAACAGTGGAAACAGTGTCAGACTTTATTTTTTGCACTCCAAAATCACTGCAGATGGTGATTGCAGCCATGAAATTAAAAGACGCTTACTCTTTGGAAGGAAAATTATGACCAACCTAGATAGCATATTGAAAAGCAGAGACATTACTTTGCCAACAAAGGTCTGTCTAATCAAGGCTATGGTTTTTCCAGTAGTCATGTATGGATGTGAGAGTTGGACTGTGAAGAAAGCTGAGTGCCAAAGAATTGATGCTTTTGAACTGTGGTGTTGGAGAAGACTCTTGAGAGTCCCTTGGACTGCAAGGAGATCCAACCAGTCCATCCTAAAGGAGACCAGTCCTGGGTGTTCATTGGAAGGACTGATGCTGAGGCTGAAACTCCAGTACTTTGGCCACCTCATGAGAAGACCCTGATGCTGGGAGGGATTGGGGGCAGGAGGAGAAGGGGACGACAGAGGATGAGATGGCTGGATGGCTGGATGGCATCACCAACTCGATACACATGGGTTTGGGTGAACTCCGGGAGTTGGTGATGGACAGGGAAGCCTGGTGTGCTGTGATTCATGGGGTTGCAAAGAGTCAGACATTACTGAGCGACTGAACTGAACTGAACTGATTGTCTTTAAATATGTTGTGATCTGTGAAAAGGTACCTGCAAGTGCGATCACATTGAGCCTCACCAATTATTTGCATCATATAATCAATGAATATTTCTGTACCTTTTTTTTTTTTTTGAAGATTTTTTTAATTTGACCATTTGGCCACCTCATGTGAAGAGTTGACTCATTGGAAAAGACTCTGATGCTGAGAGGGATTGAGGGCAGGAGGAGAAGGGGACGACAGAGGATGAGATGGCTGGATGGCATCACTGACTCGATGGACGGGAGTCTGAATGAACTCCGGGAGATGGTGATGGACAGGGAGGCCTGGCATGCTGCGATTCATGGGATCACAAAGAGTCGGACACAACTGAGTGACTGAACTGAACTGAACTGAACTGATTCTCCACTGAACTTATTACAGTACTGCTTCTGCTCCATGCCTTCTTTGTGGCTAAGAGACATGTGGGACCCTAGCTCTGCGATCAGGGTTCAGGCCCCCTCCCCTCACTGGAAGGCAAAGTCTTACTGGACCACCAGGGAAGTCCCTCAATACTCTTTTGAAAGTACCTTCCGGCATAGAGAGTGAAATATAAGAATACTGAAGTTGTGTACTGGAAGGCCGTCAAAGGGTTATACCTTAGGGATAAATAGAAGTGTTGGAGTCAAAAGGACAGATTTCACCACCTTCATCATATAACTTAAACTAGGCAATTTCTCCTTGCCCCACATCTCTGTATCACACAATACATATCAGTGAAAAAAATATTTTCTTTAAACCACTATCTGGGTCCCCTTTGTTACAGTAGCTTAGCTCGTACCTGAGCTTGTTAGATATTATATTACAGCATTTTTAAGAATTAGTCTTGTATTGGAGATTTTTATATGTGTTTCTGTTACCTTCATTAAATTGTGAGCTTTAAGAGAGAAGAAATTTTGCCATTTTTTGCCGGGAGCCGGTGAGGCATTCCGCTCGTGACAAAGGTCATGAGGAAGGAGGCTTGGCGTACGCAAAGGCGGGATCGAGCCTCAGGAGTCCGCCCGGATATTCTCGAGCATTTTCCCCCCAAAAAACCAGAGTCTGCCTACTTTATTGCTTTGTGCTCTCACCTCTGACTTCACTGGGGGCTGTCCCCCACCACCATCTCGCTCTCTCTGTCAAAGAGTTAACTTACAGCTCCAATTAATAAAGTTCCTGGGCAATTAGGAGTGTTTAAATCCAAACCCCTCAGATGGCTCTCTAACTCGCCTGACAAGTTTACCTGGACTCCTACAGCTATGCATACGATTGTTTACAGTCTCCCAGCCTCGAGAGGCACTGGAAGCTTAAGATATTCAAATAGTTTAGAGCCTCTCAGAGAGTTAGAAACTGTCAGAATAAGACTAGTAAAGGATTTCATTGATGAGTCAATGTTTGTTGCCAAGTTTTCACATCCCCTGAATTGTATCCTTGAATGTGTATTAATTAATATAGTTGGTATGTAGAAAAAATAAGTAGTGGCCTTGGTGTTAGTAACTTTAGACCCTTAAGGTAATAAATTATTTTCTTTGTTGTAAACCCATTACACATCCGCCCTATAGGAATGCAATTTTATCTTTGGAAGATGGCGCCAAACCTTAAAATAATTACTCTTAGAGAAAATAAGTCTTTGTTGATAAGTTCTTGTCAAGAGTCATAAAATGTTAGTAGGCCTTCTGGCCAGAAGATGATGTAAATCACCTAAACCATTTGTATACGATAAATTTGCAGGAAAGAAACCCTGGTTTTTGATAAGAATCAAAGACTGCTGACTTTGCATCCCCTATTATCCTCTATGTGTAACTTAGGGTATAAAAGCCCCTGTTAAAAATAAAGCTACGGGCCTTGCTCACCAATGCTTGGTCTCCCCATGTCATTCTTTCCTTTAACTTCCGGCTGAAGTCTCCATCTGGAGCGTGGATATCCTCTGCGACCACTTATTTGCCTGGGCTTCTAAGACCCACTCGAGAAGGTGTCTAAGGTGGGGCACCTTCCGCTATTCGAGACGGCGCCTGCGGCCTCCGTGGTCAGAGCTAACCTGGTGTCACGGGTTATATTGATTTTCCGCGTAAACCAAGCTACTCAGCCTCTTTTCTCCACTGAATTTTCCTACTGAGCTATCCTCATTCTATTACTCTTTATATCTCTAATTACCATTTGAATAGGTCGCCGACGCCGTCTCCCCTTCGAATACCCTGGATCAGCCGGGGCTGGTCCTCGGCAATTTTTATCTGTGTATCTCTTGTAACTTGGAGATTGGTGGAACAGACTTGTAAATGTTTGTGGAATGTGATTTTACCCCAGAATAATATGATATATATACTAAATATGTATGTAATATGTATTATGTATGTATTATATGTTATAATGTAATATATATAGTTTTATACATTATACATATAATTATATTAAATGTATAATTTTATATAAAACTATATATAATAAAATATATATAATATATAAAACTATATATAATATATAACATAATAACATTACATATATAATATAATATGTATATAATATGCATATTTTGTGTGTGTATATATATGTATGTGTGTGTATATATATATATATATATATCTCCTTTATCCATTCACTCACTGATTGACACTTAGGTTGGTTGTTTCCTTGTTTGGATATTATGAATAATGATGTAGTGACCGTGGAAGTTCAGATATCTGTTTGGAATAGTGATTTCATTTATTTCAAGCATATACCCAGAAATGGAATTGCTGGGTTATATGGTGGTTCTATTATTATTATTATTATTAACTGTTTTTCCATAGTGGCTATACCAGTTTACATTCCCATTAATAATGTTTAAGGATTCCCTCTTTTCCATATCTTTTCCAGCTTGCAGTTTTTTTCTTACTCCAAATTTAATCTTTTGTCAGTTCGATTATGAAGTAATTTTGGGTAAACCATACAGAAGACTATTTGAAATGCAGGTTTATATCCAGCAAGTAGTGAAAAAAAATGAAAGTGTTAGTCACTTAGTAGTGTCCAACTCTTGGTGACTCCATGGACTGTCGGCCACTAGGCTCCTCTGTCCATGGAATTCTCCAAGCAAGAATACTGGAGTGAGTAGCGATTCCCTTCTCCAGGGATCTTCCTGACTCAGGGTTTGAACCTGTGCCTCCTGCATTGTGGGTGGACACTTACCGTCTGAGTCACCAGGGAAGCTAATGGCAAATCTCACCTTATTATCTTGAGATATTAGCTGATAATAGTATATATATGTATAATATAATAGATTTAAGGGACTAGATATGGTAGACAGAGTTTCTGATGAACTATGGATGGAAGCTTGTGACATTGTACAGCAGACAGGGATCAAGACCATTCCCAAGAAAAAGAAATGCAAAAAAGCAAAATGGCTGTGTGAGGAGGCCTTACAAATAGCTGTGAAAAGAAGTAAAAAGCAAAGGAGAAAAGGAAGTATATACCCGTATGAATGCAGAGTTTCAAAGAATAGCAAGGAAAGATAAGAAAGCCTTCCTCAGTGATTGGTGCAAAGAAATAGAGGAAAACAATAGAATGGGAAAGACTAGACATCTCATCAAGAAAATTAGATACCAAGGGAACATTTCATGCAAAGATGGGCTCAATAAAGGACAGAAATGGTATGGACCTAATAGAAGCAGAAGATATTAAGAAGAGATGGCAAGAATAAATAGAAGAACTATACAAAAAAGATCTTCATGACCCAGATAATCATGATGGTGTGATCACTCACTTAGAGCCAGACATCCTGTAATGTGAAGTCAAGT
>NW_011495058.1:1986035-2007358 GCF_000754665.1 Bison bison bison | reverse complement strand
ATGACACCACCCTTATGGCAGAAAGTGAAGAGGAACTAAAGAGCTTCTTGATGAAAGTGAAAGAGGAGAGTGAAAAAGTTGGCTTAAAGCTCAACATTCAGAAAACTAAGATCATGGCATCTGGTCCCATCACTTCATGGGAAATAGATGGGGAAACAGTGGAAACAGTGTCTAACTTTATTTTTTGGGCTCCAAAATCACTGCAGATGGTGACTGCAGGCATAAAATTAAAAGACCCTTACTCCTTGGGAGAAAAGTTATAATCAACCTAGATAGCATATTCAAAAGCAGAGACATTACTTTGCCAACAAAGGTCCGTCTAGTCAAGGATATGGTTTTTCCAGTGGTCATGTATGGATGTGAGAGTTGGACTGTGAGGAAAGCTGAGCACCGAAGAACTGATGCTTTTGAACTGTGGTGTTGAAGACTCTTGAGAGTCCCTTGGACTGCAAGGAGATCCAACCAGTCCATCCTAAGGGAAATCAGTCATGAATATTTATTGGAAGGACTGATGCTGAAGCTGAAACTCCAATACTTTGGCCACCTGATGTGAAGAACTGACTCATTTGAAAAGACCCTGATGCCAGGGAAGATTGAAGGCAGGTGAAGAAGGGGACGACAGAGGATGAGATGGTTGGATGGCATCACTGACTCAATGAACATGAGTTTGAGTAAACTCCAGGAGTTGGCGGTGGACAGGGAGGCCTGGCGTGCTGCAATTCATGGGGTCGCAAAGAGTCAGAGATGACTGAGAGACTGAATTGAACTGTAACTGAAGTATATATGTGCTGTGTTGGGGGTGTATACATGAATAGGGTATGTGATCCATAGTTGCAGAGACCTTTGTTGTGGGGAAAGAAGAGCATGGAAAAGTTCAGTAGGAAGACCAGGACAGTCCTCTACTTCTTCTCCTGACCTCTCCTTACAGGGTATTCAGCTTTCCCTGCTAAACTGGAAAGTGCTGAGGGCAGGCATCGCTACTTTCTATTTGATTCCTCAACTAAGTAAGAGCATAGGATATAGTGAAAAGCTGATAAACACTTACTGAATGAAGAGCATCTGGGGAGAATTTAAGGAGGGGCAAGTGGTCCACAGTGTCAAGTGTTATAAAAAAAAGTCAAATGAGATAGGAAAGAAAAAAGTCTGTTGAGCACATGAAAAAATGCTCAACATCACTTATCATCAGGGAAATGCAAATCAAAAGCACAGTGAGATATCACCTCACACCTGTCAGAATGCCTATCATCAAATGGACAACAAATAATAAATGTTGGCAGGGATGTATAGAAGAGGGAACCCTAGTACACTGTCGAAATGTAAATTTGGTCCAGCCACTGAAGAAAACAGTATGGAGGGGCCTCAAAAAATTAAAACTGCTGTATTATGCAGCAGCCCCGCTCTCTTACTGAAGAGAGCAAACACACTGATTGGAAAAGATATGCACCCTGATGTTCAATAGCCAAGATGTGGAAGTAACCTAAGGATTTATCACCAAAGAATGATGCTAGGTGCTGGAGAAAAGTGAATGGAGATGATGAAAACCAGAAACATGGTGGAAAGAGTCTCTGAGAAGAAGCGGGCCACCTCTTTCTGAGGGCTTGGAAGGAAGATGAAGAAGGAGAGTTTCCATGTACATAGCCTTGTGGGCAGAGGTGAAGGATGGTAAGTGAGCTTATGCCATATGGGGATCAAGACCAGCTGAAGCGATGGAGGCAGGGACTTTGAGACTGCAGAAATTGAGGGCCTGTTTCGTACCTTCAAAGAGTACAGTATTTATTTAGGAGAAATTGGGACATGATAAACGAATGATTTAGTTCACTGGAGAAAAAAATGCAAAGTCACTCAGAACCAAATCCTGAGTAATAAAATTAGGACTGGGGTGCTTAAAATTCATAGAAACAGTGGGCCAATGATTTGGGATTCAGTTGGTGAGAGGAGATACAATGGAAGAAGGAATGTTTTGAACTTGGCCCCAGAAGAGGGAACAATTTTTCTCTGGGGAAAACAAAGGGAAAGATTTTGTTTTCTTTCCAAAAGAAGAAGTAGCATATATGGATTAAACTTTGCTTTGGTCTAGCAACATGTTGATGTCCCAGAATTAGCTTTATAAATCTAGTAGTTTTCTTCTCCTCAACTTACTGCTTGTTTGGGTTAAACAGAGAATTTCTAACATGGTGTATTGGGTGTGATTCCTTAGTACTCCCTCAAGATATCTCCTCGGTGAGCTTCTGAAGGTAGTAGCCATCTTCAGATCTCTAGCCCTTAGCAGAGAGCCTGACCCAGAGGAGCTGGAGCTCAAAGAAAATGTGTTGAATCGAATTTTCCCACCCAACTCTTAGTGTAGCCTGCCCTTAGTCTTGCTTTTGCATTCTGGTTAGTTTCCCTCCAAAACGTTCATTTCTGTCTACACACCTCCATCCAGCTCTTTTCTGATCCTGTTTTAGTCAGTTGTGTATCATGCCTCTCTCTCAATTGATTGACAGGTGCAGAATTCTTAAGGGCATAACTTGAGCTGCACAGGGAGAATAAGTTGGGATAATTCAATAAAAAACACGCACGTGGGTTTGTGGATGATAGAGTGAGCTTTATGCACTGTTTGCATCTGAAACAAGATAGAGTTCTTCCAATCAAGGAAGCTATTCATCTTGTCAGTATTTAAGGAAATACTTTGGAGAGGTCAGACTTCGCAGCTTCTGTGGTTGGTCAGTGCTGGGCTGCTATGCTATGTGGCCACAAGGTGGCGCCAGAGCCCTGTGCAATAAAAATGAACTTAGGAGCCTCTGGCGCTGCTGTTTTAAGGACTTTCTCAAACTCACTGGAAAGAAAGATTTTGTATGTACAGACTCACTTTTGTATGTGTTCATCTTTCTATCTTCTATCATATATGCATTTACTTATGTGTATATGTATGTCCTTGTATCCTTATATAATAATATTTGTTTTAATCTATATTTACATTTGTATCTAAAATTTACTGTTTACAGTTTCAAGCATTTCGCATAAATTGTCTTTTCTTTCTTGAGCTATAATTGTCATAAAACATTATATTAGTTTTAGGTGTACAACATAATTATTTGGTATTTGTATATATTGAAAAATGATCACAAGTCTAGTTAACATTTGTCACCAAGTATGGTTATGAGCTTTTTCTTGTGATAAGAACTTTTAAAATCTACTCTCTATCAGCTTTTAAATACAATAGAGTGTAAGTTCCTCAGTCATGTCTGACTCTCTGTGACCCCACGGACTGTAGTTCTCCAGGCTCCTCTGTCCATAGAATTTCCCAGACAAGAATACTGGAATGGGTAGCCATTCCCTTCTCCAGGGAATCTTCTCAACCCAGGGATAGAACCCAAGTCTCCTGCATTGCAGGCAGATTCTTTACTGTCTGAGCTACCAGAGAAGCCCTCAAATATACAATACAATATTTTAAACTATCAGTTCAGTTCAGTTCAGTCACTCAGTCATGTCCGACTCTTTGCGACCCCCTGAATCGCAGCACGCCAGGCCTCCCTGTCCATCACCATCTCCCGGAGTTCACCCAGACTCACGTCCATCGAGTCAGTGATGCCATCCAGCCATCTCATCCTCTGTCGTCCCCTTCTCCTCCTGCCCCCAATCCCTCCCAGCATCAGAGTCTTTTCCAATGAGTCAACTCTTCGCATGAGGTGGCCAAAGTACTGGAGTTTCAGCTTTAGCATCAGTCCTTCCAAAGAAATCCGAGGGCTGATCTCCTTCAGAATGGACTGGTTGGATCTCCTTGCAGGCCAAGGGACTCTCAAGAGTCTTCTCCAACACCACAGTTCAAAAGCATCAATTCTTCGGCACTCAGCTTTCTTCACAGTCCAACTCTCACATCTATACATGACCACTGGAAAAACCATAGCCTTGACTAGACGGACCTTTGTTGGCAAAGTAATGTCTCTGCTTTTGAATATGCTGTCTAGGTTGGTCATAACTTTCCTTCCAAGGAGTAAGCATCTTTTAACTATAGTCACCATGTTATACATTATATTCCCATGGCTTATGTATTTCATAACTGGAAGTTTTTTTGTTTTTTCTTTTAGCCCTCTTCACTCATATCAGATACTTCCTATCTACCCACCTCTGGTAACCATCAATCCAACTTCTGTATCTACTAGCTTGTTTTTTTATTTTGTGGGCTTTTTTTTTTTTTTTTAGATTCCACATGTAAAGGCAATCATTTAGTATTTGTCTTTGTCAGTCTGACTGGTTTCATTTAGCATAATGCCCTCAAGGTAATCCATGTCACAAATGACAAGGTTTCATTCTTTTTTATGGCTGAGTAATATTCCACTTATATACATGCACACACACACATATATTTCAGATTTTCTTTATCCATTCTTCTATCGGTCGACATGGGTTGTTTCTGTATCTTTGCTGTTGTAAACAATGCCACAGTGAAGATGGGGGTGCATATATCTTTCCAAATTAGTGTTTTCATTTTCTTCAGATAAATACCTAGAAGTGGAATTGCTGGATTATATAGTAGTTTTATTATAAATTTGTTATGAGGAACCTCCATACTTTTTTCCATAGTAGTTCCACCTATTTATATTTCCACCAACAGTTTACTGGGACTCCCCCTTTTCTCCACATCCTCACCAACAATTATTTTTCATTTTTTGATAATAGCCATTCTACCCAGTGTGAGGTGGTATAAATTATCTTATTCAATCCTTATAAAAACCCTTGAAAATAGGTACTTTTATAATTTTACACATGAGGAAACTGGGGCTTAGGAAGGATAACCTGCTCAAGGACCCAAAACCTTTTCACTCTTTATAGTCACAATCGAATGCTTCTCATAGTTTAGCTTTCACAGCATCTTTGTAAGTAAAATACACTCATAGAGAAATGAGAGTAAAGTGAATTAAGTATAAGGGGAAGAAAGACCCTGTGACCAACATGTTTGTCTCTGGTTCCTGACCCGTTGTGATTAGATTTCATGAGTGTGAAGATCTTGTCCTTGTTCATGGTGGATATATCACATCCAAACTCCCGATGCAGCTAAAGCGCCGCTGAGATCTGGGAAAGTTACTGGAGTAAAGCAGCTTAAGGGATCACTCCCTTCCCAAAGCAACTTTTACAGCCCCACTGTAACCTCAGGCGTCACGTAAGGGATGGGCTTCACCCTGCACAGCGGTTGTGAGCCGAGACTCTGTGAGGTTGTTCATTTGTTCCTTCTACTCTCGTCACCATGGCCAAGGACTCCATTCAGTGTGTTTAATGATTGTTCCGTCATACACCCTAGAATATAACAGTCATAGGTAGAGGGAAGCAAAGACTATCTTTCTAAGTCTCAGGCTCATGATCTGTAAAATGAGAAAATAGTTTTACCCCTTTCATGAGGCAGTTGTCAGGATTAAGTGAGATAATGAATGTCAAGTATTTGGTGCAGTGGACATTACTCTTATTGTTGGAAAATAATGGACGGTAGTGTTGAATGAAGGCAGGGACCTGGCAGAAGAAGAGAAAGGACAACTAAAAGGAAGGAAGACCAGATTTACTGCAGGACTGAGTGGTAGAGGAGGGGGGTCTTTTTAGTTGCAAACAGAGACGGAACAATCTGTTAGTTCTTCAATCCTGGTTTCCACCAGCCAGAGAGCCATAGAATTTCTGGCATGAGACTTAGAGATTATCTAATTTAACCATGTTACAGGAAAGAAAAATGAGTTGTAGGGCTTATTCAAAGTTGGCTAGTGGCAGCTCCAGGACAGGAATCCAGGACTCCTGACTTTGATTCTGGTGTCGTTTTCCCACTAATCACATTGCTTTAGGTTAATCAGGGTATTTGCAAGCATGAGACTAAGATAGTACTTGTCTGTGTTATATGAACTCACTTTAGAGCCTTGAGTTGCTGAAATACAATATGGAATTGAGGGAGGGCAAGGGATTATAACTTTAAATCAAAAGGACAACTTACATGGACTCTTAGTTCTCCTTGGCACAGTATTCTCAAGTTTATGGTGCATTCAATACATTTCTTCCTAGAAAGGCTACCTGTAATGTGATTTTTTCCCCATTATGAGAGAACTATGGCTCTTTTTGTGTGTGACCTCTTCAAAATGCTTTCTATTATCTTTACTTTTTATATAACCTTATAGAGACTTATTTCTCAGTAAGCTCCTAAATATGAATAGTAGTAAGTTGATTTTATGGGCTAATATATTTTGAATAGAGTTATACTTTCTGAGCTTTCCCTAGAAAAAAGTCTTATTTTTGTAGGATTGCATCTATCTTTTATACACATGGCTACTGGACAAAAGAAAAGTAGAAAGTAGTCCATTGGATGGTTTCTAAACTTTTAGAGGCTACGAAAATGGAAGGATATTTTCCTTTAGTCCCAGACACAGAGAGAGTCTACCAGTTTCTTGGTTCATTTTTAATGCTGCTAATGAGCATATTCAAATAAATATTCAGTTCAGTTCAGTTGCTCAGTTGTGTCTGACTCTTTGCAACCCCATGGGTTGCAGCACGTCAGGCCTCCCTGTCCATCGCCAACTTCTGGAGTTTTCTCAAACTCATGTCCATTGAGTTGGTGATGCCATCCAACCATCTCATCCTCTGTCATCCCCTTCTCCTCCTGCCTTCAATCTTTCCCAGGGAAAGATCAAATGAGTCAGTTCTTCCCACCAGGTGGCCAAAGTATTGGAGTTTCAGCTTCAGCATCAGTCCTTCCAATAAATATTCAGGACTGATTTCCCTTAGGATGGACTGGTTGGATCTCCTTGCAGTCCAAGGGACTCTCAATATTTTAAAAGCGATTGTCCCATAAAGATAAAAATTATCACTTTCCTCCCATTCTCATATATGCATATCAATATGGATGAAGATAACAATCGGAACTATGATAATGTTATTTTGAAACATTATGTCTCTTGTGGCTTCCAATGACAAAAGTGCATATTTATTGAATGAAACATGGAAGTTGTGGAAGAAACTAAGAATGAATGGTCCTTTGGTTCTAGAAAACTTTCTCCACTCTTTGCTGATGGTCGCCTCCTGGCTGTTTTCTTCGTTTTCCTTTCATGGTTCTATGAGGACCTAGACTTCTCATTGTTTGTGTGATTTTATGACTGTACTGTTCCCGAGGGTTTTGGAATCCTCTTATTGGGATCTCTGAATCTGGCATGCAGAGAGAAAAAGACAGGGAGGGTCACCTTGGGGGATTTTAATGGGCCAAACCTAGAGCTGAGACATATCATTACATTCATATTTTATTGGTCAAACTCTGTTATAGACCATCACACCTAAATGGAAGGCAAGTTGGGAAAATGTAATCTAGCTTGTGCCTGGAAAGGTTTTGTGAACACTCAAGAAAATTTTATGGTTGCTTGTTCTGTTGATACTTAGGACTGTCTCATATTCCTCCCATGTGTAGAACACATCATCCAAGACAGACAGCCTATCTGATTGCTGCATCCAGTTCCACGTTTGAGATTTCTGGGTGGGATGCAGTCCCTTTCTGAGGGCTGGAAGTGACATCTTCTAAGCTATAGACATATGAACAGGGAAGGAAAGTTATCTTTCCCTACCCACTTAGGATGGTGGAGCAGGCACAGGATAAACACAAAGAAAACTCTACTGGGAAAAGAAAGGGATGGGCGACATGGCAATCTCTGGTTCATAGATTCTGAAATTCTATTAAAAAAGCGTTCTTAAGGCTTTCTAACCTGAGGTGGAAGAAATTCTTTCCTTGGCCCTGATTCTGCTTTCAGAGAGGAATTTCCTTGATCACTGCTCCGCACAGACCCTGGCTTTCCTTTTGGGAAGTTCTTTCTCATCCATTACCCTTTATACTCACATCAGACACAGACTTTGGAGAGAATGCCTTTTCTGGGAGTGTGTGTAGCTTCCATTGTCCCTTCCTTCCTGAAGGGTTGTGTTAAAACTTTTCCAAAAGAGGCATCTTTAAACCATCCTCCTGATTTCTTTGGTAGTTCCACCAAAATTCTGACAGTTTTCAATTTATTCACTTTTGGTAAGTTCCATATGCTGGTTACCATGCAGATAGATTTCGCCTATATGTAATTCACAAGCTTTCCCTGTCTTCACTATTGTGTCTCTCAACTGAAGACTGGATGCCGTAAGTCAGGGTTTGGCTGGGAAGGTGGCACCCTTATTTTGATGTCTGTTGCAAGGCTGAGTTACTTTGCCTAGCTGAGAAGTCTTATTGGATTTTGTTGCTTAAGGTGTCTAAACACCTTCTCTCCTTGTATTTGGGCTTCTCTTGTGGCTCAGCTGGTAAAGAATCTGCCTGCAATGCGGGAGACCTAGGTTTGATCCCTAGGTTGGGGATATCCCCTGGAAAAGGGAAAGGCTACCCACTCCAGTATTCTGGCCTAGAGAATTCCATGGACTGTATAGTCCATGGGGTCACAAAGAGTCAGACACGGCTGAGTGACTTTCACTTTCTCTTCATATTTGGGGAAAGGAGAAACAGATTTTCTAACCTCGTGAAGCATTTGAATTTGTTTATTCCCTTCTGTAATTGCTTGGAAACCAGATAAATTTTTGCCTGAGCTCATCTTTTCCACATAATACCTTGCTGAAGGCTGGCAATAGGAGACAATACAGAACACTTTCCAACCACTTATTTTAAAGCTACAGATGCATAGGCAGCGGCCTGTCTTTCAAGTTATCACGGACAGCAGTTTTATCAAGTATTTTGCCTGGCATTGCAGGTGTCTCTAGCCTTCCAAACTCTCATGTTTGTTTACTTGAACCCCATGTCAGTCTCACATATTTTAGGATTCTTTGGTTATTTTTTTGTCATAAAACTCTCCACTTCAGAGTAATAGGTTCTAGGTAAGTTATTCTTTATCCTAATAAAGAATAATTAGTTATAAAACATTCTCAAATCATAATGATTTAACACTGTAAAACTTGACACCTTGATCACCCAAAGCTGTTTCCTATAACTGAGTGAGGCTGGAGACTGGCCATCTGGGCTGTGCTGCTGTCTAGACTTTCTGGTCAAGTGGTGTGTGTTTAGTAGCTCAGTCATGTCTGACTCTGCAACCTCATGGACTGTAGCCTGCCAGGTTCCTCTGTCCATGAGCTTCTCCAGGAAAGAATATTGGAGTGGTTGCCATTCCTTTCTCCAGGAGATCTTCCCAACCCAGGGATCGAACCTGGGTCTCCTGCATTGCAGGCAGATTCTTTACCGTCTGAGTCCCCAGGGAAGCTGTGTTCAAGTGGGCCCACAGGCTGTGCTCTGTGACGGGGGTGGGGTCATGGCTGTGCTCCCTTCTGGTGAAGCTCCGGCTCTGTTAGCAGCTGTGTTAGTCCCTAGGCTGGGCTCCACTGCTGGGTGATGTAGTGGGCTGGGCTCTGGGGCTGCCCAGTATCACTGTTCAGGCTCCCTGGTTCTGTGGGGCCAGAGGCTATGCCCAACGACTGGACAGAGCTGCTGGCTTGGTTTCCTGTCTGAGTGGGACTGCAGGGTGGGCTGCTTTGTGGCTGTCCAGGGTCTCTGGCTAGGCTTCATGCTCAGGTGGGACTGGAAGCTAGGCTCAGCCATTGGGGAGAAACTGGAAATTTGCTTCCCTACCTGAGCAGGGCTGTAGAACAGGCTTCATTCATGACAGGTGTAGCCTCTTGGCTGGGGATCCAAGTCAAGCAGAATTGCCAACCTAGCTCCCTGGCCAAATAAGGTAAATGGTTAAGCTCTGTGAATGGGCACAGTTGCTGGCTGGGTCTCTGCCCAGGGACAGCTGACGGAGGAATGTAATCCTCCGAGATCTGAGTACTGATTGCTGTAAGCCCTCCTCTGCTTCTCTGTCTCTATCTGGTCCCCACTGGTCTAACTCTATAGATTGTCCCCATGATCCTTGTGAGGCGAGACCCAAGTGGGCTTCCTGAGAAGTGTTCCATAATGCTGGGGCAGCTAGATACCCACCTGTGCTCTCTCTTTCCCCTGGAGAGGCCACAGGCCAAGTGGGCTTCTTGGCATGATGCTGTGCCAAGCTGGAGGAGGTTGGCAGTCAAGGTAAAGCTGTGCTTCTTTCCTGCTTGTGTGGTCCTTCTGTCACTCAGGGAGATTCTTCAAGCTTACCCTCAGGTTCTGGGATTCTCATGATGGTGTCTAGTCCATGTATAATCGGTTGCTGGTCTTCTTGGTGAGGGGAACCAAGGTTGGAAATGATCTAGGTTGCCATCTTGATGTCACCTCCCCTGTTTCTTTTTTTTTTTTTCCTCCCCTGTTTCTTAAATAGATTTTTAATCAATAGACTTTAGCCTCCATTCAGCTCTGCTTCTAGCGATATGTGTTTTCACCAATTTTGATTCTTTAGGGGAGAATATGGTATAAATTGGTCTTCCCAGGTGGCGTTAGTGGTAAAGAACTCGCCTGCCAGACAGGAGATGTAAGAGACGTGAGTCGATCCCTAGGACAGGAAGATCCCCTGGAGAAGGGCATTGCAGCCAACTCCAGTATTCTTGCCTGGAGAATCCCATGGACAGAGGAGCCTGGTGAGCTATGTCCATAGAGTCACAAAGAGTTGGACACGACTGAAGTGACTTAGCACAAGCAAACACAGTGTAAACTGGGTTGTTTTTGGCTTTCTTCAGCACTGCCAGGATTTTCTTATCGGATCTGAAACATGATTTATAAAACATCCATTTGCTTTCTAGCTTCCAAATGTTGTTGTTATTATGCACTCTTCCATTCTTCCTGTCACTGTGGGCCTGTGATTTATAATAAATCTCTTGTGAGTTCTTTTTAGAAAGCCTGTAGCGGGAGTAAATATATGTGTTTCACCCACCATTTTGTTTTTTCCCGTCAGCACTTCGCTTCTCATAATTTTCTTGGACATCACTTTCTATCTTTAGGGGGAATGGTTGAATGCTTTTTGATGGGTTAATAGCACAAATATACATCCAATAAAAAGTGTGTTAACGCCTTTCCATGCAATTTCTTTAACATAATACAAACGGATTTTATTCAGGACAGTTGTAATAGGGGAAAAGAGACCCTGGGACAAAACTGGCTCAGTTCTGAATACAATATGAACAAGTGGGAATTTGTAGCCAAGGGGTGCAGAGGGGAGTCGGGGGGACAGTCAGTGGATGGAAAATTACAAAGGAAACATTGGGACTAAGGGGGGATTTTGGCTGAACCAACTTGACAGGATTCTTGCAGAAGGCAGGCCTGAGTGATCAAATATTAAAGAGAGCAGTTGAGCAATGTGATCAGATAATTACAGTGATCAGAAATCAACTGTGTGGACTTGCTCTTCTAAGTGGATAGAGCAGGATTCTTGGTAAAAGTGGGCCCAAGACAGACCCTGAGCCACCTGGGAAGCTCCTAACCAACCTTATGTACTTTAGTTTTCTCATCTATGAAATGGGGATCATAATAGTACCTGCCCATGAGAGTATTGTGAGGATTAAATGAACTAATTCATGTAAAGAACTTAGAAATCATATTATGGACTGTCATCAGCAATAAACATATTGTTCAAATTAATTTCCATAAGCCTGTGAAAGAAAAGACACTTATGTGGATATATAGGCATACTTCAGAGATATTGTGGGTTCAGTTTTTAGACCACTGAAATAAAATGAGTATCACAATAAAGCAAGTCACACAAATTTATGGTTCCATAGTGCATGTAAAAGTTATACCACACTGTAGTCTAAGTGTGCTATAGCATTATGTCAGAAAAACCAATGGACATACATTCATTAAAAAATACTTTATTGCTAAAAAATGCTAACTGTCATATGAGCCTTCCATGAGTCATTATTTTTTTGCAGTAGTGACATCAAAGATCATTCACCACAGGTTAGTAATAATAACAATGAACAAGTCTAAATTGTTTTGAAAATTACCAAAATGTGGCACAGAGAATGAAGTGAGCAAATGTGGTTGGAAAAATGGCACTGTGGACTTGCTCAATTCAGGGTTTCTACGAACCTTCAGTTTGTAAAAAATGCAGTGTCTGCGAGTCTCAGTGAAGTGCAGTTGGGTGAGGTGCAATGTACACTTTTCATTCTTGTACAAGAGTGCTTGTAAAATTAGAGAGAAAGCAATAAATATCGTAAGAAAAAAAATGTTCTTCAGGAAGTTAGGAGAGCATGCCAGCTCCCAGAATTTTTGTCTGTTGGAAGATTAAGAATTCTTTGGTTAGATTCCATCTCACCAAAGTTTTAACTCTAGTTTATTGAGAAGTATTTTTCATGAAATAGAATCTAAGACAATAAAGAAAATTAATGAGAAACGTAGAATTCCCTCCATGCCTCGATGTAAAGTAAAGCATTATCTGCAGATTCATTTCCCTAAAGCTGTGCCAGTGCAAGTAAAGTAAGGGGAAAGGAAATTCTCCTGATGATACGAGCCAATAAAACCCACTCGATGGATTTTGGATTTGAATTATGCACACTGACTTTTTACATTCATTTGAATGCATTTGTTAGCTGCATTACAATCTTTGCCCATATTGAAAGGCCCAAATTATCTGCTAATATAATGCATATGAGCTAGTTCTCAGAAATCATTAAACTATGGATGGATTTTTCTCCATGATATTTTAATGTCAGAGGGTAAAATATGTTGTTTTATCTTCTTGTCTTAAGAAGTTTAATCTAGTAAGTGTGGGTCTAGATGGAGGATGGAGGGAATATTAGAAACAAACTCAATTTCCTCTTTTCTAAACTAGCTTCAAATTATCTGTGATTCTGATTCTGGGTCATTATTTAATTCAAGTGAGAAATACATTTGAGTTTCTGTTCTCTGTAAAGCATTCTGTAGAATTTAACGGAAGATTTAAAGATTCAAGAGGATTTTAAGCCCAGTTTTAGAGGCAAATTATACGTCATTATACAAGGCAGTATAAGAGCTGTATTTTGTTTAATATGTATGTGTATGATTTAATTATGCAAAGAAAATTTCAGGAGTCAAATAAAATCTGTATTAGAGTCAAGACTCCACAGTACTGTAGGATTCTCCATAATGCAGTCTGTGGGGTCGCACAGAGTCGGACACGACTGAAGCGACTTAGCAGCAGCAGCAGCAGCAGCCACAATGAAATTAATTTTATTCAGGAGGATTAAGAAAGATAGTTTAGCTGAGTCTTGAGGATAACTGGGATTTTGATTAATAGAACAGGGACCACATAAACAAAACTGTGCAAGTATCTAACATAATTAGTCAATGGCATAGAGTCTGTTTGGGCTTCAGCATATGAAGATGGACAGTGGGGCCCAAAGTATGACAGGTCTCTGGGACCTCAGATATTTGAAGACTTGGCCCTAGGTTTTCAGATGTACCCAGTGATTAGCTAAGAGTCACAGTCTCCAAATTATACTATTTAGAAAGCTAGTTCAGCAAAGTGTTTAGAGATACTTCAAGGAAAATAAGGTTTCATGATTAAAGAAGTTTTGGAAATCCTAGACAATTCAAGACAATATAGACAATATTCTTTATTGCAGGACTTTTCAGAGCTTTTACTATGCTAGTAAACAGAGTTAATCTTACAATGTGAGTTCTTGGCTGGGTGGTTTAGGTGTTTTGGAAATATTAGTTTAGTTTGCTTTAAATTCTGACCGTAATCTAAATTCCTTTCAATCAATGACATCAAATGCTTTCTTTCTTCCTTCCTTCTTTCTTTTTCCCTCCCCACTTCCTTATTCCCTTTTTATTTAATTTTTCTCTTTCAAGAAATGTGTATTAAATTATAATTTTTAAAAAATCTGTGACCACAGTGGTATGTTAATTTAAAAACAAAGTCTTTTGTGCCCCCTTTAAAGAAATTTATTCTAAAAATACTGATGAAAATAAGTATTCTCCCTGTTTTAAAAACACCATCCTTCTGACAGTGGAACATGGCTTCCTTTATATTCTTGATTTAAGAACAGTTCTTTCTAATTGGTGAAGGATAGCTTTATGTATTTATACATATAAAAGTTTTAACCTTGGATGCAGTTTCGGAGGAAAAAAAGGGGATAATTGTCTACCAGCCACATCAGCTGAATCCCTCCCTCTGCAGGTCAATGGGTGATATTGCACAAACACTTTAAAAATACTTTTTTAGTTGCTGTCAGCCTTGCTATGTGCCTTGTACTGAAAATTAAATATTTTTCTCACTGTCATTCAACTCATGTAATAGGAAGAGCTAGGATTAGAACCCAGGAATTTCTCATTTCAAAACAACCACGTTTTGTTGCCTGCTGCTATGCAAATCAGAACTTCTCAGTAAAATCACCAAAGGAAGGCTATCCCTCTTTACGTTTCTTCTGATAAACTGCACAATCCAAGAACTACAGTTCTTGGGAACTGGGAGTGGCAGACTCCCATTCAGCATTTTAAAGTCATTTTTTTGGGTAGTGGTGGCAATTAACATACAATAAACAAGCAAGTACAAAACATTGAAAGAAAACAAAGTAGTGAAAAATACTGTAAATAAATCAATCATACTTTTGAGATCAATAATAATGACATCATTTTGTACATAAATGCAGAGATATAAACATCATAAACTTTTGTAAATTTGCCCCCTCAAAATGTCTCTTTGGCATATAGATTATTTCAAGGTGAAAATAGTCAAGGCTCAAAAGACTCAGGAAGAAATTTCAGCCTTTCCCCTAACTGTGTAAAGAATGAAGACAGAAGCCCTATTCCAGGAAGGGAGCCGTGACCACAGATGAATGGCTGAAGTATGAACTAGGCGTGGAGACAGGGAGGAATTTAGGTAAGTCTGTCTGTTGAAACTCCTGTGTCCCATTGTCTCACTGTGGCCCAGCAAACATGTGTTTACTGAATATTTGCTTTTCCCTCTCTATGTCAGTTGCCTTCCTCCCCTTTGAAGTCCTAGACCACCACCCTCAACACCCTCTTTTGTCTTTAGCTAAAGACGGTATTTAAGGTGAAGTTTTTGGAGAAGACAATGGCACCCCACTCCAGTACTCTTGCCTGGAAAATCCCACGGATGTAGGAGCCTGGTGGGCTGCAGTCTATGGAGTCGCTAAGAGTCAGACACGACTGAGATACTTCGCTTTCACTTTTCACTTTCCTGAATTGGAGAAGGAAATGGCAACCCACTCCAGTGTTCTTGCCTGGAGAATCCCATGGACAGAGGAGCCTGGTGGGCTGCAGTCCATAGGCTGGCAGAATTGGACACAACTGAAGTGACTTAGCATGCTGCATACACTTTCAATTTCACATTTAGATACCCCCACCCCAAAATCCTTTTCAGATTAATATATCCTGCAAAAAATTTAGGGGGGTAAATTATCTACTGTGACTAATTTAAAGACATTATTTAATATAGAGGACATTATGAAATTCAGAAGATGTTTTCAGAAATGAATATTGTAGAGTTCTAATTAAGTATAAAATAACAAAATTAGAAATGAGTAACATGCATTTGTGAAAGGAAAAGAACACACAAGATATAAAGTAGTGTAACACAGAAGAAAAATCTTTAACTGGAGCACTGTTAATCCTCTTTGATGAAAATTCAGTGGAGACCAGTGAGACTCCTGAATGCACACTCCTCAAATTGTACCAAGACTGGAAGCATAGAGAATCAGCTGACATGTGAAATTGGTTTTTAAAAAATGTGAAAATGCTTGAGGTTGACATTTGTTAAAAGCTATTCCACTAAAATGGTATAATTTTTAATAAATACACAAGAAACCAAAATGTCAAAAGATGAATCAATCTCTTTTGTAGCTCTGCTATTCTCACCCCCACTGTGACTCTTTCATTTGGAAATTATTCACAACAAAAGGACAAGTCTCTCATTTTTGTGGCCATGAGAGGATAAGTGAGATGCTATTTGAATTGTAAAAGTCCTTTTTCAAAATGCTTACTTTGTAATAAAATTGGCACTTTAATCTGAAGAACGATTCTTTTTCACTTTTGCTACCTAATATACTACACAATTTCAATTGATCATCTGGAATACTTTAATTGAATATGAAATAAATCTCCCTCTTCTCCATTAGGCTATTTAACTTTAATTTTCATAATGAAATGGAGTAAGAAAGGTCAAGGCCTCCCCTCCGAAGACCCAAGTGAAAAATCTCATTCATCTTCTAAGCAAGACTGTCTTTCACAAAACATCAGGTTGCATAGTTGCTCAAGGAAACAGGTTCTAGGAGACAGTGTAGGACCTAAGGCCCTTTGGAAAGGATTTCCAAGAATTAAATATTTTTCACTCTGACTCATTTATTTCCCTTATCCCTGTCCCTGGAAAATACCGACCCTCCAGTCCCTAAGGTGACAATTTGCTGCTGGGCTGTAGGGTTATAGAATCTTACCTTTTGGTCTTGAAGCATACCGTACATATATGGGGAGAGAAAAGAACTTTCCCTCTACCCTTCTAGATACTTGGCTGAGACCTTCCCCTGACCCCTGTAATAAGAGATTAACAGGAGAAAAAGCACAGACATCCTCCTTTACTAAAGGAAAAGTAAAGTGAAAGTCACTCAGTCATTTCCAACTCTTTGGGACCCCATGGACTATACAGTCCATGGAATTCTCCAGGTCAGAATACTGGGGTGGGTAACCTTTCTCTTCTCCAGGAGATCTTTGAAACCTAGGACTCGAACCCAGGTCTCCCACATTGCAAGCGGATTCTTTGCCAGCTGAGTCACAAGGGAAGCCCTCATACAATGGATATACCCAGGAAAACCAAGCTGGCTCAAGCCATCACCTTAAAATAACATTTCTAGCTAAAAGCAAAAGATATTGTGTGGGGGAGAGCCAGGTTTTCAGACGAAGCACAGTAAAGAAGAGTATGGTTACTATGCAGAATTAAGTTCTTGTCTTCTCCAGTGATAGGGATTTCTGTAGATGTAGTCATCCTGCTTTTCCTGGTTGGGTTTCTGGGGTGGTACAGTGGTAGAGAATTTGCTTGCCAGTGCAGGAGCTGCAGGAGATGTGAGTTCACTCCCTGAGTCGGGAAGATCCCCTGGAGTAGGAAATGGCAACCCACTCCAGTAGTCTTGCCTGGAAAATCCCATGGACAGAGGAGCCTGGTGGTCACAAAGAGTTGGACATCACACACACACACACACACACACACACACACCCCTCTTCCTGGTACTGAGAGGGAGACGCCCTTATAAATAGAGATTCCCCTTATAAATGTTAATTTCTCTTACCAAAGGGTAACTTTGACTTGGTTTTCAGTTTCTCTCATGTCTGTTGTTTTTTAAACACAATCAGCCTAAAATGATCCTTATGCATATTCTGTGACAAATTCTTCTGTCCTTCAATGTCATCAGAGAGTAGATCCTACCTAAGGGTCACATGTATCACTAAAATGGTAACATTAAAAAAAAAACTAGTATGTTCAATAGAACAGAAAAGGTTCTTAATTAACTAACTTCAGAGATCCATACAAAGCAGTAGTCCTCAGACTCTCAAAGCATGCATCAGAATCACAGGTCAAGGTTCTGATTTGGTGGATGGAATGGGGAAGAGAATCCATTTCTAACAGGTTCCCAGGTGGCTCCTACTGCTGATCTGGGTACCATGCCTTGAAAGATCTAGTAAGTGACCCGTTGTTACCCACAAACTGGATCTGCCTCTTGGTGGGTATTTAGCCAGAAGACACAACCAAGTCAAAGACCAGGAGAAGGAAGGGTTTGTTACTTGCAGTAAGTAAAGAGAAGCCCAGGAATATTTCCCAAACCATTGTTTCTTTGAATAACAAAACTAGGGAAATTTTAAGCTATAAGAGTGGATAATTATTCACCAATGGGCAAGGGTGCCTGCATATTTATGAAGGGTCCTGTTCTTCTGCAAGGGCAAGCATTGTGGCCAGGTTTAGGCCTAAAATAGCTTCTCTTATGTCAAGAAAGCCATGTCTGTTTCTCCTCCTTCAGGGACCCCTACCATAAATGCCTACACTGTGATTCACTTATGTGCCTTTAGTGGGTTTCAAGTGAGCTTTGGGGTGGCAGGCGACTTGTAGAAGGGCCGGAGCCATAGGCCTATTGCTGCTGGCTAAGATTGCCTTGTCTGTGTATCTCATTGTGCCAAAGAAATATTATTACTTTCTAAATACGCCATGACATGAAAAATTTGGGAGTGTATTTAATTCTACAGAGCTCTGTTTCCAGTGATTTAATTCTATTGGGAAAATTTAGCATAATTTGTCTTTATTTAAAGTAAAGTAAGGAATCCTGGGATCATTCCCCAGGCACTTTGTAAGGAAGAAGAGGAATAAATCAGAATAGTTGTTGAGTGAGTTCTTTGTGGCAGGCACAGGCCAGGCACTTAATATGCTCTTCTGTTTAGTTCTCTCCACAGTCTAATGAGATACTTGTTATTTCACTCTTTTCACTTCACCTAACCGAGGTTTTGAGTACATAAGTAATTTGCCCAAGGTCACGGAGCAGGTAAATGAAGCCAGAGGGAAAGCCAGTGTCTCTGACTTGAAGTTCCAGAGCTGTATCATGTGGTCTTGGGGATGAAGCAAAGAAAGGGGCCTTTCTTTACATCATCAGAAATTGGATCAGCTTCAGAAAAAGTTAAGCCAGTTTGAGGTTATATCTAAGTTCCCAAATGAAAGGTCAACCAAAGAAGTCATTAGCTTATTGGCTTCCCCAGTTTATACACGTTAGGTTTGCAGGGGGTTGTGTAGGTAGAAGTTGTAAACGTGTGGTTGCCGGGTTTCTTTGTGCTTGCTGTGTATGTGTTTCCTCTCTGATCTGCAGCTGCAGTTGATGCCTCAGCGTGCCATGCCTCCTGGCTGTGTTCTGTACGCACAGTGAAGTGGTGATGTGGGCGGTCACAGAATGGGTTTGAGGACCCTGGTTTTTTGGGTAGTTTTCCTCTGTCCTCTGCATCACTTCGTGGAGACTCAGTCTTAGGGGCCCTTGTCTAGAAGCCATCTCTCATCGCCACTGCTGCTGGTCGTTGGGTTTAGACTCATCCACCCTTTGATTTTTGCCTCCCTAATTTTTAGAACACATAATTTCTAACTCATAACACTCTTTACATTTAATTAGCATTTCCAGTTTACTTGAGCTTCAACTTATCACTTATACTGTTTAAAGGGCTCATTAATTTCTCTTATTGTGGCTCCCCTCTCATTATTTCCTGTCTGAAACATGCCCCATTCTCAATGTGGCACCTAAATAAGTGTTTTAGCTGGATGCTTTATTAATTACTTTTGCTGATTTTTTTCAATTACTTTAATTAGTGCTGTGCTGTATTATTTTTATCTCTTAACTCCTCAAATTAAAAGTTCACCTTTTGATATATTGAATATGTACGCAGAGAAGGAAATCACTTGAATGAATTAAGGCTTGTAGCTGGGAAATGTACTGTAATTAAAAACATGTGGGACCTTGAAAGGCTGCCATTTGATAATAGGTGACAGAATCATATCCAGAGAGATTAAGAGATTGGCTGGTAGCACTGCTAGTGAAAACAGAAATCAGCCAGACCTCAGATTGAAACCTGGATTGTAATGATCAGTTCTGTGATCTCAGTCGACTCACTTGATGATTTTGAAAAAAAAAAAAAAAAAAAAAATTTTTTTTTTTTCACCTAAAGTGTGGTGAAATAGTAATAATGATAGTAATAACACAGGGTCATTGGAAAGAAAACCAAAGTGCTGACATCAGTATCATGTTTGGTACACATTAGGCTTTTAATAAATAGTAGCTATTATTTTGATTGTTAGCAGTGATTCAATTTTGTGAAAATGTTGTTCTTTCTTACTGTCTTTTAATTTACATAATTTCTAGATCCATGGTGATAAGGTATAATTTTCAAAAAGCTAAAATTATGATGCTCATAGAAAGATAAAATGAACATCTGCCAAAAATTTAAAGTAGCTCTTTAATGAGGCATCAAATAATAATCAGTCTAGAGGCTACAAAGAACAAAGTTTTATTTGGGGTCTTAGGAATTGCAATTTGGGACACACAGATTCGGGCAAAATCAAAAGAGCGTTCTGGGGAAAAGAAAGAGTAAGAGGCTTATAAAGGCAAAAGCTACAAGGCTGTTAATGTTGTCTTGTAAGAATTATGACTAGCTCTGATGGAAAAAGGAAATAGTTTTCCTTAAGAGACAGGCTGTCGTAAGTGATTTAGGGCAGGGGTCCGATAAGTATCTTAAGTTTCTGGACCACTGTGCAGATGTTCTGGATGCCTGCATTAAGACAATATGTGGTCAAAAGTTCACATTCCATTCTGGCAGAAATGTACATAAGTTCCATCTCCTCAATGACTTCTCATTCCATTTTAGAGGACTCTCTTAGCAATACCCACACTATTTTGGTTTTCCTTTCACAGAGGGTACCAGTGAGGTGTTAAAAGTGATTCAAAAGATAATTCTTGACTGCTTAAAGTAAAATGTGAAAAGAGAGAAATGGTTTGAAGACAGAGTTGTTAATCAAAAGAGAAGCAGAGCTTAAAAATTTGGAAATCTCAACCCATTTATACTGCAGAAAATGAGAAAGTATGCTCAGAAGAGAATACTAAGCATGTGGCCAAATGACTATTTAGTAAGATTGGTAAGGATCAGCCATCTCAACAGAACCTAGGAGCTGCTTATCTGTTTTCTTCTGCAAACAGAAGGGTGATTTGGGAGGCAATTCTGAAAACATCAGAGCTCTCATCCCTATCACAGGTTGTGGGCTATCTTGTGGAGAAGGGCCTTCAAGGTCCTGGGAGGCAGATTGGTTTCAAAGGAAGGGGTTCTGGCACCTTCGGGATTTTGGTGCATGTGGCCTCGCACCACCTTATGTCTCCGGGCTTTACTTCCATGCTTTGGTGCTATGGTTCCTCAGTTGCCAGTCTGGGTGGGCCCTGGAGTGGCTTGGTCTGTGCCCAGCAGAGCCATAGGGGTATGGCTATCTCTACCTAGATTTCAAAGGACAGGGCCTCCTAGCAGTTATCGATTTGGGACCCCAGCCTTGGAAATCTGGATGGAGGAGCCCAGGCAGAGAAATACCATGGGGGCAGGGTCATCCAAAGATGTAGGATCAGGCCCCAATCAATCTAGAGAGTGAGATTTTCTTCTCCAATGTATTCAGAAGGCAAGCTCTCCACCCCAGTGGACCTGGGAGACAGATTATTGAACCAAAGAGGATTGATTACTCTGGAGTCTTGAGTTCTAATAGGATTTGCCCTGTTGCATTTTGGACTTGCTTGGGACCTGTCCGGAGAAGACTCTTGAGAGTCCCTTGGACTGCAAGGAGATCCAACCAGTCCATTCTGAAGGAGATCAGCCCTCGGATTTCTTTGCAAGGACTGATGCTAAAGCTGAAACTCCAGTACTTTGGCCACCTCATGCGAAGAGTTGACTCATTGGAAAAAGAGTCTGATGC
>NW_011495058.1:1978597-1985935 GCF_000754665.1 Bison bison bison | reverse complement strand
AGAGTCCCTTGGACTGCAAGGAGATCCAACCAGTCCATTCTGAAGGAGATCAGCCCTCGGATTTCTTTGCAAGGACTGATGCTAAAGCTGAAACTCCAGTACTTTGGCCACCTCATGCGAAGAGTTGACTCATTGGAGAAGACCCTGATGCTGGGAGGGATTGGGGGCAGGAGGAGAAGGGGACGACAGAGGATGAGATGGCTGGATGGCTGGATGGCATCACCAACTCGATACACATGGGTTTGGGTGAACTCCGGGAGTTGGTGATGGACAGAGAGGCCTGGCGTGCTGCGATTCATGGGGTCGCAAAGAGTTGGACACGACTGAGTGACTGAACTGAACTGAAACTTGTGTGAGGGCAATTTACCTGAGGATTACTGGAGGGCAATTTACCTGAGGATGAATTATAATTTTAGTCTCAACCATATTGTTATCAGAAAGTTGAGTTTGTCTCTTGGTGGACGTCCAGCCAAAAGACACAACCCAGCCAAAGAGTGGGAGAAGGAAGGATTTATTATTCAATACTTGCTGCAAGTAAGGAGACCACTGGGGATATTTGCCGAAGCATTGTCTCCCCAGACAGCAAAACTGGGGATGTTTCAAACTACGGTTACCTGAATATTCATGAAGGTATTTGGGTAGTAAGTGCATATTCATGAAGGGGCTTGAGCAGAGGAAAATTCAGCATAGTGTTGGGGCAAAAGGTGCTTGAACCCAAGCTTTAGTTTATTGAAATCACGAGGGTCAGAAAAAGTCAGCATCCTGGCTCTTAGATTCTGAGAAGTCTGAGATCTCAGCACGCAGTTAACATCCTCCACCTGGGTGGGATCCTTAGTTCCTGCAGAACTCGAAGATATGAAAACAATCTGATATGTATATGTGTGTGTGTATATATATATATCAAGGGATACATATATATATATATATATATCTTTTGAAAAGGAACTAGGTCTCTATTTGATCGCTGAACTATTTTTTCTTAACTGCTTTTCCTTTGCTATTTGCTTCCCTTAAGATGATTAATCACTGAGACCTGTTTAAGGGCAAGCATTGTGGCCAGGTTTAGACCACAAAATGGCTTAGGCCAAAAATGGGCTTCTCATATGTCAAGAAAGCATGCCCAGTTCTCTTTCTGTGGGTATCCCTTACACTCTCTGCTTGCAATGTCTCACTAAGATGATATCTAGAAATGAATATATTTTGCATGTGAGAAGGGCTTGACTTTTAGGGGGTGGAATGCTGTAGACTGAATATTTATTTTGCCCCTCAATTCACATTTTAAATCTTAATAACCAATGTGCTAGTATTAGGAGGTGAGGTGCATGGGAGGTATTAGGTCATGAAGGTGAAACTTTCATGAATAGGATTAGAGGCCTCAGAGAGATACCTCTTCTTCCACTGTGTGAGGTTAAAGTAAGAAGATGTCTACCTATGAGCCAGGAATTGAGCCCTGCCTACATACTTAATCTTCCAAAAACTTGATCTTAGACTTTCCAGCCTCCAGAACTGTGGGAAATACATTTCTGTGGTTTATAAGCCACTCAACCGATGGTATTTTTGTTATGGTAGCCTAAGTGACTAAACAAGAAGTGATAAAGTTAGAGACGAAAAGGGCAGCCAGACTGTGTGAGGCTCATGAACCATTTCAAGAGCGTAGGCTTTTACTCTGAGTCAAATGGGGATCTTTCAGGATTTTAAGCAGAAAAGTGATATGATCTGACTTATATTTTAAAAGTATGACTATGGAAGCTATGTTGAGAGTAATAGATGGTAGGAAGGTAAAAGTAGAAGCAGAGAGTCCTGTTGGGAAGTTATTGTAGTAATTCAGGTGAAAGATGACACTGGCTTAGATTAGGATGCTATAAAGGTAATGAGAAATGGTAGACTCTGGATATGTTTTAAAGTTAGAGACTACAGGATTAGCTGGTAGTTTGCATTTGCATGTGGGAGATAGAAAGCAGTCAAAGATGATTGTAAGGTTTTAGGCTGAATGCATGGAAGGATGGAATTGCTGGCCACTGAGATGGAGAAGGCTTCAGGTAGATCAGATTTAGGTGTGCGTGTGTGCTAGCTAAGTCACTTCAGTCATGTCCAGTTCTTTGTGACCCTGTGGACTGTAGCCCTCCAGGCTCCTCTGTTCATGGAATTCTCCAGGCAAGAATACTTGATGGGTTGCCATGCCCTCCTCCAGAGGATCTTCCTGAACCAGGGATTGAATCCACATCTCTTAGGTCTCCTGCGTTGGCAGGTGGGTTCTTTACCACTAGCACCAACTGGGAAGCCCAGATTTAGGTGTAGTGATAGGTTATAAATAGGGTCAAGAATTCTTTCCCCCTTACACGAACTCTTTTGCAATGTGACATTGAGTCAACACTCTTTCCCTCCCCCACCCACGCATAAGATCTGAGGAATCTTGGCCAAAAGACCACAGATGCATGAGATTATCCAGCTTCCAGATGTCCAGACAGGTGCATAAGTAAGCCCAGCAGATACCAGGTGAGCTGGCCTAGACTGCTGCTGCTGCTGCGTCGCTTCAGTCGTGTCCGACTCTGTGCGACCCTGTAGATGGCAGCCCACCAGGCTCCTCCGCTAGAACTATACAACTGACCCACAAAATCAGGAGTTAACTCAGGAGTTCAAGTCACTGGGTGACTTAAAACAGAAATTTATTCCTCCACAATTCTGGAAGCTAGAAGTCTAAAATTGGGGTATATCCAGACCTATGCTTCCTTGTAAGGCTTTAGGGAAGAATCTTTTTTTTTTTTTTTTTAATTTTTCTAGTTTTGGATGGCTGCTGGCAATTCTTGGCATTCCTTGGCATACACTGTAGCAGGGAATATGCCCACTCTAAACTCTGCCTCCATCATCACATGGTCTTCTTCCTTGTATATTTCTCTTTTTCGTTATATGACCTTCTTATAAGGACCCCAGTTATTGGAGTTTAACTAAAAATTTTGCAAAAATGTGTTTCCAAATAAGGTCATATTCATAGGGCTTAGAAGTTAGGACTTCACCATCTCTTTCGAGGGGACACAATAATTCAACCTTTGGACTTCCCATTTGGTGCTATTGGTAATAACCCATCTGCCAATGCAGGAGATGTAAGAGACACAGGTTCAATCCCCAGGTCAGGAAGATCTCCTGGAGGGGTGGGCATGGCAACCCATCAAGTATTCTTCCCTGGAGAATCCCATGGGCAGAGGAGACTGGCGGGCTACAGTTTATAGGATCGTGAAGACTTAGACATGACTGAGGTGACTCAGCAGTAGCAGCAACAACTCAACCTACAGAAATGGTGCTTAAGTCAGCATGTTTTGCAATAGAAAGGGAAAGTGAAAGTGTTAGTTGCTCAGTCATGTCGGAGTCTCTGCAACCCCATGGACTGTAGCCTACTAGGCTCCTCTGTTCATGGAATTCTCCAGGCAAGAATACTGGAGTGGGTTGCCATTCCGTTGTCCAGGGGATCCTTCCCAACCCAGGGATCAAACCCAGGTCTCCCGCATTGCAGGCAAATTCTTTACCATCTGAGCCATAGCATGTTTTGCAATAGTTTGTTACATAACAAAGTCTAATGAATACAGTGGCTAGAAGTGAGGAGTCCAATTTTGGACATGCTGAACTTATATTAACTCTTTCCCTAGCCTCCCTTTTAGTTGTAATTGCTTCATATTTCACTGAGAAAAGAAAAACAGAGGAGAATTTTCACAAGCCTCCCCTATCCAATTTACTTACCTACAAGCATTGATTTTGTACTTTGTCTGCGGTTCAGGCACTGGTAGTGAACTATCTGTGTTCCAATCTAAGTCCAGCCTCTTCATTTATGTACCTACCTCTTGCCGGTTTAAGGTCATCATTCCAGCTATTCTGCTTTTCTTTCTTCCATCATCAGTTTTTCCATCTCAACCAGATCATCTCCATCGGCATAAAAATATGCTATTAAAAACCATGCTATTATGTCTTCCATCCTAAAGAAAATACCTCTCTTGACCTCCTACTCCTGCTGTCAAATACTGCCCCATTTTTTCCCTCTTTGTTATAGCAAAATCCCCCCCAAAGGAGTTGTTTATATTCTGCCCAGTAGTCTCATGAGCCCACTAATCATGCTTTTGCCCCCTTAACACACATACACAGGCCTTTTCACTGAAATTATCTTCTCAAGTTCATTGATAAAGTAACCTCCATATCACCAGTCGTTCTCAGTCTTCATGTTACTTGACATACTGGTAGCTTTTAACATGGCTTATCTCTGATCATTGAAAACCTTTCTCCACTTGGTTTCCAGGACACCGTTGGATGAGCACTACACTTGTCAGCCTTTCCTGCATCCCAGGCAATGGGAGCAGGGGCTCTTGCTCACCGATGCCAAGCTCAGGGACTATTCAGGGCTTCATGATATGGCTGCTGCAGGCAAAGGCTGCCGGCTGGTCCCCAGGCCAGTGGTGGGTGACCCATGCTGCTGATCCCTGGGGGACCAAAGCCAGAGGTGGTCTAGGCTGAGTGTGGCCGCAGCAGACCCCACTCTGCTGAGACTGGTGTGGGGACCCTTGTGGAGCGAGTGGTTGAGGAAGTGAACTTTGCAAACGACCCTTCAAAGTCTCTCTTTTCTGCCATTAAGTGTTTGTATTCATTTTGGTCAAAACAATTTTTTTTTCTTCTCTTTCTTATGCTCCTTCACTGGCTGTTGTGGTCAGTTCTTGCTGCTATAGCAAAACACCATAGACTGAATGGTTTAAACTTCACAGATTTATTTCTCACAGACCTGGAGGCTGGCAAGTCCAAGATCAAGGTGCCTATGGATTCAATCTCTGGTGAAAGCCCTCTTCTTGCTTTGTAGGCAGCTGTCTTCTTGCTGTGTATCCTCACATGGCACACACATACACACACACACACACACACACACACACACAGAAAGAGAGAGAGAGAGAGGAAGAAAGAGAGAAGTGCTCTCTGGTCTCTTCCTCTTTCCTCTTTTTATAAAGGCACCAATTCCATCATAGGGGCTCCACCCTCATGACTGCATTTAAACATAATTACCTTCCAAAGATGCCACCTCCTAATACCATCACATTGGGATTAGAACTTTAACAGGAGAATTTTTTGGGAAAAATCATGCATGTAGTTCATAGTACTTGTTTTTTAGAGGTCAAGAACTTTCTTGGTCTGCACTTAGCAAAATATTACCCAAGTTTAAAACTACTTTCTGGCTGCATCAGAAAACATGATCTGCAAGTCATATTTAACTCTCCCATGTCTGAATCTTTTTTCCAACATTCCTTGCCTATGTATTCAATGATGGTATCATGATTTCTTTATGCCTCTGCTATGCAATGGTGAAGATGGTAGTGTTTAAAACTATGTTTGAGGACTCAAAGTTTAAATATGAATACATTTAAAGTATACATTTAAAATTCTTAGAATTGTGCCTGGGAGAGTATGTATTCAATAAATGTTAGCCATTATTTATTCTCTGTACTATTATTCACAGGCAAGAAGGGCTAGGTTGTGCTTACTAATACTGAATGCAAGAATTAGGCAGCTATATCAACCCGAGTCATGAGCAGACCAGAGGGTGACTCATCCATGAAAGGACCTTTTCTTCAAGCCGGTAACCGAGTGAGTTGGCTGGAGGTCTTCCCTATATGTTGCATCTGAATAGGCAGTTTCATTTGTCTCAGTGCCTAAGAAGTACGTCTGACATTTAGTAGGTGGGAAGCAGGGTGTCAGGTCTTGTAATTCATGAAAAATTATCCCTCCCATAATGTCAAAAATCCTTACATTAGAATGCTATACTAGATCTGATATATGTGTTTTTAAAATTTATTTTTATTTATTTATCTTTTTAGGGAGAGAAGGATCAGAGACAAAGGGCAAAGTATGGAGTGAAATGAGTTTGACAAAAGTGAGAGATGCTCAGTCGTGTCTGACTCTTTGTGATCCCAAGGACTTTATAGTCCATGAAATTCTCCAGACCAGAATACTAGAGTGAGTAGCCTTTCCCTTCTCCAGGAGATCTTAGCAATTCAGGATCGAACCCAGGTCTCCCACATTGCAGGTGGATTCTTTACCAGCTGAGCCACAAGGGAAGCCCAAGAGTACTGGAGTGGGTAGCCTAGCCTTTTTCTAGTGGATCTTCCTGACTCAGGAATCGAACTGGGGTCTCCTGCATTACAAGCAGATTCTTTACCAACTGAGCTATCAGGGATGTTTGACGAAGCAGGCATGAGCTAGCTCATGCTTTGTGATAGTGTGGTACTGGGTTGCAGAGAAGGCAATGGCACCCCACTCCAGTACTCTTGCCTGGAAAACCCCATGGACGGAGTAGCCTGGTAAGCTGCAGTCCATGGGGTCTCGAAGAGTCGGACACGACTGAGCGACTTCACTTTCACTTTTCACTTTCATGCATTGGAGAAGGAAATGGCAAGCCACTCCAGTGTTCTTGCCTGGAGAATCCCAGGGACTGGGGAGCCTAGTGGGCTGCTGTTTATGGGGTTGCACAGAGTCGGATACGACTGAAGCGACTTAGTAGCAGCAGCAGGTACTGGGTTGATAGTGGCTGAGATGTTATATTCTCTGTTCTCAGGCAACTATTGAGAGCAACAGTAGAGAGGAAGGAGTGAATGAGTGAGTGAACTCGCTCAGTTGTGTCCGAGTCTGCGACCCCGTGGACAGTAACCTACCAGGCTTCTCCGTCCATGGGATTTTCCAGGCAAGACTACTGGAGTGGGCTGCCATTTCCTTCTCCAGAGGATCTTCCCAACCCAGGGATTGAACCTGGGTCTCCTGAATTGCAGACATGTGCTTTACTGCCTGAGCCACCAGGGAAGCCTGGGGCCAAATGTCAAGATCTTAATTCCACTGCATTAATAAGCTAAGGTAGTTAGTTCTTAGGAGAGAAAGGAGAGGCGGAGGCATTGAAGAGCAATGCTATACTGGTAGTGCTCCCTCCACATAGAAAGAGGCTGCGAATGGGAAATTAGATTTCTTTCCATGTTAAAACTGGTTGACTGGTACCTTTGTATTCAGACAAAGATTTGAGAACCTCTTGATGAAAGTGAAAGAAGAGAGTGAAAAAGTTGGCTTAAAACTCAACTAAGGTCATGGCATCTGGTCACATCACTTCATGGCAAATAGATGGGGAAGTAGTGGAAACAGTGTCAGACTTTATTTTTGGGGGCTCCAAAATCACTGCAGATGGTGACTGCAGCCATGAAATTAAAAGACGCTTGCTCCTTGGAAGGAAAGTTATGACCAGCCTAGACAGCATATTAAAAAGCAGAGACGTTACTTTGCCAACAAAGGTCCGTCTAGTCAAAGCTATGGTTTTTCCAGTAGTCATGT
>NW_011495058.1:1967062-1978497 GCF_000754665.1 Bison bison bison | reverse complement strand
GAAAGCTGAGCACCGAAGAATTGATGCTTTTGAACTGTTGTGTTGGAGAAGACTCTTGAGAGTCCCTTGGACTGCAAGGAGATCAAACCAGTCCATCCTAAAAGAAATCAGTCCTGAATATTCATTGGAAGGATTGATGCTGAAGCTGAAACTCCAATACTTTGGCAACATGATGTGAAAAACTGACTCATTTGAAAAGAACCTGATTTGGGAAAAGATTGAAGGCGGGAGGAGAAGGGGACGACAGAGGATGAGATGGTTGGATGGCATCACCGACTCAATGGACATGAGTTTGAGTAGGCTCTGGAAGTTGGTGATGGAGGGGGAAGCCAGGCGTGCTGCAGTCCACGGGGTTGCAAAGAGTCGGACACGACTGAGAGACTGAACTGAACTAAACTGAGCTGAAACATTTGACTGTGTTTATATCTTGGGTTACCATTTTTATAATTCCTCCACTAACCTTGTTAAGTGTTAAATGTTACTCCTGAGGTGTTTGAGCTCATCTCAAAAAAAGTTGAGACTGACTTTGTTTTTCCCCAGTGGATGTATGGATTTAGAACTGTTGTATTTTTTTTTCTTGCATCATATATTTTAATAATGGCAATGTTTCATTTTTTCTGGTCTGCTTTAAAGGAAATTATTTATGCTTATGTAGGTTCTTTTTAGTTGTATTTTACATGTGGCTAAAGGAAGAATTTCCATTTCTATGCTTGTTTTCCTTGTTACTTTTTGGGATTTCCAGGAGGAAAGTTCTGACACTATGCCACCAATATTCAAAGTGTACAACCCTTTGTGTTATTTTAAACCCATATTTCAAGTTCGAAATATACAAAGAAGACATAAAAATATTCCATTTTGAATTCAATTTTGTTGTTTTGGATTTTGACTCTGCCTTAATGCTTACCTAAGGAATTAGAAAGAAGCTAAACATTGTGATTTTAATGTTTCAGTCTCTGTCAAGAGGCTAAGAATGTTCTCACACAAGTTAAAACACACAGCAGCTGTGAAAAGACAAAAAATAAAAATTACAAGTAAATGTCATTTGACAGTTTGATGGGTTTCATGAGAGCTGGATTTGTGTTGGAGTGATTTATGTATTGGAGGGTTCTCAGATCTGGCTGCCCACCAGAATAAGTAAAAAAAAAAAATTTTTAAATATAAATATATGGGAACCACATCAGAAATCTTCATTTGGTATGTTTGGGGTAGGGTTTAGGAATCTGTTTTTTTAAAGAGAATCTCAGCTCTATTGTGCTGCAGTATATATTAAACAATGTTGTAAATTATTAACAGATTTTAGGACATTTTTCCCCCCTGTAATTGCTTCTTTTAGAGTGATTCTCCACTACTGCATCTGTACTAACTATGGGGATGCATGCTGGCTGGGGACAGGATGATTCTTCAAATCTGCCTATAAATCTTTGTGTATAAATGTGTTGAAAGGTCTGTGCCATCGGTGGACCACAATGCTGTTGAAATTTTCCTTATAATTCTCTGCCATAGCTGTCCTCTTTGCTGTGACATCATTTCAGCTGCCAAAGAGAGAAATCCAGGTTATATAGATAGGAACAAGAGAACAACTGAATTTCTTGGGAAAATATCTAACACCTCAAAAGTTGTTTTACCCCAAAGTAATGATATGTAGTCCTTCAAAACAGATGAAATAGCATGAATGATTTTCCTCTTTAGTGTCATATTTCTATAGAATTTCATAATTGGATTTGATTTATCAAATTAGCTTTTTGGTTTATATAGTCTTCCATTATAATAAATCAGGTAAAATGTTTTAATGTGAATGTTTTCTTTTTATCTCCAGGAGACCATAAAAAGGATTCACTTCATTGCAAAATGCATCTAAAAGATAATTATATAACTTTATACTTCAGATAAATTGTTCATAAAATGACTTAAAACTGCTTTTAGTGATAAATGCTTATATCTGATGATGCAAGGAAATGGGACATTATAAATGGAAAATAAATGGTTTTTATACAAAGTCTTAAGGACTGTTTTTTATTACATCTGTCACATTATAAAATGGTTTACTTCTTTAAATGTAGCTTATAAAACATATATATTGTGATTTTACTATAATGCTTTAAAAAAAGCAATTCTATTTTTACATACTTACCTTACCTTTGATAGAGCATCTTTATGAAATTTATTTTGCCTCGCATGTTAAACATTTGCTTTATTTGCTTGAGCTATAAGGAAATGTAACTTAAAAATACCCATAATATTGGAGCATTATGATAAATACAATCTTGGGGAAAACTTCTGTGGAGACAAAGAGGTTGTTTGACATTTTCTTGGTGATTATTTTGTAACCACAGTCTCCGAACCCTGAGCGTGGATGGTCACTGGACATTTAGTTGTAATATTTTTGACTATAAACTAAGTAATTATGCTTTTCCTGGTTAAGAATAATAACTAAAAATGATAAATTTCTTAAATTTCCACTTATTTTATCTCCAGGTAAAGAAAGAAAATCAATATCTTTTCTGGGTGGGAATATCCTACAAATTATTATTGTAATTACATTCCCTTTGAGAGAGTTAAAATCATATTGCCTATGTATTAAATGTTACACTAATATATTTTAGTTTGGAATGTGTTCTGGATCAGAGTTAACTTATTCCTGATCCATGAGACCTAGCCAGAAAATGTTTTGATTTTCTGAACATGTATGTTTACATAAGCAGGACTGCAATTTCCCTCTCCTGTCGTTGCTTGCTGATTCCAATGTGTATGCCAACTGCACTTAGTTTGAGTGTAAACATCACAAAATCAGAGAATTTGCTTCCTACAGCTCCTTTTTCTCCTTCATTTTGCCATGTGCTCCCAACCAGAATCTGTCTACTTTTGTTCACTCTTTAGTCTGGAGGTACTTTTTCTGCTAATGTATAATTTCTAATAGCTTCAGCTTCCAGTAAGGTCTTCATTAATTACCAAATTTCATCTTTTCTCTCTTGAAAGCCTCTTTCTGATCTTATTTTCCATATAGTTGGAATACTTTCCTCAAAAACAATATCCCAATGGTATGTTTTCTTTATATGTTGGTTGGCAGAGCTCTGGGAAGTTTTCTTCAAGGCTTACCTTTGATAAATTGCATCTGATCTAATAATTATTGCATTTTTCAGAAAAATCAAGAATTTTTAGTTTTAGTCTCCATTTTCCTTCCTTTCACTCTCATCCTTTTCATTTGTTTCTGAATTTTTTCCCTTTGCTTTCTGTGAGATCATTTCAAGTTTGCACTTATTACTTATTCTATATTTTTCAGTTTCAATTCTGCAATTTTTATCATGTTTTATTTTTGTCTTAAGGACTTCCCTGGTGGCTCAGATGGTAAAGTCCTTTAATACTAAAATTTAAATTTTATCCTGCAGATCCTTTTGGTTCTCTTTATTTTTAACTTCATTTTGTTGTCCCTTTGGAGATCTATTTCTTTTCCTTAGAGGTTGTGTCTTTTTAATTTTTTGAGAAAGTGGAATTGAAGCCATTTGGCTTTCATTTTGGGGCCTCTGAAGAGTTCCAGTACTATAGTCCTTTAATCTCAGTGCAGAAAAGAATTCAGCAAGAGGCAAAGTGATAGATAAGTAGTGATTTATTAGAATAGGACACTTGTGAGGCTTACAAGCAGGCAGGCTAGGGGTGCTATGCCCTGGGAACTTAGTGGGCTGCAGTCTTATAATCAAAGGAAAAATGGGAAGGGGGAAAAAGAACTTCTTTGTGTTTCTCTTTAAAAAATTTTTATTTATTTATTTGGCTCTGCTGGGTCTTAGTTTTGGCATGTAGGATCTAGTTCCCTGACCAGAGATTGAACTTCAGCCCCCTGCATTGGAAGCGTGCAGTCTTAGCCACTGGACCATCAGCAAAGTCCTTTCTTTGTCTTTCTTGAGTAGACATCATGTTTCCATTGTCAGGTCCTCCTCCAGGTTGAGTAGGGGGAGTTTTTTTGTCCCTACATGGTCACGCTAGGTCCACACATTATTGTTTTTAATGTGTGCAGAGGGCATGTCCTAGGGATCATGAACTTACTGAGTTCAATGGGCAGTATGTGGGTCTTACATCACCATTTTTTTGTTTTTGTTGTTTTGGGGCATGTTTTGTGCTTCTTTTGCATGATTTTGTTGCTAAGGAAATAGCAAGCCAATCTGGCTGTGATGCTAAGTGACTTGTTCTGCTTTTTGAGTAGAACATAACAAACAAGCCCACAATGTTTGAGAATTTTCCC
Organism: Bison bison bison; assembly: GCF_000754665.1. NCBI lineage: Eukaryota > Metazoa > Chordata > Mammalia > Artiodactyla > Bovidae > Bison > Bison bison. Next base: position 1,974,263 of record NW_011495058.1, on the reverse strand, counting down.
AATACTCTCTTGAGTGATCATTAACCTTATTGTGGTTTCCCAAAGCCTTTGATGGCTTCCCTGATGACTCAGTAGGTAAAGAATCTACCTGCAATGTAGGAGACACAGGTTCAATCCCTGGGTTTGGAAGATTCCTTGGAGTAGGAAAGGGTAACCCACTCCAGTATGCTTGCCTGAAAAAAATCCCACTGTCAGAGGAGCCTGGTGGGCTACGGTCCAAAGGATTGCAAAGAGTTGGACATGACTGTGCAACTAAGCAACAAAGCACCCTAAAATTCTTTCTCTGTTTAGAATTCCCTAATGGAGTTGGCTTAAAGCTCAACATTCAGAAAACTAAGATCATGGCATCTGGTCCCATCACTTCATGGCAAATAGATGGGGAAACAGTGGCTGACTTTATTTTTTGAGGCTCCAAAATCACTGCAGATGGTGACTGCAGCCATGAAATTAAAAGATGCTTACTCCTTGGAAGGAAAGTTTTGACCAACCTAGACAGCATATTAAAAAGCAGAGACATTACTTTGTCAACAAAGGTCCGTCCAGTCAAGGCTATGGTTTTTCCAGTGGTCATGTATGGATGTGAGTATTGGACTATAAACAAAGCTGAGTGCGAAGAATTGATGCTTTTGAACTGTGGTGTTGAAGAAGACTCTTGAGAGTCCCTTGGACTGCAAGGAGATCCAACCAGTCCATCCTAAAGGAGACCAGTCCTGGGTGTTCATTGGAAGGACTGATGTTGAAACTGAAACTCCAATATTTTGGCCACCTGATGTGAAGAGCTGATTCATTTGAAAAGACCCTGATGTTGGGAAAGATTGAAGGCAGGAGGAGAAGGAGGTGACAGAGGATGAGATGTTAGAGGCATCACCGACTCAATGGACATGAGTTTGGGTAAACTCTCGGAGTTGATGATGGACAGGGAGGCCTGGCATGCTGCGGTTCATGGGGTCTCAAAGAGTTGGATACAACTGAGCGACTGAACTGAACTCTTTAATTTTCCTCTCTTTATTGTTTCTTATAATAATAGCTGTCATTTATTGAGTGTCCACTCCAGCTTAGACACTCTGCTGGATAATTTTATATATCAATGATTATTTTTTCCATGTAATAGAGCAAGAAGCTGAGGCTTGCAGTGCAGAAGCTAGGATTAAAACTCATTCCATGTGAATTGAAAGACCATGCTTTCTCCACCATCTCTGGAGTGAAGAGACTTCTTACTATATAGGATGTATATGAATAGCCGAAGTGTTTGTATTACAATCTACCAGTATGATGCAAGTTGAACTCCACATAAATCCCTTCCAGAAACAGGGTGGCCATATAGTTCTAATTCCCAGTGTCCAGCAGTTATCTATCTTTGCTGGCTGAATGAAGTGTGGGTTATTCTTTTACCATTTCTGCTTAAAAAATTTTAACACTAGGAAGCAATGCAGGACCTGTACAGTATCTGAACTTTTAATTTATTTCTAACAAAAGTACTTTACTACTGGGGTTTATATTACTGCAGAGGCATGTGACAACATAGGGCTTCCATCTCTGTTTTTGAGCTGTTGTTTATTATTCCAACTGTTTATTGCAGTTGGAATTGAGATCTGGTCTCTGTCTATGGAAAGATAAACTGAAGGCAGAGTTAAGGTGCACAATTCTGGCTGCTTCAAAATACAGTGTCCACTCAGTTTGGGGTGACTGCTCAGTTTTTCTTAGCTTCTAAGTCTCTTGCATTCCTGAGTGAGTAAATGATAGTGTATCTTCCCTACATCTTTTTAGGATGAGCAGCTTACTGTTTCTAGTTGGCAAAATATTCATGTCATAAATTGTTTCTCGGTGTTCAATCAGTGACATTGATGAGGCATAATTATGGAAGAGTTCTTCTGGGTTTCTGGCAATAGGTTGACTATCGGTCAATCTTTGTTGGTTTTCTTTTTCTTTTTTTTCGGTATTTCTAATAGATAGAAAGGGGAATAGATTATATCAGGGAATGAAACCCAAGTGCCATTTTTAATTAGTACCTCCAGTAGTTATTTTTGCAAATAATGCTTTATTTTTTAAATGTAATCCTTTGACTAATATATAATCTTTTGGGAAGCTTGCACTTATTTCATACATTAAGGCAGAAGGGTCTTTGGGACTGTGAGAGATTCTGAATTGATGTTTTCTCTTTTGCTAGTCCTTTGCATTAAATTTGGGAAAAATGATAATGGCCTTTGTTTTTCCTATTATCACTGGCAAATACATATTCCACTGAGATGCTCTGCTTTCTTGTACATTCTCTCTTATCCAGAACTTTGCCTTCTGAGTTTCACTGTTATTTTTAGGGTTGAGTATTTCAAGGAAACCACTAAAAATACCTGTGATTTCAGTTGTTTTCTTATATAATGGCACACTCATTTTACCTAGTTTTCAAACTGTAGATTTTCTCAAAGATGCTTTGAAAGGAATTGAGAAAATACATATAGGATTTAGGAGAGAGATATTTCCTGATTGGTACAATGCAATAGATTTGGTGAGAATATATATGTATATATTTTCAATATAAATAGACAGTGATGATGGGCAATTAAATATTTATAATTTTAACTTTATATTCAAAGTGTAAAGAGTTCTAATAATAATGTCTTCTATCTCACTGCAGCAATTCTGTAAATTACTCAGCTCAGTTATGTAATGTTCAGATTCTTGTGGCCTATAAAGTGCTAATACAGCTAGATTTCAAAGTGTGGCTCAGGATCCCTGAATTTTTGAGACCCTTTCAGGCAGTTAACAAGATTAAAATTATTTTATTATAATATTCAAACATTATTTTCCTTTTTCATTTCCATTCTTTCAAAAGTGCAAAGCAGAGTTTTCCAAAGGTTATTTGCTGTATAATATTGCAGTGGATGAATGCAGAAGATCAAGTTGCCTTTGGTTAAGCCAGATACTAAAGAGAATTAAAAAAAAATAACATAATGCAACTTGTGATGGACCAAAAAATAATCTCTCAAAAATGTCCACATCCTAACTTTTGGGACCTGTGAATATGTTACTTTATGATGCAAAAAGGACTTTGCGGATGTGATTAAATTGAGGATTTTGAGATGGAGAGATTATTTTGGATTATCTGCGGTAGATCCAGTGTAGTCACAAGGGTCCTTAAATATGGAAGTGGGATGTAGAATTGTTAAGTATCAGAGTACTGAGATATGAGAAAGACTCAATAGGACATTGATGGCTTTGAAGATGGAAATGAACCACAAGCCAAGGAGTGTGGGAGATTCCGAGAAACAGGCAAAGGAAAGCACAACAGATGCTCCCCTGAGGCCTGTAGAAAGGAACGCTTTCCTACCATCACTTTGACTTCAGCGTAGTGAGACGTACTCTGGATTTCCCTTTCGTTTTTTATTTTTTAGTCTTGAAAAGTTCTTTATATTTTGGATTTTTGTCACATATGCAGCATAAGGAAATCATGTGGCTTAATTTTTTCCAAACATCAAAACTTCTATTTAAATAAGCAGTGGCCTACACTGCTTATGACACACTAAGCACTATGCCAAGCATGTGCAGAGGAAGCACCTGGAGATGTTATGAGGATGCAGGTTCTGATTCTGTACATCAGGAAGGAGGCCTGAGATTCTATATTTCTGACAAGCTCCCAGAGGATACAAGTGCTGCTGGTCCTGGAATCTCAGGTTGAGTAGTAAGGCTCTACGTAGATGAATTGATCTAATGCTCTCTATAATCTCAGGAGATCTGTACAACTATCGTTCCTATTTTAAAGATGAAGAAATGGAAATACAGAGAGTAATTTGCCCAAGGTTACAGCAGCTAGGAAGTGGCAGAACACAGCCCTCGCTCTAAGGATTCCTCTGTATAATCTCACTTTGCAAGTTTAAATGCAACCAAGCAGTGTAAGTATCATTTCGTTTTACTGTTGAACCTAAAACACACAAAGCTAAACTACAGTATTCTATTTAAAACAAATACTAGTCCTAATTGGAATTTTTATCAAACATTTGAGAATTTATATGATTTTATTCCTCTCATATAATACCCCACCCCCAATACGCAGTTTAAAAAGGTTGCTTGAAGCGTGTGGTCAGACAATTGTACTACCCTTCCCAAATAACTTAAGAATGGGCTGCACACCCAGGATGTGTGTGTCCAGGTGGCAGTGTGTGTGTGTTTGTGTATGTGGTGGTTTAAGGGGTATTAGTGTGAAGAATCAGGGTCTAAGGTACAATTAGAAGTCTAGTAGTCAGAAGCTAGTTACCGAAGTCCTTGCTACTTGAGTATGCTACTTTTGAGTCTCTCGGAGAAGGCAATGGCACCCCACTCCAGTACTCGCCTGGAAAATCCCATGGATGGAGGAGCCTGGAAGGCTGCAGTCCATGAGGTCGAAAAGAGTTGGACACGACTGAGTGACTTCACTTTCACTTTTCACTTTCATGTATTGGAGAAGGAAATGGCAACCCACTCCAGTGTTCTTGCCTGGAGAATCCCAGGGACGGGGGAACCTGGTGGGCTGCCATCTGTGGGGTCGCAGAGTCGGACACGACTGAAGCGACTTAGCAGCAGCTCCAGGAAGCTGGCCTGAAATGCAGACCCCGCCCTCCCACTAGCATCTGCTGAATCAGAATGTGCATTTTAACAGAAATCGCAGATGATGGTATGCACTTTAAAGCTTGAGACCACTGATCTACATCACAACTTGCTTTAGATTCATCCCAATACCAGAGTCTCTGGAAGGGTGTGGCCTTAAAGACAATGAGGGCAAACAATGCCTTTTCCAAGTGGACATTTGATTTTTCTCCCAGGTGCAAAGTCACTGGGCAAGGCAGGGCCGCCGGCCCTCCTGAGTTCACTTCCGGGTGCCTCCAGGGCGGGACCGAAGGCAGTCACACCCCTCCCTCTCTCAGGTGCGGTTCGTTTACTCCACTGCACGTGGACACACGTGGACGCCGTCCGCCCAGCCTCCAGTTCCGAAGGCACAACACACTGGAAGAGAAGACGTCCGGGCTTTGCGCCCCGGTCCCTGGCACCGCGGACTTGCATCTTAGATCCGAGGCCGTCACCTTCCTCACCAACTTGGTCAGGTAGACTGTGGTCCAGCCGCACCATCAGCAACAGCACCACCACAGCGGAAAACAGAGGCAAGGAGAGTCCCAAGCAAACCACGGTAGCGGCACCTGCCATCCCAGCATCTGCTTTTCCGGATTCCTGAACTACAGAACTGGAAGGTAATGAATTTGTGTTCCTTTAAACTACTGAATTTGAAGTAAACTGTTATAGCAGCAATAGGAAACTACTACAGCTTTCGGCGAAAGCTTCTTTTAAAGGCTGTACATCCTTCAGTCGACCTCCATTGCTTTCAGAAGAACATCAAGGGTTCTAGTTTGACTAAAAGGCTTTTTGTTATTTGTTTTTAACCATTAATTAAGGGTCGCATCTATTTTGACTCCCTAATTTCCATCCTGTGTGCCATGCCTACAAAAGTATTGCTGTTTTCCCAAATTGCCAGCTTTTCCACACCCTTGTTCTGTTGCACATGCTATGTTCCCTGGCAACATGATCCACTTTCACGTGTCCATTCAACTCCTACCTGTCCCTGTGAACTCACTTTTAAGATCATCTCCGAAGCAAAGCCTTGCCCCAGCTGTCCAGTCTAGGTTCCCTCTTCCTTAAGTAGCACTTGTCACATTATGTCTAATTTATATGTATCACTTATCTTCCTATATTATGAGCTACTTGGGGAAATAATGATGTCATATTTGTGTACCTCCAGCATCTAGTGCATTGCTTGATTCACAGTAGTCCTCAATAGATGTTTTTTTTTTCTGATTTCTCGATTGATTATTGGCCAACGCCTCAATAGTTTATTTCCATAAATCAGTTTTCAAATATGATTCTATCGTATACAGCTGCATGGTGCCCTATGTTTCTCTTAGCTACCATCCTATTTCTCTTTTTTCTGCCAAATAGTAAGTGATCTTCAAATGTGGTTTTAATTTTCTTCCTCTCATGACCTCTTAACTTCTTGACATATTTCTTTTTCAAAGGTCCCTATTGATCTCTTTCTCTTTTGACCTCTCGGATAACTTTGACAAAGCTCTCCCTCCTTCATTTTCCATGTAGTTACTGATCACTTCTTACTTCTGTGTGTGTGACTTTTTTTTCTAGTTCTTATTCCTACACCTTAATTCTGGGAATTCCTCCAATATTAAATACTTAATCCCCAGTTCTTCTGTCTAAGCGTTTAGTATCTTGAAGTCCTCATCCACGTTCATGGTTTCTCCGTCAACTACAAAGATGGGTATGTCTGTAGCCAAGACCTGCTATAGCCTTGTCCATTCAATAGCTACAGTTGAGTCTCTGCCAGTGTCTAGAAGACAACTGATGTTCATTGAGTTTTCATCAGTAATGCTCCCTCCTTATTTGTCTTCCTCTGTTAGCGACTTCTCTGTTATGCTCATTTTTCATTTCATAATTTCTATTTTTATATTCTTATTTGTTTTCAAGTTATTTTTATTCAGGTTATCTCTTAGATTTGTCCTTTTTGTTATATATTTTTTTTCTCTATGATCACCATGCTGATCTAAGCCCTCAGTATCTTAAGGGCCACTTTATATTTCACTACTTTAATCAACTGTGCCTCTAATATTTCTTTGCTTTAATCAACCATGCATCCCATACTCTTTTCCCTAATTTACAGTGAACCCTACACCACTTTTGCATCTAACACTCAAGTCATCCATTACTTTTATGTTATCTTGCCACACAAGAAACTATGGTCAATCTGTATTGGTTATCATACCATACTTGTGTGGTCTTCTTCAGTTCAGTCAGTTCAGTTCAGTCGCTCAGTCGTATCTGACTCTTTGCGACCCCATGAATCGCAGCACACCAGGCCTCCCTGTCCATCACCAACTCCCAGAGTTCACTCAGACTCACGTCCATCGAGTCAGTGATGCCATCCAGCCATCTCATCCTCTGTCATCCCCTTCTCCTCCTGCCCCCAATCCCTCCCAGCATCAGAGTCTTTTCCAATGAGTCAACTCTTGGCATGAGGTGGCCAAAGTACTGGAGTTTCAGCTTTAGCATCATTCCTTCCAAACAAATCCCAGGGCTGATCTCCTTCAGAATGGATTGGTTGGATCTCCTTGTAGTCCAAGGGACTCTCAAGAGTCTTCTCCAACACCACAGTTCAAAAGCATCAATTCTTCAA
>NW_011495058.1:1958295-1966962 GCF_000754665.1 Bison bison bison | reverse complement strand
TGACTAGACGGACCTTTGTTGCCAAAGTAATGTCTCTGCTTTTGAATATGCTATCTAGGTTGGTCATAACTTTCCTTCCAAGGAGTAAGTGTCTTTTAATTTCATGGTTGCAGTCACCATCTGCAGTGATTTTGGAGCCCCCCAAAATAAAGTCTGTCACTGTTTCCACTGTTTCCCCATCTATTTCCCATGAAGTGATGGGACCGGATGCCATGATCTTCATTTTCTGAATGTTGAGCTTTAAGCCAACTTTTTCACTCTCCTCTTTCACTTTCATCAAGAGGCTTTTGAGTTCCTCTTCACTTTCTGTCATAAGGATGGTGTCATCTGCATATCTGAGGTTATTGATATTTCTTCTGGCAATCTTGATTCCAGCTTGTGTTTCTTCCAGTCCAGCGTTTCTCATGATGTACTCTGCATATAAGTTAAATAAGCAGGGTCTTCTTAGGCCCAACTAAACATTCAGACTCACTTTGACTATCAAAGGCTACATTAATGCAAGCCTACTCAAAGGGAGCAAGGCACAAATTGCATAGGGCAGTGGTAGGTCTTCTTCTTCAGAGGTAGTTGTAGCAATCTAATAGCTCAGGGGCAAGGGAACTGTCTGGTTTAGAAATATTGTGCACCACAGGTGCCAATTGCTCTTGCAGTAACCCCACAGTCATAGCTTCCAGGGTCCTTGAAAGGACATGTCAGTTAAAACAGTGACCGCATTCAGGGAAATCCAAAGTATGGCATCTGTACCAGTTCTTTAGAGTTCATTTATATTCTCTCCTTCAGGCTCATTTTTACTGTAAGCAGTGTTATGTAGTAATATAGCGAACATTTTACTTTTATTAGGGTTTCAGAGGAATGTGATGGCATGTTAATTGAGGGTTAGTGTCTTGTGCAGAGAAGGCAATGGCAACCCACTCCAGTACTCTTGCCTGGCAAATCCCATGGACGGAGGAGTCTGGTGGGCTGCAGTCCATGGGGTCGCTAGGAGTCGAACACGACTGAGTGACTTCACTTTCACTTTTCACTTTCATGCATTGGAAAAGGAAATGGCAACCCACTCCAGTGTTCTTGCTTGGAGAATCCCAGGGACGGGGGAGCCTGGTGGGCTGCTGTCTTTGGGGTCGCACAGAGTCGGACACGACTGAAGTGACTTAGCAGCAGCAGCAGCAGCAGCAGCAGCAGCAGTCTTGTGCAGAAAAGAAAGGATTTTGTTAACTTTTGTCCAAAGTTACCAATCAAATTGGAACTCTTTTGACTCATTACTAAGGTCAGGTCATTCATAATCTTACTTGACACCCCCTGCCCCATTTATTCAAACCTCTGTTCTGGTACTCCCCAGCTAGCTTTTTCTGATTCCCTTGTCTAATACAGTAAGATTCTCAAATATGTTCTTCCTTCATTATAGCCCCAAATTCAGTGCCTGTTCTAATTCTGTTTCTATAATTCTAATTCTGCAATAGGTAAGTAGTCTGTTTAAGAAATAGCCACATAATAATAGAATCTCAGAATTATGAGCAGCATTCCAAATTGATGGCTGGATTTCAGTGTTTTGCAGTGATATAAATGTAGAAGAAAACAAAACACTTTTTGAATCACTGATGGATTGAGAGAGCTCTGTTGCAAAATTTTTTTAAGGGTGAAAAAACTCATAGCTGAAAGTTTAAACAAAACAAAACAAAAAACTTCAACCCAAATACATAGCTGTATATATCCTAAAAGAAAAAGCACAGTGGGATAAAATGAAAACCAAAGTTGAATCATAAAATTGCTCAGGTTTCAGAAGTGTAGCAGAAGCTCACTTGCCCGTGTGAAGGCAGGGAGCAGTGAGGCCAAGCGGAGAATGTGGAACGTGAGGCCTTAGGAGACAGAAGGCAATGGATGTGGTCCAGGCTGACTGGTTGTACGACTTCTGGCAAGTTAATTACCTTTTTCTGTGTTTTATCACATGTTCATGAATGCACATAGTGATATTTTCTCATTATTTACCTGAAGTAGTATGGTCAAGATTAATGAGGTGATACTGTGGAATGTCTCAACTTAACATGGGAGAGACATTTAGCAGAATTATAGGATATTTAAATTTTTCCCACTGGAGATAAAAGGAGTAAGGAGATAGAGATTTACAAGAAAGCTGCTTTTAATTGTGTCTACATGGGCCAATTAGAACAGAAATCAACACTTTTGCTATATAAATAAATTTGATCAATATAGACAAATTAAATTACCTCAGACTGTCCTGTATTATTTCATTTTTCAGTAAAGTGTTTTGGATCTAAATTATTCTTACATTTGCTTTCATTCTCCCAAGTTTTACTTTTTTTTGGTGGAAGAATCAAGAGAAAATCTTTGATCCCTTTTTAAGTATCATATCTTAAAATTATATTTGGACAAACAATATGGGAAAAAGTACTTTTTATAAGAAAGAACAAAATAGAAAATTTTGTGAGCTACACACCTGATGCCTTTGTTGCCAAGGTAAAAGCCAAAGTAGATGGATGAGTTGAAAGATATGTACATCTTAATCCAGTGCCCAAACTAAATTATATTCCAAGTAAAAGATGCATACTAGAAGTGCACTTAATATATTGTAGTAGGTGGTTTTGAAAGGAAGTAATTAACATACAATACACACAGATAACCTTCCTTTCTTAAATAATAAGTTTTCTCAATTAGCAAAAACACAGAGAAGATCCACACTTTGTATGGTATTCTACAGTTGTTAGCTATAGTCACTGGAAAGTAATTAGTCCAATTTCCACTTCTAAAAAACTTGAGCCCCTGCTCACCTCTCCCTTGTTCACACCAGCTTCAGTAGGTATAAGTAGTACAGTAGACAGAGTTGCTTCCCAGATTGCCTTTATACAGTCTGTGGAGTTTATTACCACAGGAGGTCATCAAGTCAGTTATAACAGCTGGATTCAAAATGAGATTGGGAGAATTTTTATGACCAATAACATTTATATAGTAAAGCAGATGATTTAAGAGCTTTATGTTTTAGGTCATAAGATCATACTCCAGTTCATAAAATATTAAACCATGGAATTGGAAAGGAAATTTTCCTTGCAAAATATCTTTGAAGACTTTTGATAGAGGCCACTTCTGGTGTCTTATGATAGACAAAAAATGATCTTACAACAAAGGAATAGGAATGTTGTTAGATGGCAAGTCCAACACTTATATAACACTATAACCAAATATAACAAGCAAAACATGAAGTGAAAATTGAAGTTCTGCTTGGCTGTGTCTATATAGAAACAAAATGACTGGTTAAAAAGGGTGAAAATTCAGTTGAACAAATTATTGATAATATGGAGACATGAAAAGTTCTTTCTGTTTGCTGAACTCAGCTTTAAAATATGAATTCAAGTGAACTTGCTTGTATGTATAAATATAGCCTGCATGCGTATGTACTCAATTGTGACTGACTCTTTGCGACCCCATGGACTGTAGCCTGCCAGCTGCCTCTGTTCATGGAATTCACTAGGCAAGAATACTGGAGTGGGGAACCATTCCCTTCTTCAGGGGATCTTCCCAACTCAGGGATCAAACCCAGGTCTCCCTCATTGCAGGCATCTTCTTTACTGTCTGAGCCAACAGAGAAACCCCCCAAAAATGGCAAAATGATTAAATTTTTAATGTAAAAATTTCCCAATTTTATTGATTTAGTTGAGGTGTTCAGATACGACTTTCTAGTTAGAATTATTTCATGGTTCCTCCGCTAGCTAAATCTATAACGCAATTACTCCTTCCTCAGAGTAAGTAGCTTGACTAGGAATCTGATGATTTTAAACCCAATGAAATGCCACTCAGTTTTCAGAACTCCTGACTTTTAGAAAAGGATGGGATATTGTCCGAGTTTAGGGACTGTGGGAGCCTAAAGTGTTGTTCTTGAAATAGGAAAACTTTTATGTTGATGCTGACAGAAAAAAGTCTTGCTTTTTTATTGCACTTTGGATACACAGAACTGTTGTGGATCAAAATTTGTGATATCTGATACTATATGCTGATACTATATGATACTGATACTCTACTACAAGTAAGTTGTTTTTGATCTATACATATGAAGTGCCAGTAAGTAAATGGAGAACTCTCTTTGGTTTCTCCATGTTTAGGTCCTGCTCTCTAATTAAAGTGTGGAGACTACTGAGCAGACACATGTTTTAGTGGGTGAAGCTTCATATTTCCATTCTCTATATTTGCTTTTTATGTTGCCTATATTGCTTAATTTTTGAGCTTTATTCTCAAGTATAGAGCGCTTCCCAGGTGATGCTAGTGGTAAAGAATCTGCCTGCCAATGCGAGAGACATAAGACACGTGGGTTCAATCCCTGAGATTGAAGACCCCCCTGGAGGAGAGCATGGCAACTGACTCCAGTATTTTTGCCTGGAGAATCCCAAGGACAGAGGAGCCTAGTGGACTACAGTTTATAGGGTCCCAAAGAGTTGGACATGACTAAACTGACGTAGCATGCATGCACAGAGATATGCACTCTGTTGATTTGATTTTAATGTTGGGCAAGAACAGAGCTAATGACCATTAAAAACAGATAGCTTTAAAATTGTTTTTTATGTCTATGATGTGTGCTCAGTTGTGTCCGACTCTTTGTGACCCCATAGTCTGTAGCCTGCCAGTCTTCTCTGTTCATGGAATTTTCTAGGCAGGAAAACTAGAGTGGGTTGCCATTTCCTTCTCCAGAGGATCTTCCAGACCCAGGGATTGAACCCACATCTCTTACATCTCCTGCATTGGTAGGAGAATTCTTTTCCATCAAATAGCATTTATCTCCCACACTCTGATGGTACAAAGCCTAGTAGTTCCAGAGAGACATCAAGTGAGTTGTTTAGAACAAGCTAGTGTGATTGTTGACTTTATGTGTCAACTTGACAGGATTATGGGGTGCTTAGAAATTTCAGTTCAATTCAGTTCAGTCACTCAGTTGTTTCTGACTCTTTGCAAACCCATGGACTGCAGCACGCCAGGCCCGTCCATCACCAACTCCCAGCATTTACTCAAACTCATGTCCATTGAGTCAGTGATGTCATCCAACCATCTCATCCTCTATCATACCCTTTTTCTCCCATCTTCAGTCTTTCCAAGCATCAGGGTCTTTTCCAATGAGTCAGTTCTTTGCATCAGGTGGCCAAAGTATTGGAGTTTCAGCTTGAGCATCAGTCCTTCCAATGAATATTCAGGACTGATTTCCTTTAGGATGGACTGGTTGGATCTCCTTGCAGTCCAAGGGACTCTCAAGAGTCTTCTCCAACCCCACAGTTCAAAAGCATCAAGTCTTTGGCACTCAGTGTTTTTTATAGTCCAACTCTCACATCCATACATGACTACTGGAAAGACCATAGCCTTGACTAGACGGACCTTTGTTGGCAAATAGTGCCTCTGCTTTTTAGTATTCTAAGTTGGTTATAACTTTTCTTCCAAGGAGCAAGCATCTTTTAATTTCATGGCTGCAGTCACCATCTGCAGTGATTTTGAAGCCCCCCAAAATCTGTCACTGTTTCCACTGTTTCCCTATCTATTGGCTATGAAGTGATGGGACCAGAGGCTGTGATCTTAGTTTTCTGAATGTTGAGTTTTAAGCCAACTTTTTCACTGTCCTCTTTCACTTTCATCAAGAGGCTCTTTACTTCTTCTTCACTTTCTACCATATGGGTGGTGTCATCTGCATATGTGAGGTTATTGATATTTCTCCTGGCAATCTTGATTCCAGCTTGTGCTTCATCCAGTCTGCAATTGCATGATGTACACTGCATATAAGTTAAATAAGCAGGGTGACAATAATCAGCCTTGACATACTCCTTTTCCGTTTTGGAGCCAGTCTGTTGTTCCATGTCCAGTTCTAACTGTTGCTTCCTGACCTGCATACAGATTTCTCAAGAGGCAAGTCAGGTGGTCTGGTATTCCCATCTCTTTCAGAATTTTCCACAATTTGTTGTGATCCACACAGTCAAAAGCATTGACATAGTCAATAAAGCAGAAATAGATTTTTTTCTGTAACTCTCTTGCTTTTTCGATAATTCATCGGATGTTGGCAATTTGATCTCTGGTTCCTCTGCATTTTTTAAATCCAGCTTGAACATCTGGAAGTTCATGGTTCATGAACTGCTGAAGCTTGGCTTGGAGAATTTTGAGCATTACTGTACTAGCATGTGACATGAGTGCAATTGTGCAGTAGTTTGACCATTCTTTGGCGTTGCTTTTCTTTGGGATTGGAATGAAACCTGACCTTTTCCAGTCCTGTGGCCACTGCTGAGTTTTACAAATTTGCTGGCATATTGAGTGCAGCACTTTCACACATCATCTTTCAGGATTTGAAATAGCTCAACTGGAATTCCATCACCTCCACTAGCTTTGTTTGTAGTGATGTTTCCTAAGGTCCACTTGACTTTGCATTCCAGAATGTCTGGCTCTAGGTGAGCGATCACACCATCATGATTATCTGGGTCATGAAGATTGTTTTCTGTGTATTCTTGCCACCTCTTCTTAATATCTTCTGCTTCTGTTAGTTCCCTACCATTTCTGTCCTTTAATGTGCCCATCTTTGCATGAAATATTCCCTTGGTATCTCTGATTTTCTTGAAGAGATCTCCAGTCTTTCATTGAGGAAGGCTTTCTTATCTTTCCTTGCTATTCTTTGGAACTCTGCATTCAAATGGGTATATCTTTCCTTTTCTCCTTTGCTTTTGGCTTCTCTTCTATTCACAGCTATTTGTAAGGCTTTCTCAGACAACCATTTTACCTTTTTGCATTTTTTTCTTGTGTATGGTCTTGACTGACCCAGACTTGCCCATAAGAGTCCAGGAGACTCTGGGAGAGGCATGGGTCTGTGATGGCCTGCTGCAGGGCTGGGGGCACTGAGTGTAGCAGTCCATGCATGGGAGCTTTTGAAGGAGGTAGCCATTATCTTTCCATAATTATTTCTCCACTGATCTCCAGTAGCATATTGGGCACCTACTGACCTGGGAAGTTCCTCTTTTAGTATCCTATGATTTTGCCTTTTCATACTATTCATGGAGCCAAAGCAAAAAAAATACCCAGCTGTGGATGTGACTGGGGATAGAAGCAAGGTCTGATGCTGTAAAGATCAATATTGCATAGGAACCTGGAATGTTAGGTCCATGAATCAAGGCAAATTGGAAGTGGTCAAACAGAGACGGCAAGAGTGAATGTTGACATTCTAGGAATCAGCGAACTAAAATGGACTGGAATGGGTGAATTTAACTCAGATGACCCTTATATCTACTACTGTGGGCAGGAATCCCTTAGAAGAAATGGAGTAGCTATCATGGTCAACGAAAGAGTCCGAAATGCAGTACTTAGATGCAATCTCAAAAACGACAGAGATCATTGAATGGCAAACCATTCAATATCACAGTAACCCAAGCCTATGCCCCAACCAGTAACGCTGAAGAAGCCGAAGTGGAATGGTTCTATGAAGACCTACAAGACCTTTTAGAACTAACACCCAAAAAAGATGTCCTTTTCATTATAGGGGACTGGAATGCAAAAGTAGGAAGTCAAGAAACACCTGGAGTAACAGGCAAATTTGGCCTTAGAATACGGAATGAAGCAGGGCAAAGGCTAATAGAGTTTTGCCAAAAGAACGCACTGGTCATAGCAAACACCCTCTTCCAACAACACAAGAGAAGATTCTACACATGGACATCACCAGATGGTCAACACCGAAATCAGATTGATTATATTCTTTGCAGCCAAAGATGGAGAAGCTCTATAACGTCAGCAAAAACAAGACTGGGAGCTGACTGTGGCTCAGATCATGAACTCCTTACTGCCAAATTCAGACTGAAATTGAAGAAAGTGGGGAAAACATTAGACCATTCAGGTGTGACCTAAATCAAATCCCTTATGACTATACAGTGGAAGTGAGAAATAGATTTAAGGGACTAGATCTGATAGACAGAGTGCCTGATGAACTATAGACAGAGGTTTGTGACATTGTACAGGAGACAGGGATCAAGACCATCCCCATGGAAAAGAAATGCAAAAAGCAAAATGGATGTCTGGGGAGGCCTTACAAATAGCTGTGAAAAGAAGAGAAGCGAAAAGCAAAGAAGAAAAGGAAAGATATAAGCATCTGAATGGAGAGTTCCAAAGAGTAGCAAGGAGAGATAAGAAAGCCTTCCTCAGCGATCAATGTAAAGAAAGAGAGGAAAACAACAGAATGGGAAAGACTAGAGATCTCTTCAAGAAAATTAGAGATACCAAGGGAACATTTGCATGAGCCCATGCAAAGATGGGCTCAATAAAGGACAGAAATGGTATGGACCTGACAGAAGCAGAAGATATTAAGAAGAGGTGGCAAGAATACACAGAAAAACTGTACAAAAATATCTTCATGACCCGGATAATCACGATGGTGTGATCACAAACCTAGAGCCAGACATCCTGGAGTGTGAAGTAAGGTGGGCCTTAGAAAGCATCACTATGAACAAAGCTAGTGGAGGTGATGGAATTCCAGTTGAGCTATTTCAAATCCTGAAAGATGATGCTGTGAAAGTGCTGCACTCAATATGCTAGCAAATTTGGAAAATGCAGCAGTGGCCACAGGACTGGAAAAGGTCAGTTTTCATTCCAATCCCAAAGAAAGGCAATGCCAAAGAATGGTCAAACTACTGCACAATTGCACTCATCTCACAC
>NW_011495058.1:1951306-1958195 GCF_000754665.1 Bison bison bison | reverse complement strand
AAAAGCAAGAGAGTTCCAGAAAAACATCTATTTCTGCTTTATTGACTATGCCAAAGCCTTTGACTGTGTGGATCACAAGAAACTGTGGAAAATTCTGAAAGCGATGGGAATACCAGACCACCTGACCTGCCTCTTGAGAAACTTATGCAGGTCAGGAAGCAACAGTTAGAACTGGACATGGGACAACAGACTGGCTCCAAATCGGGAAAGGAGTACGTCAAGGCTGTATATTGTCACCCTGTTTATTTAACTTATATGCAGAGTACGTCATGAGAAACGCTGGGCTGGAAGAAGCACAAGCTGGAATCAAGATTGCCAGGAGAAATATCAATAACCTCAGATATGCAGATGACACCACCTTTATGGCAGAAAGTGAAGAGGAACTCAAAAGCCTCTTGATGAAAGTGAAAGAGGAGAGTGAAAAAGTTGGCTTAAAGCTCAACATTCAGAAAACAAAGATCATGGCATCTGGTCCCATCACTTCAAGAGAAATAGATGGGGAAAAAGTGGAAACAGTGTCAGACTTTATTTTTTTTGCCTCCAAAATCACTGCAGATGGTGATTGCAGCCATGAAATTAAAAGACACTTACTCCTTGGAAGGAAAGTTATGACCAACCTAGATAGCATATTCAAAAGCAGAGACATTACTTTGCCAACAAAGGTCCGTCTAGTCAAGGCTATGTTTTTTCCAGTGGTCAGGTATGGATGTGAGAGCTGGACTGTGAAGAAGGCTGATTGCCGAAGAATTGATGCTTTTCAACTGTGGTGTTGGAGAAGACTCTTGAGAGTCCCTTGGACTGCAAGGAGATCCAACCAGTGCATTCTGAAGGAGATCAGCCCTGGGATTTCTTTGGAAGGAATGATGCTAAAGCTGAAACTCCAGTACTTTGGCCACCTCATGCGAAGAGTTGACTCATTGGAAAAGACTCTGATCCTGGGAGGAATTTGGGGCAAGAGGAGAAGGGGGCGATAGAAGACGAGATGGCTGGATGGCATCACTGACTCGATGGACATGAGTCTGAGTGAACTCTGGGAGTTGGTGATGGACAGGGAGGCCTTGTGTGCTGCGATTCATGGAGTCGCAAAGAGTTGGACACGACTGAGTGACTGATCTGATCTGATCTTTGAATGTCTGTCATGGCAACTAATGGAAAAGAGGTGGACAATAAATGTTTTTGAAATGATGAATGAATACCTGGTAGCTTAAGAAAACATTTTGACTTTACTTGTACTGAGTAGAGCCTAATAGTAGTTGCACCTCTTCATTGTTCCATTACTAAGTCACTTCAGTCATGTCCACCTCTGTGTGACCCTACGGACTGCAGCCTGCTAGTCTCCTCTGTCCATGGGGATTCTCTGGGCAAGAATAGAAGGTTTGCATGTCCTTCTCCAGGAGATCCTCCTGACCAAGGGATTGAACCTGCATCTATTACATTTCCTGCATTGACAGGCAAGTTCTTTACCACTAGCATTCAGTTTAGTTCAGTTCAGTTCAGTCACTCAGTCGTGTCCGACTCTTTGCGACCCCATGAATCGCAGCATGCCAGGCTTCCCTGTCTATCACCAACTCCCAGAGTTCACTCCAACTCACATCCATTGAGTCAGTGATGCCATCCAGCCATCTCATCCTCTGTCACCCCCTTCTCCTCCTGCCCCCAATCCCTCCCAGCATCAGAGTCTTTTCCAATGAGTCAACTCTTCACATGAGGTGGCCAAAATATTGGAGTTTCAGCTTTAGCATCATTCCTTCCAAAGAATACCCAGGACTGATCTCCTTCAGAATGGACTGGTTGGATCTCCTTGCAGGCCAAGGGACTCTCAAGAGTCTTCTCCCACACCGCAGTTCAAAAGCATCAATTCTTCGGTGCTCAGCTTTCTTCACAGTCCAACTCTCACATCCACTAGCATTACTGTTACTAAATCAAAAAGCTCTCTTCTCCCATTAAAATATTAAGAAAATAACTAGAGAAAAATTGAAAGCCAGCATCATCACATGCCTTTCTCTTGTGTTAGGTATTAATTTACTTATCAAAACAGAGATAATAGCCTCTGACAAGTCTTTTATAGGAATTTTTATACTTATATATGGCCAGTTCTTGGCACGGGTGGGTAGGAAATTTGAAAAAACTGACCACATTCTGAAGCCTATAGGCACATGAAGTTTATTAACCATATCTGCAAGATCTTTAGAGGTAACAGTTTCAATCAGTGTAAGCAACATCTTGTCATGAACACAAGGGATAGAGCACTATTTCCAAATTATACCGTTCATATGTATCACCTGGGGAGCTTTTTGAAATGCAGATGTTATGCCTCATACATCTGTCTGGGCACTGAGACCTTGAATTTCTAACAAGTTCTCAGATGTTGCTAAAGCTTCTGGTTTGGGGTTCACATGGAATAGGAAGAAGCTAGCTCCTGGAGAATCTGACTGTCTGACTCTTGTCGGATTATCTGATTTGCCTCTGGCCTTCTTGGTATTTTGTCAAAGATCTTATATGCTAATAGTGGGACTCCATACCTGCAGCATTTAATAAGGCTGAAGACTCTTACTGGTCTTAAAGTTGTCATTTTCTCCTCTAAGCTATGTGACTGATGGCCTCATTATTTTTTTTTTCCTCTTTGTATATGTAGATCCAGAGTCATGTTCTATCTCATTCTATGATCATTTTGTGGAATAATGTCAGAATTTAGAAGAAAACCTTTTAAATATATAGATATGCAAGTATATTTGGAAATATAGTTCACTTAAAGATGCATAGTTTAATTTAACAATGAAAAAGTAAAGGGTTTGTTTGATCTAAAGTGGCTGCTATTGGGAATATGGGTAGTATTACTAAAAATTACTCTGGAGCCGAAATTTACATTTTCATTGAAATGACATCCGCATACATACACACATAGACATACACATTTGTAAAGAAAAAAGAAAGAAAAACATTTTAACCACAAGGTGGCAGTAAGATACATTAAAAAAAAAAGGGATTTCAAATGAATAATGATTTTAGACATAACTGAGGAAATGATTGTCAAAATAAATAGCATTTCTTAGTGCAGTGGTGTTTCCCTTGTGGCTCAGCTTATAAAGAATCTGCCTACAATGTGGGAGACCTGGGTTTGATATCTGGGTTGGGAAGATCCCCTGGAGAAGGGAAAGGCTACCCACTCCAGTATTCTGGCCTAGAGAATTCCATGCACTACACAGTCCATGGGGTCGCAAAGAGTAGGACACAACTGAGCGACTTTCACTTTCAGTGCAGTGGTATGCAGAAACACCTCACAAGCAACTTATTTGTGGCATTCTTGGGTAACCAGACTCTAAATTGTAAGCTGTATAAACTGGATATCTTCTGAAGTCCTTAGTGAACATTTGCAGAATCAATTTTCAATAACAAAACAGTTGCGTTGTACTATTTTTTATTTATTTTGGTTCCGCTTAGTTTCAAAAGTTATTTGTAAATATTTCCAAGATATGAACTCTAGAAGTTTTGAGGTGTCATCAATTCCACATGACCTAGTTAATTTAAACTTCCTTTCTGTATAAAGAATGTTTATAACAGTTTTGAAAATATTTAACTGTTCCTCTCTTTGCAACACTACATTATTTTAGTCTTAAAATATCCTTCATTTTCTTTAGCCTTTTTAATCTTAGTCATGAAGACACCTGTACTGTCTGCTAAAAATCAGATTGATTGCATTGTGAGTACTGTGTCAACAGTTCATTGGAAAGCTAAGTTTATGTAAATAGTGTTTAAAGAAAGGTGAAGTAAATGTTGCAAAAGTCACAAAGATATCCAGATGAATGAGACATTCTTTTCCCTTTGGGAAATGATGGAAAAGGTCATGGTGGAGGATGTTGGCAAGGGTTCACTGAAGGACAGAGAGACAGATTGAATTATTCAATACCTGTTTCTGTCCTTTAAATCACTTTTCATGATGTGATACTCTGCTCTACATATATCCAGAACTTGAAAATACTCTCAGATGCCACCTATAAGCCAAAGCGTTTGGCAGTCAGCTGGTGATGAGGAAAGGAAAAATGTTCTGGCTGGAGTAGGGGGTGGAATTTCTTCTATTTCCGGTCATTGGCAGGACTCCCACATGTCAGTTGTTCTGGGGCTGGAAATCAGCTAGAGTGAAGCTGATACCAAAAAGCAAAGAGTGACACCTGGACGGGTATGCCTTGTCTCTTACTCAGGTACACTCTATGCAAGGCAGTAGGGACTGTATTTCTCTTTGTTTTAGACTCTGCTGAATAGTTGAGCAGCTAAATATGTTTAAATATGAGTGAGTTTTCCTTAAAATCATTGCCCAGAAATGAAGGAGTAGTCTTTTTGGAATTTATGAATACTAAAGACTTCAGGTTTATTAAGTCTGCCATACTAGAGTGCCCTTTCAATTACTCTATTTTGAATAAAAAAGTTGTGTTTTTTGAAAGAGTTCAACAACATCCATCAATGCTATATTAGCATGCTTATCGCGGTTACCTGACAGAATAGAAAAATAAAGAGAGAAAAAATTTAACCTAACATCTAGGGGGTATTATGTCATAATCTGAAGTGATGCTGGAAGTTTATGTTGATGTGAGCTGAAACCACTGACAAGTGGGGAGAAGTGCTGAAATCATGGCATGTTATTTTGTAGTGATGGCAGCAGTTAAGGAAGCAATGAAGCTTTCAAAACTGAAGCTTCATTTACATACAAAACATGAAGTCCTAAGTACAAAACTGAATTTAATATATATATCAGACTTTCAAGTAAAACTATCCTTATCATTTAGTTTCCTCTTACTGCCACATTCAGAAAAGTGAATCTTTTCTGAAAATTAAAAAGCTCCAGTGACCAAGTTTGCTTTGCCACCCTTAAGTTAGGTTGTAAAATAAATAATACAAATTTTACTATTTTACTTTACCAATTTAGCTGCTGAAGTTAAATTGTTAATTTAAAAATAGGCTTGATTAAAAATTGAAATTATGATGACTACAGCCCTAAACGCCTACAAGGCTGCCATCCTTTAGGACACCAATGTGGAGACCTACAATACATAACTGACAAATGGCCTATATTGGATCCTTCTCTATAAGCCTGAGTAAATAATTTATCTTGAGCAGAATGGACACCAACTTATGATTTGAAGTGGCAGCAGACACCACTATTATGGCTCTCCTTTAGTGAAAGTCACTCAGTCGTATCTGACTCTTTGCGACCCTATGGACTGTAGCCCGCCAGGCTCGGTCCATGAATTCTCCAGGCAAGAATACTGGAGTGGGTTGCCATTCCCTTCTCCAGGGGATCTTCCCAACCCAGGGATCAAACCCAATTCTCCTGCATTGCAAGTGGATTCTTTACCATCTGAGCCACCAGAGAAGCCCAAAACACACAGTGCGGTGCATTGGCCAGGAACCAAACCCAGGCCTCCGGTGTGGCAGGCGAGAATTTTACCACTGAACCACTGATGCAAGCAATTACATTGTAATCGTCTCTAACCAATTACAAACGTGTACTCCAGAATCATAACCAGAGACTATGGGGACTCATCATGGCCAGAGACATCCAGCACTGGGAAAAAATACATGAAAGTTGTCTGGGTTTCCCATCCACCTTATTACATTCTGAAAATAGGTGGCATTTAAATGGTAAATGGAATGATAAAAGATCAACTAGGTATTCGCCTGTCATCCTTAAAAAAGTGGGACTGTATTCCTGGCTGAAGTGATCATAGGAATCAAACAGACTCATAGGTTGCCTCTAGGAAGAGGGCAGTACATGGAACACTAAGAGACTGATTCCCTAACAGTGACTGACACAGTGGGGATATCAGGGTTACATGTAGCTGTCGTGGGTGTGGGCCCAGTTCATTCCAATGCTAATGGATTCAGTTTAGTTTCCTTCAAAGTTTAAAATACATTTTTCTCCAGAATTGCTTAGATAGTTAAGAATAGGCTTCGGATTGCTTAAACAGAGCGTAATGATTGTGGGAGTTATTAACCTTGATTACAGTGAGAAAGATACTTCCTAACCAGGGCTGAACACCTTTAGGCTGGAAGCAGATAAGTCTTGCCCGACCAATACTGTTCCCCAGTCTGTGGATTACACAAGAGGATGGGAAATCCTATACTGTGAGTTAGGAGTGAGGGGGTGGGGATAAGTATTTAGGAATAGAATTCCTATTCATCAGGTGAATATGTGTAGCTTTATAAAAATTCTGATCTTCAATTTTTTTTATAAAGCAAAAACTTTGTAATTTATCTGATTTTTTCTTGTGCTCATATTTTCATAAATAAGTTACTTTCTTGTGGGAGAATTCAGAACTATCAAATGTGGCTACTGCATTCATTGTCAATCATGCAGGTATAAAAATTTAGAAATAACATAAACACGGGAAAAGCTCCCTTTTCCCAAAACTCTGTGACTGAATAACGGACTGCTCCTGGGGCTGCTGAGTGTTATCAAATGAACCTACACATAAAAAAGTGCTTATCACAGCGCTTGGCAAATAGTTCATGTTCAGTGATGTCAGTTGTGCTTTTTATCTGAGTTTATTAATAAAGTAGGACAGGAGAGAAGATGCAGCCCCAGTGCTATGGAAGTTAAACTCTGTAGTATACTGTGGTCACCTTTCCTGAAAGGCATACCTCACAACACCTGCACTAGCTTATTCACCTGCCTTATTGGCTAATGATGTGTATTCATCTACACTAAACACACAAAAGCAAGTTCAGAGGGTCAAATCATAGAGAAAGGCAGAAGCCAATAATATTGAAAACTACAAAATAAGAAAATTCAATAAAACCAGAATCATGAGGTGGGAAATTATGATAATCTACAGCTGAATAGATACTTTTGTAAAGATTTCCCCATTTTATAAAACAAGATTGTTTCAATAAA
>NW_011495058.1:1937545-1951019 GCF_000754665.1 Bison bison bison | reverse complement strand
GACCCCATGAACCGCAGCACGCCAGGCCTTCCTGTCCATCACCAACTCCCGGAGTCCACCCAAACCCATACCCATTGAGTCGGTGATGCCATCCAACCATCTCTTCCTCTGTCATCCCCTTCTCCTCCTGCCCTCAACCTTTCCCAGTATCAGGGTCTTTTCAAATGAGTCAGTTCTTCGCTCAGGTGGCCAAAATATTGGAGTTTCAGCTTCAACATCTGCTCCCAGCCAAAAAGAGTAATTGGATACCTCTGATATTCAGCATAGAAGAAAACCTTCTGTGTAATGTTTTCATTTCTGATGAGAAATCAAGTTAGAGTTAAACTGACTTGATAGAAATAGTTGTAAACGATACCTTCCAAAATGAAGTTGAATTAAGATCAAAGGGATTACAGCGGTTAATTGTCTTATTAACCAAGTGCCATTTGAAAAGGGTTTTATTTCTGTAGTGAACTTCACTGAAGATTGTCAATTGGCAAAATGCATGCATTCTTTATCAGAGTTCTTTCACGACATAATCTGACTAAAATTGGAGATAGAGAACAGAATAACCTCCTCTTCACGCTGTGAGGGAGGAATTCCTATCCTAGGGAGATGACTGAACACCGAGCACTGGACAGATGACACTGACAACTCTTGGAATTAGTGATGTGTTTTGAGGAAGCCTGGACTAGCATACTTGAGGATGGAGGAACACAGGGAGGGTGAGGCCCGTAGCAAAGCCAACACCAACTGCCAGATAGGAAGATATACACGCATTCACAACCTGATAGAAAAGGACAGGGCCTTGTCACACAGGGCCTCATAGGGGTTGTGCTCAAGACTGGAGTAAACAAGCAGGGGCTGTGGGAGGCAGGCTGTGTAGTACAAAGAGGATAAGATACCTCATGGTTGCAGTGGGACAGTGTCATTGGCTTGTTTGAAGAATTCCACAGACTGGCAGAGAGCTGAAACTTGCTGCTCAGAGATTAGCAGGAAACTGTACCTTGTGCATTTGATGAGTAACCATGAACTTCCAGATGTTCAAGCTGGTTTTAGAAAAGGCAGAGGAACCAGAGATCAAATTGCCAACATCCGCTGGATCATGGAAAAAGCAAGAGAGTTCCAGAAAAACATCTATTTTTGCTTTATTGACTATGCCAAAGCCTTTGACCTGTGGATCACAAGAAACTGTGGAAAATTCTGAAAGCGATGGGAATACCAGACCACCTCACCTGCCTCTTGAGAAACCCATATGCAGGTCAGGAAGCAACAGTTAGAACTGGACATGGAACAACAGACTGGCTCTGAATCAGGAAAGGAGTACGTCAAGGCTGTATATTGTCACCCTGTTTATTTAACTTATATGCAGAGTACATTATGAGAAAGGCTGGGCTAGAAGAATCACAAGCTGGAATCCAGATTGCTGGGAGAAAGATCAATAACCTCAGATATGCAGATGACACCACTCTTATGGCAGAAAGTGAAGAGGAACTAAAAAGCCTCTTGATGAAAGTGAAAGAGGAGAGTGAAAAAGTTGGCTTAAAGCACAACATTCAGAAAACAAAGATCATGGCATCTGGTCCCATCACTTCATGGGAAATAGATGGGTAAAGAGTGGAAACAGTGTCAGACTTTATTTTTTTTGCCTCCAAAATCACTGCCAATGGTGACTGGAGCCATGAAATTAAAAGACGCTTACTCCTTGGAAGGAAAGTTATGACCAACCTAGGTAGCATATTCAAAAGCAGAGACATTACTTTGCCAACAAAGGTCCGTCTAGTCAAGGCTATGTTTTTTCCAGTGGTCATGTATGGATGTGAGAGTTGGACTGTGAAGAAGGCTGAGCGCCAAAGAATTGATGCTTTTGAACTGTGGTGTTGGAGAAGACTCTTGAGAGTCCCTTGGACTGCAAGGAGATCCAATCAGTCCATTCTAAAGGAGATCATTCCTGGGTGTTCTTTGGAAGGAATGATGCTAAAGCTGAAACTCTAATACTTTGGCTACCTCATGGGAAGAGTTGACTCATTTGAAAAGACTCTGATGCTGGGAGGGATTTGGGGCAGGAGGAGAAGGGGACGACAGAGGATGAGTGTGTCATCAACTCGATGGACATGAGTTTGAGTGAACTCTGGGAGTTGGTGATGGACAGGGAGGCCTGGCATGCTGTAATTCATGGGGTCGCAAAGAGTCGGACATGACTGAGTGACTGAACTGCTTTAGCTCAAGGACCTTATGCACAGGAGCAGAGTGGGAAGGGGAACTTGTGGGTAGGCATTTGAGTCCCTCCAGACTTCACCAGATATCAAGACAGAACATAATATTGGATCTTAATTTTAAACCATATACCACGCTGTGCAATAAATATTTAATAAGTTCTGTATGTGCCAGAAGCTCATATGTGTTGTAGAAGCTGAGTATAATTAAGACAAATAATACATCACTTATGCATTTGAGAGGTTTCAGGCCCTCCAGTTTAATACAAAGAGTCAAACATGTAAATATGTAAGTGCTAAATGAGCTGTAGTAGATATAAAAAATAGAACCTAAGGACACAAGGGAAAAATAATCAATCTTATCTAGATAAGTTGAGAATAACTTTCTCAGCAAAATACTTGTTTTCTGTTTTCTATATAAATAAGGAAAATTATAGCAGAAGATCTCCCAGAAAATATCCCCTTATGAATTTTTTGTCAATGAAAATTTTGTATTGTATGCCAATATCTAAATCAGTTCTTATTTAGGGGAATTTAAAAAATGAGTTTATTTATTTTAATTGGGAGCTAATATATTGTGGTGGTTTTTGCCATACATCAACGTGAATTTGAGAACTGATTTATTCAGGCAAGTCACTATTCAGCCACTGGGGTTGGAGAGGAGATCATGAAGCACATGGCTGCTCAGTCAACAAAATAACTCTAATTTAATTTCTGTTCTACATCCCTTCTCCTCTTTTTCCTTTCTTTTCTCTCTTCTTATCTTTCTCTTCCTCTTCTTTTTCTTCTTCCAGGATGTGGGGGAGATTCATCGCTGAATAGGCATTTACAGCTTTTGCCTCATCTTTCTGTCTGACCTGTCATTGAGTCCTGTCAAGTCTAAATAATCCAGAAAGTTTCTACAGTCTTTCCACTTCTCTTCGTGTCCACTGTCAGCACCTTAGTTAGGCAACTGGGGCTCTTTGTCTGCCCTTTGGAGGGCTCTGCATATCACAATCAGTTGATTAATGTGCATAATTTATTAATTGGCTCTGGTACTTAAAACAGGCACAGCTTAATCCTTAATACTAAGTGTTTAATCATAAGATTAGCACTGTTCTTTTTCTAGGGAAATACTTTCCCACAAATCTTATCTGATATTCCTTAAGCCAGTGATGACCATGTAAAACGGTGTATGAAGGCTGATGGGGTATGTGTCCAGTCATGTCACAGATTTAGTATATTCAAAGAGTTGTGCAGCCATCACCTCAATTTAAGTTTAGAACACTTTTATCATCACAGAGCATTCTTGCACCCATGAGCAGTCATTCCCTGGTCTCTTTCCCCAGCCCCACCCTTTTCCTAGTATACTAGGCAACCATTAGTGAACTTCATTTCTTTATAGATTTACTTATCATGGGCACTTCATATAAATGGATCGTATAGTATGTGGCGTTTTGTTATTGGCTCTTTTCATTTAACTGATTCTTGCACAATGGTATTGTTCTTCAGTAGTACTGAGTGTTTGTTTCTTTACTCATGAAATGGGAAATTCCTCAAACATAGGAAGATGATTCAAAAGGTACTAAGTAGCCCTAGATATGGCAAATTTCCATTAAATGTGGCTAGCAACTTCTTTTTCTTTGGTCTCAGTTTACATGTCACCAATGAGAGATCTCTTTCCACATCCTAGTTGAAGAGGGATCATCCTTGTTATTCTCTCTCTCAGATCCTTTTTACAAAGCACTTATGATAACTTGAAATAATTTCAATTGTCAGTCAATGTGTTTGTGTGTTTCTGTCTCTCTCCATGTCAACTTGCCATCATGGTACTTCCAGCATTTAGCACCGTGCTTCAAAGTAGGCACTCAATTTTGAATGAATGAATAAATTAATGCGTTAATGAATGATAAAAAGAACATAGGCAGAAGCACATGCTTGATGGAAATGATGATGATGAATTCAACATGGAGATTTTTAAGTGTGAGCAAAGCTATGGGACATGCACATGACCATATCTTCTGGGTAGCTGATAAGTATAATTTATACACACAATTTTAAAGCTAAATAGTGTAGAAGGGCCTATAGGAAAAGGTGATAGTTGTTGAGCTATTCTACCCTCAGTCCATCTCCTTAGAGATGAACATTTTAAATTACATATAACTCCTTTAGTGGTAACTCCCATTGTCTGTATCTTTAAATATGATGCTGTATTGCCTGTGTATGTGCTCGGTTGTGTCCAACTCTGCGGCCCCATGGACTGTAGCCCATCAGGCTCCTCTGTCCATGGGATTTTCCAGGCAAGAACACTGGAGTGGGTTGCCATTGCCTTCTCCAGGGGATCTTCCAGACCTAGGGATTGAACCCAAGTCTCTTACGTCTCCTGCATTGGCAGATGGATTCTTTACCAGCTGAGCCACTGGTGCTATATTGCTCTTTCTTAATTTGTCAACTTCTAATTATCTGTTGCTATCCTCCATGACCCTTTAGTCCATTTAGTTCACTAGATGGAATGATTTCCATCTTTTTTTTCACCTCCTCGCAATAGTTATATCTTAAAAAAAATCTTTTTAGTACACTTATGAATTGAAATAAGTTCCTTAAGTCATCTGCTTTTATGCAGTATAAACAGTTCATCTTGCCTCCCAAGTTATAAGTTGTCTATGTCTAGCCTTACTCTTGCCTGGAAAATCCCATGGACTGAGGAGTCTGGTGGGCTGCCGTCTATGGGGTCGCACAGAGTTGGACACGACTGAAGTGACTTAGCAGCAGCAGCAGCAGCAGCCTTCCTTCTGCCTCCATTTCCTAGTTTCTGGAAGTTTTACTTTTAGTTTTTCATAGTCAAGATTGATAACATTTACATTCTCCTGTCATATGTTCTACTGGTTGATCAAAATCATGTCACATTTGAATTTGTTTCATATAAATTAGGTTGCTTGTATCATTTTTGCATTATTCCTGGAGAAACTGATTTTGTTTTTTTTTTTCCCTGATGGATGAAGAAGCATGTGTCTTCTTTACCATAGTGCAAATATCTTCTAGCTTCTTTCTTATTCTCTATACTTTTTAGAATCAATTATTTTCTTTATCTTGAAGACACTGATATCCTGTTTTAAAATGCTGCTACTGCTGCTGCTAAGTCGATTCAGTCGTGTCCGACTCTGTGTGACCCCATAGATGGCAGCTCACCAGGCTCCCCTGTCCCTGGGATTCTCCAGGCAAGAACACTGGAGTGGGTTGCCATTTCCTTCTCCCAATACATGAAAGTGAAAAGTGAAAGTGAAGTCGCTCAGTCGTGTCCGACTCTTAGCGACCCCATGGACTGTAGCCTACCAGGCTCCTCCGTCCATGGGATTTTCCAGGCAAGAGTACTGGAGTGGGGTACCATTTATGGCTTTATTGTACAATGTTCAGCTTTTCTGGAGCTTGACCCTCCCTCCCTCTCTTCCTTCCTTCCCTTCTTTCTTTCTGATTGTAAAGGCAAGAACATATATTGATTCAAGATTCCCTCAAGTTAGAAATTGACTAAATTCTACAGGTGTGTAAATTACTTTGTATAAATTACTTTATGTTCTAGAATTTGACTATGGCTTATAATTAACATTTAATTATATAAGAAATTCCATAAATATGGATGTCTTTACAGCTTAAACAGTTCCAGACTAATCAAGCATTGTGTCTCCAATCCTAATTCCAACTATATTGTAATCAAAAGAAAAAGACAAGCAGAGAATCTCCCTGACAAAATTACTGCTAGTCAAAACCATAGCTGTTAGAGACGGAATGCAAGACTTAATTCAAGTACTATTTTCTGCTGAGAAAGGAATAGACTGTATAGATGATGACTTGATCTTTGTCATTTATCAAATATATAAAAATATTTAGATATTGAAAAATAGGTAGTTTATAGGCAAAATATGAATAATTAGATATCCCATAGATAAATTTATTATAGAGTCTGTTTCATTTTGGCAAATAGTATTTAATGGTATAAAATAGAAATTATGAAACACGCACACAAAGGCATGTATATGAAAGGCCTGATTGGCAGCGGGACCAAACTGACATAAGGTACAGTAATTGTGCCAGTGTAACCATCCTTATCACATTAATGTGCCCCATTATGTAATGATCAAACCTTTCCATTTATCTAGCTTGCCATAATGTTTGCCTTCTAGGCAGAAATGAGGGATAAAAATTATGCTTAGGCAAGAGGAAAAGCTTACATTGAAATAATTATGACAACTTACAGTATACAATGTGTAGAAACTTTGCAGTGTGCTTTTCACATAGATTTGTTCATCTGCTTTCTATAACAACCCTGAGAAATGCATGTTGCTATATTAACTCCATTTTATCACTGACAAAACCGAGAATCAGAGAAAGTTAGGTTTTTCAAGGGAACTGCTGATAAGCAGTAGAGGAGGAGGATTCAAACCCAGGAAATATGGCTGTCAGTCTCCTTACTATACCACAAAATTATCTGTTTATCACCTATTAATATTTATCATACAGACTGTATCTGCATAATAAAGGATAGACGCTGGAAACTTGCCACATCCAAGTTACCCACACTAGGTGTGATTTATACCCCACCATCCTTTCTAAAGGTCAGAGCATAGTAAGGACAGAAGACCTGACCTTCAATCCTGGCTATTCCCAGAAATGTCTGTGATTAAGAACAATACCCTGTGAGTCTAGCATTCATCACCACAGCCCCCAGATAAATTCTGGGGAAAAATTAATACCCAGAAAAGCATTGAGACAGGAAAGAAGTCATCAGATTATTAAAGCACATGCCAACTGCTCTGCCTCAGTGGTGTTTATGTGTTGATTGGTTGCATTCTTTTATTCACTATATATATTTTGAGCAACTACTGTAGGTCAGAATGTAAATAAAACTACAGTACAACAAAATGGATACAGATTGTGGCCAGTAATATGAAGGAAATAAGCAGAGAATGGTGGAGTGTTTTCAAGTGAAGGGGTCAGGAAGGCATCTCTGGGAAAGTTATGTTTAAGAAGATGGACTGGAGTTTGAGGAATAATATTCTATAGGTGACACAGAAAGAGAAAAGGCCCTGAATGGAGAAAGAACTCAGAGTGTCCTGGGTACTGACCAGACTCAGTAGGCAATGAGAGAGTGAGCAGAATGTGAGTGGAGAGGTTGGCAGGACCTTGTAGACAATGTAAGGAGATTAGATTTTACTTTGAATGCTACTGGAAAGCCATTGATGTGGCTTAAGCAGAGGTGACATGATTTAATTTATATAGAAAAAAGGTTGCTGTGGAGGATCTGCTAAGAGTGAGTGGAGAGGCTCGAGCTGAAGTGGGGTGGTGGGGTGGTGGAGGTGGCTCCTCTCTCCCGTGACTCCTCTCCTGACCTCCCCAATTAACCGCTATCCATCATAGACTAGCTTTGTCTGATTTTATACTTTACATGAATAAAATCATACAGTATACACTTTGTACTTTGTATTCCCTCAGTATATGCCGTTCATCCAACTTGTCGGAAGTGGTTTGTTCTCATTGCTGTATTGTATTCCATTTTCCAACTGTACCAAGGGAGTAGTTTCATAATTTTTTCATTCCACTCTAATGGACATTTTTCTTTTCTTCCCATGAGAATAGAGTTGAATCACACTCTATTGGATGGCGGTCTTTATGATAATATTTAGTCTTGTTAATATTTAAGGGAGTTGATTCAGTTCAAATGAAAATTGAAGCTTACTATTTGATATGGACCCTATTTACAAATATTAGTACAAATTTGTAAATATTGGTACACATTTGAGATGGCAACATTCATGAAAAATTAATTTATCACATGACAAGAACTGTGCTAAGTGTTTAAGAATGGTATTTCATTCAGTTCTTATAGGCACTATATGAGCTGTGTACTAACTCTGTCCCCATTTCCCTCAGGAGGAAACTGAAACCTAGAGGCATAATTTAATCCCATTTTCTGTTGATTAAATACCAATAGCCTCTTGAAATATTGAAATATCAGTGGCAGAAAGTGAAGAAGAACTAAAGAGCCTCTTGGTAAAAGAGGAGAGTGAAAAAGCTGGTTTAAAACTCAACATTCAAAAAACAAAGATCATGGTATCTGGCCTCATTACTTCATGGTAAATAGATGGGGAAACAGTGTCAGACTTTATTTTTTTTGGCTCCAACATCACTGCAGATGGTGACTGCAGCCATGAAATTAAAAGACACTTGCACCTTGGAAGAAAAGTTATGACCAACCTAGATAGCATATTAGAGACATTACTTTGCCAACAAAGGTCCATCTAGTCAAGGCTATGGTTTTTCCAGTAGTCATGTATGGATGTGAGAGTTGGATTATAAAGAAAGCTGAGCATTGAAGAATTGATGCTTTTGAACCATGGTGTTGGAGAAGACTCTTGAGAGTCCCTTGGACTACAAGGAGATCCAACCAGTCCATTCTAAAGGAAATCAGTCCTGAATATTCATTGGAAGGACTGATGTTGAAGCTGAAACTCCAATACTTTGGCCACCTTATGTGAAGAGTTGATTCATTTGAAAAGACCCTGATGCTGGGAAAGATTGAGGGTGGGAGGAGAAGGGGATGACAGAGGATGAGATGGTTGGAAGGCATCACCGACTCAATGGACATGAGTTTGAGTAGGCTCCCAGAGTTGGTGATGGACAGGGAAGCCTGGTGTCCATGGGGTCTCAAAGAGTCAGACACGACTGAGTGACTAAACTGAACTGAACTGAGACAATTTGTTTCAGAGCAGAACTGCACCAGAGAAACAGATCCAATAGGCTTTATTTGTATTTATATATGTATATTCATGTATGGATTAGATTGATAGATTTACCTTAAGATTTGATTTACGTGATTGTGGGGGTTGGCAAGGCAAGCCCTAAATCTCTGTAGGGAGACCTTCAGGAAGGGCAGGCCAGAACTTTCGGGCATGGGCTGAAACTGTAGTCAACAAGAAGAATTTCTTGTTCCTTGGGGAAACCTCAGTTCTGATCTTAAGGTTTTTCAATTAATTGAAGCTGGCTCACTGAGATTATCTAGGATAATCTTCTTTATTAAAGTAAGCTGATTATAGACTTTAATCACATCAAAATATACTTTCACAGCAACCCCTAATTTGATTGAATAATCTGGCTCAGTTGACACATAAAACTGATCATCACCATCAAATAGGTAGTAGATACCAGACTGAGATATAAATCTAAGTCTTTATGATATTAAAACTTAGGATCTCAATTTCTATGATCTGTTTAAAAAAATGTTCTGGACTGAGGACACAGCATGTTCTTCAATTCTGGAGTGGTAATATACTGGGGATAATTCAGAAATAAAAAGAAGTAAATGTGCTTGAAGCACATGGATCTGGAGAAAGCAAGAGATAAAAGAAGAGTTCTGAATTTGGGAGGCTTTCAACAGGATCTCTGCCAAATACTAGCTGTGTGATTATGGGAAAGTTAACTAAATTCACTGTTATTCTCCCCTTTATGGGGCTTCCCTGGTGGCTCAAATGGTAAAGAATCTGCCTGCATTGTGGGAGACCTGGGTTCAATCCCTGGGTTGGGATGATCCCCTGGAGGAGGGCATGGCAGCCCACTCCAGTCTTATTGCCTGGAGAATACCCATGGACAAAGGAATCTGGCAGGCTGCAGTTTATAGGACTGCAAAGAGTTGGACAAGACTGAGCGACTAAGCACATTCTCCTTTATAAAATTAGTAATGAAACCTCTTTCCTAAGGTTGACTGAATAAATACATGTAAAGAGCTTGGAATAGTGCCTGGCACAGGTAAGAACAACATAAATGTTAGCCATTAATTTTACTGGACTTTGGGAGGGGTCAGAGGGGCGTTATAAACTCACTCTTAAGCAGTCATCTTTGCTCCAGTCTTTACATAATTTAATATATAAGAAAGGAAGAATCACAGTTTTAGAAAAGGCAGAGGAACCAGAGACCAAATTGCCAACATCTGTTGGATCATCGAAAAAGCAAGAGAGTTCCAGAAAAACATCTACTTCTGATTTATTGACTGTGTCAAAGCCTTTGACCGTGTAGACCACAACAAACTCTGGAAAATTCTGAAAGAGATGGGAATACCAGACCATCTGAGCTGCCTCTTGAGAAATCTGTATGTAGGTCAGGAAGCGACAGTTAAAACTGGACATGGAACAACAGACAGGTTCCAAATAGGGAAAGGAGTACATCAAGGCTGTATATTGTCTATTGTCACCCTGATTATTTAACTTCTATGCAGAGTACATCAGGAGAAATACTGGGCTGGATGAAGCACAAGCTGGAATCAGGATTGCTGGAAGAAATATCAATAAGCTCACATATGCAGATGACACCACCCTTATGTTAGAAAGTGAAGAAGAACAAAAGAGCCTCTTGATGAAAGTGAAAGAGGAGAGTGAAAAAGTTGGCTTAAAGCACAACATTCAGAAAACTAAGATCATGGTATCCAGTCCCATCACTTCATGACAAATAGATGGGGAAGCAGTGGAAACAATGTCAGACTTTATTTTGGGGGGCTCCAAAATCATTGCAGATGGTGACTGCAGCCATGAAATTAAAAGACGCTTACTCCTTGGGAGAAAAGTTATGACCAACCTAGACAGAATACTAAAAAGCAGAGATGTTACTTTGCTAACAAAGGTCCATCTAGTCAAGGCTATAGTTTTTCCAGTAGTCATGTATGGATGTGAGAGTTGGACTATAAAGAAAGCTGAGCACCAAACAATTGATGCTTTTGAACTGTGGTGTTGGAGAAGACTCTTGAGAGTCCCTTTGACTCCAAGGAGATCCAATCAGTCCATTCTAAAGGAAATCAATCCTGAATATTCATTGGAAGGACTGATATTGAAGCTGAAACTCCAGTACTTTGGCCACCTGATGTGAAGAACTGACTCATTTGAAAAGACCCTGAGGCTGGTCAAAGATTGAGGGCAGGAGGAGAAGGGGACGACAGAGGATGAGATGGTTGGAAGGCATCACTGACTCAATGGACATGAGTTTGAATAGGCTCCAGGAGTTGGTGATGGACAGGGAAGCCTGGCGTACTGCAGTCCATGGGGTTGCAAAGAGTCGGACATGACTGAGAGACTGAACTGATTGACTGATTGAAGGTAGTGTTGCATAACTCAGTCCGTGCTGTTGGGAACACAGGCCAGTTCTTAAAAAAAAAAACAAAAAACAACTAAAGAGACTCGTCTTTAATAGTGTATCAAAAGAAAACCTGGGAGAGTTGAAAATAAAGAAAATACCATAAAAAGGAAGAAAACATTAGGCGAATTTAGGCAAGGTATGAAATTACTTCTTTTGGAAACAGACTTATGATTACCAAAGAAGAAATGTGGTAGGAAGACACTGGGAGTTTAGGTTGACATATACTCACTGCTATATTTAAAATCACTACAGATGGTGACTGCAGCCATGAAATTAAAAGACGCTTACTCCTTGGAAGGAAAGTTATGACCAACCTAAATAGCATATTCAAAAGCAGAGACATTACTTTGCCAACAAAGGTTCATCTAGTCAAGGCTATGGTTTTTCCTGTGGTCATGTATGGATGTGAGAGTTGGACTGTGAAGAAGGCTGAGCACCGAAGAATTGATGCTTTTGAACTGTGGTGTTGGAGAAGACTCTTGAGAGTCCCTTGGACTGCAAGGAGATCCAACCAGTGCAATCTGAAGGAGATCAGCCCTGGGATTTCTTTGGAAGGAATGATGCTAAAGCTGAAACTCCAGTACTTTGGCCACCTCATGCCAAGAGTTGACTCATTGGAAAAGACTCTGATGCTGGGAGGGATTGGGGGCAAGAGGAGAAGGGGATGACAGAGGATGAGATGGCTGGATGGCATCACTGACTCGATGGACGTGAGTCTGAGTGAACTCTGGGAGTTGGTGATGGACAGGGAGGCCTGGCGTGCTCCAGTTCATGGGGTTGCAAAGAGTCAGACATGACTGAGTGACTGATCTGATCTGATCTGATATTTAAAATAAATAACCAACAAGGGCCTACTGTATAGCATGGGGAACTCTGCTCAGTATTCTGTAATAACCTAAATGGGAAAAGAATTTGAAAAAGAGTAGATATATGTATATATATCTGTATAACTGAATCACTTTACATCTGAAACTAAAACAACATTGTAAAACAACTGTAGTCCAATATAAAATAAAAAAATTTAAGAAGTTACTTCTGCAATTCAATTTTTATTTAATCAGGTGTATTATTTTTTATATGATAATGCATCTGACTATATAAAAATTAAAACTTAAAAAACAACTGAACCAATATGATCAAAATTCAGGAGCAAATGTCAGTCCTGTTTGTCATAAAGATAAGGTGTGATAGCCTAAAATACTTAAATCAATACCCCAATACATAAATGCTGAGGTATATAAACATTCAGAAAAGTGAAAAAAAGTTGGCTGATAAATGTATGAAAAGATTTCATCATAGAGATAGTGAAAATTAAAATATAATTTGAGCTTGCATATTTTTTGCCTAGCAAATTAGTAAAAATAAAAATATTTTTATGTAGATGAGGGTATGGGAAGATAGGCACATATCTGCATTCAGTTTCTTTGCAGGGTAAATTGGTACAACTCTTCCAGTAACAATTGTGGCAGTAATATATATTAGAAAATTTAAAAGTGTTCCTTGCTCAGTAATTTCACTTAGTCTCCAAGGAAATAATCTCTAATTCTGATAAAGCATGACACATAAAGATATGTATCACAGCATTATTTATCGTAAAGAAGCATTGTTCAGTTCAGTTCAGTTCACTTGCTCAGTCGTGTCCGAGTCTTTGCAACCCCATGAATTGCAGCACACCAGGCCTCCCTGTCCATCACCAACTCCCAGAGTTCACTCAGACTCATGTCCATTGAGTCAGTGATGCCATCCAGCCATCTCATCCTCTGTCATCCCCTTCTCCTCCTGTGCCCAATCCCTCTCAGCATCAGAGTCTTTTCCAATGAGTCAACTCTTGGCATGAGGTGGCCAAAGTACTGGAGTTTCAGCTTTAGCATCATTCCTTCCAAAGAAATCCCAGGGCTGAGCTCCTTCAGAATGCACTGGTTGGATCTCCTTGCAGTCCAAGGGACTCTCAAGAGTCTTCTCCAACACCACAGTTCAAAAACATCAATAATTCGGCACTCAGCCTTCTTCACAGTCCAACTCTCACATCCATACATGACCACAGGAAAAACCATAGCCTTGACTAGATGGACCTTTGTTGGCAAAGTAATGTCTCTGCTTTTGAATATGCCATCTAGGTTGGTCAT
>NW_011495058.1:1936500-1937429 GCF_000754665.1 Bison bison bison | reverse complement strand
TGGGTTGCTATTTCCCTCTCCAATGCATGAAAGTGAAAAGTGAAAGTGAAGTCGCTCAGTCGTGTCCAACTCTTAGCGACCCCATGGACTGCAGCCTACTAGGCTCCTCTGTCCATAGAATTTTCCAGGCAAGAGTTACTGGAGTGGGGTGCCATTGCCTTCTCCGAATGTTCTCACTACCTACACATAAAAATCGTAACTATGTAAGGTGTTGGATATGGTAATTAGTTTGATTGTAGTAATCATTTTACAATGTTTATATATATCAAAACATCACATGTGTACCTTTAATATACGTAATTTTTATTTGTCAATTATATATTAATAAAGTTGGAGAAAATAAAATTATTTCTGTAAATAATTTTGAATACAAAGGAAGATAATTATGTTAAGTGAAATAAGAAAAGTGGGATGTCACTATGATTGATATATATCTCCATCAATCCATAAAAAATATTTATATTCATACAAAAGTAACCAATAGTGATTATTTCTGGGTGGTAGAAATACAGGCAATTAAAATATGTTTTTCTTTATTTTATTATTTTCTCAGTTTTCTGCACTTTAAGTTTAATTGGAACAAAATTGTACAGAAAAAGAAACTACTCCCCTACTAAAAACGGCAGGCAGGAAATACCAGTGTACTCAGAGTGTGCTCAGGCTATATATAAAGAATAAATTCTAGGCAGTTCCCAGATGCTTGGTACATTCTTTTATCTGTATTGTTTTGTTGTCCTTCCAACAAGGAAATGTTCCCTCCATTGTCTATTTCCCAAATCCCTCTATCATACTTCTACATTCAATTATTATTTCCTTTGTAACATATTCCCTGACATTTTCTTCCTCAAGACTTGCAATCATCCTAGTGGTCCCAAGCACCTAGTACATATATATATATATATATATATATGTATATATATATATATATA
>NW_011495058.1:1935643-1936400 GCF_000754665.1 Bison bison bison | reverse complement strand
TGTTCCATGTCCAGTTCTAACGTGTTGCTTCCTGACCTGCATACCAGATTTCTGAAGAGGCAGGTGAGGTGGTCTAGTATTCCCATCTCTTGAAGAATTTTCCACAGTTTATTGTGATCCACACAATCAAAGGCTTTGGCATAGTCAATAAAGAAGCATTGTAAAGAGTCTAAATGAACAGCAATAGTGAAATGTTTACATCTACTCTGATCACTACATAGTCATGTAAAAATGCCTCTGAGAGTGGGAGAAATGAGATGTTGGTCCAAGGATGCAAAGTTTCAGTTTTATAAGCTGAGTAAATTCTGAAGATCCAATGTTCTGGTGTCTATAGTTAATAAAACTATGTTATACATTTGAGAAGGTTTCCCTGGTGGTTCAGTGGTAAAGAATCTGCCTGCAGTGCAGGAGCTGTAGAAGACTCGGGTTCAATCCTTGGGTTGGGAAAATCCCCTGGAGGAGGCATGGCAGCCCACTCCAGTATTCTTGCCTGGAGAATCCCATGGACAGAGACACCTGGTGGGTTCCAGTCCATAGGGTCCCAAAGAATTGGATATAAATAAAGCGACTTAGCATGATGCTTGCACTCATGCACATACACTTGAAAATACTTCAAGTAGATTCTAAACATTCTCACTGTTGCTGCTGCTGTTGCTAAGTTGCTTCAGTTGTGTCCAACTCTTTACGACCCATAGACGGCAGCTCACCAGGCTCCCCTGTCCCTGGGATTCTCCAGGCAAGAACCCTGGAGTGGGTT
>NW_011495058.1:1934999-1935105 GCF_000754665.1 Bison bison bison | reverse complement strand
CACCATCTGCAGTGATTTTGGAGCCCCCAAAATAAAGTCTGACACTGTTTCCACTGTTTCCTCATCTATTTGCCATGAAGTGATGGGACCAGATGCCATGATCTTC
>NW_011495058.1:1934771-1934899 GCF_000754665.1 Bison bison bison | reverse complement strand
ATGCCATGATCTTCGTTTTCTGAATGTTGAGCTTTAAGCCAACTTTTTCACTCTCCTCTTTCACTTTCATCAAGAGGCTTTTTAGTTCCTCTTCACTTTCTGCCATAATGGTGGTGTCATCTGCATAT
>NW_011495058.1:1926644-1934671 GCF_000754665.1 Bison bison bison | reverse complement strand
GTCATCTGCATATCTGAGGTTATTGATATTTCTCCCAGCAATCTTGATTCCAGCTTGTGCTTCTTCCAGCCCTGCGTTTCTCATGATGTACTCTGCATATAAGTTAAATAAACAGGGTGACAATATACAGCTTTGACGTACTCCTTTTCCTATTTGGAACCAGTCTGTTGTTCCATGTCCAGTTCTAACTGTTGCTTCCTGACCTGCATACAGATTTCTGAAGAGGTAGGTCAGGTGGTCTGGTATTCCCATCTCTTTCAGAATTTTCCACAGTTTATTGTGATCCACACAGTCAAAGGCTTTGGCATAGTCGAGAAAGCAGAAATAGATGTTTTCCTGGAACTCTTTTGCTTTTTTGATGATCCAGTGGATGTTGGCAATTTGATCTCTGGTTGCTCTGCCTTTTCTAAAACCAGCTTGAACATCTGAAAGTTCACGGTTCTCATATTGCTGAAGCCTGGCTTGGAGAATTTTGAGCGTTACTTTACTAGCCTGTGAGATGAGTGCAATTGTGTGGTAGTTTGATCATTCTTTGGCATTGCCTTTCTTTGGGATTGGAATGAAAACTGACCTTTTCCAGTCCTGTGGCCACTGCTGAGTTTTCCAAATTTGCTGGCATATTGAGTGCAAATTTGGAAAACTCATATTGAGTGCATATATATTGTGTGCTGGTATATTGAGTGTATATGTATATGTGTGTATATATATATGTATATATATGGGTGACATTAAAGTCTGGAAACACAGGCAATATACATAAACATTTATCAATAATATATTCAAGTACATGTAAAATAATATCTATTTCGAGACTGGATGGCCATGCTTTATGTTAAAATATTTACTGCATTCTATTGTACTTGTTATATTGTTTTTCCACACCGTGGCCCTTCTGAGGCAGTTACATTTGCTTTTCTCATCTCTATTCTGGAGGCTACCTTTTACAGTATCTAAGATGAAGTGGGTCCTCAGTAAATGTTTATTGAATAAATAAACATTTGGCCTAAAATATATTTTTTAAACAAAATGGTCTTTAATGTTTATGTTGTTTATCAGTATTTGAGAACTAGACTTTGAGACATTTTAGCCATCTCTTTTTACCTGATGGCGTCTAATCTCTTTGATGTTTCTCATTAGTTTTGACTATGTTGGTTGAACTTCTCGTCTCTTTTTGGTCTCTTATATTGTCTCAACATGTGAAAAACAAACAGAACTGAATGAATTATTTCAGCTTTGGGTGTGCTGCTCTTCTATATAAAGGTTTTGCTTCTAAACTTTTGTAATGATGCTCAACATATGTGAATTTAAGCATCTTAGGGTCCTACTCCTTGTATTCAAAGAACATTCCAAATCATATTTATTTATCATGGTATTTATGAAACTAAGTTGGGGCTTCCCTGGTAACTCTGCTGGTGAAAAATCTGTCTGAATTGAAGGAGAACCCGGTTCGATTCCTGGGTCTGGAAGATCCCCTGGAGAAGGGATAGGCTATACACTCCAGTATTCATGGGCTTCTCTGGTGGTTCAGATGGTAAAGAATCCACCTGCAATGTAGGAGACCTGGGTTCGATCTCTGGGTGGAAGATCCCCTGGAGGAGGGCATGGCCACCCAATCCAGTATTCTTGCCTGGAGAATCCCCATGGACAGAGGAGCCTGGCAGGCTATAGTCCATGGGGTGTCAAAGAGTTGGACATGAATGCGTGACTAAGCACAGGACAGCATGAAACTAGATTATACATTCTGGACAACATTTTTAAGTTTTTATGCTAACTTTCCTTTCAAACCTTGTGGTAGTTGCCATCTACTGCCATGTAGTTTTCCATTTAGTCTAGAACTTAGTATTATCCTAAAAATGATGTTTGTTTGTTCAGTCGCTAAGTCGTGTCTGACTGTGCGACCCCATAGACTGCAGCACCCCAGATTCCCCTGTCCTTCTCTATCTCCCAGAGTTTGCTCAAACTCATGTCCATCGTGTGGATGATGCCATCCAACAAACTCATTCTCTGTCTCCCCCTTCTCCTGCCCTCAATCTTTCCCAGCATCAAGGTCTTTTCCAGTGAGTAGGCTCTTCACATCAGGTGGCCAAACTGCTGGGGCTTCAGCATCAGTCCTTCCAGTGAATATTTAAGACTGATTTCATTTAGGATTGACTGGTTTGATCTCCTTGCTGTCTGAGGGACTCTCAAGAGTCTTCTCAAGCACCACAATTTGAAAGCACCAATTCTTCAGTACTCAGCCTTCTTCATGGTCCATCTCTCACATCTGTATATGACTACTGATTAGTTTTGAGGAATATTTAAAGTGGGATCTTAAAAAAATATTTGTTTTGAATATGTATCCTTTGATGTATAACATCAAGTGGATATTTTCCCACTCATTCTCAAACAATATCCTTAACTCAAGTCCTGGTAATGTGTTTTAAGATTTGGGGTAATAGTGTGTTTGACTACTATTATGACATGGCTCGCTGCATCTTGAACTCATGTCCAATATAATTATGTGACCTAATAATATGACTTAATAATATTAAAAACTCTGTTAATTTCTTGATATTTTGATTTTTATTCTGATAACTAATCCAAGATAATATAACAGCTAGTTTCTTTTAAGACATTTTCTTGTTTATCTGCAGTTTTGTTATTTTTTTAGGGGAAATTTTTGTTCAGTTGGTATTTAATTATTGTGGTTTTAGTTATGTCTGAATCTAAGGTAGTACTTAGTAGGATGTACCATGCCTGAGAAAACTGTTATTTATTTACTTGTCTTTGAAGTTTTTGCAAGTAACTAACAACTGGGTGAATTAGCACACTTTCATTCGAGCACTAAATTTTCACCAGAAAAACACTGGATATTTATTTAGATTTGTTTAGAGTTTAGAGTTTAAAAAGTAAATTCACACAACTAAGTTGTTCCAAATATATATAAAAGTTTTCTAATAACTGTATTGAGGACTGTTTTTTTTAAAATTCAAAATTAGATCTAATTAAACATTAATTAAAATTAAATAAAATTAAACATTCAGTTCCTTTTTTAAATAATAAGAAGTGCTATCTTTATTGAAAAATTTAAAAGATTAACTTTTTTGGTTGTGTCACACAGCATGTGGGATCTTAGTTCCCCTACCAGGGATTGAACCCATGCCCCCTGCAGTAATAGGGTGGACACTTGACCACTGGACTGCCAGGGAAGTCTCAAACATTCGGTTCTCAGTTGCACAACCATATTTCAATACCCACAATGCAACTGGTGACTACAGTATTGGACACTGAAGATTTGGACAGTTTGCACAATTCTGTACAGTTTCACCTATTGTTTTCCTAGTAAGACTTCAACTTCTATAGTACTCTGCTTTTTTAACTTATTTGGTTTATAGTATCACTTTTCCTTTCAAGTTATTTCAAGTCAGAATGAGCACACTCTGGTTCAAGCAACGTTTTGTTCTTTGCCTTTATAGTTTCAGGGTCCTTCAAGTCACCAACTGAAAATGTATTCATAGAGCCGGCATACACTATCAGTTGCCCATGAAACTGTACTCATACTATGGAATGACATTTTCATCTACTGGCTAGATGACTGGTTATGCTCCCAATTTGGATGCATACATGCTTGCATTGTTTGCTTATGTATTCTGGTGTCAATTGCATTCTCAGAATTTGCCAGAAGACTTTAAAAGGCCAGTGTTTGTTAGATAACTCTTTTTAGATGGTATTTCTCAAGCCTTCAGGCTTCTTGATACATTTGCTTATAATGAATGCACATGTACTGATGGAGATTTAGTGTGAAATTTACTTTGTATGGTTTATATCATTATTCTGAAATGAGTCCAATCTACCTGTCATGTTGATTGTTGACTGAGGGAATTTGTGTGTGTGTGTGTGTGTGTGTGTGTTTTAAACTCTGCACTTTCTTCAAATTAAAACAATTTCCTTTGATCCAGGGGATTCTGGGTACCTATATGCTTGAAATTTGTGTGTGATATTTTTTCTAGCAGAATAATTTTAAAGCCTTGAAGACTGTAAAAATGCCAAGCTTAAATTGATAATCCATTTATTTATTCTTTCATTTATCATACATTTATGGGGCGTTCAAAGTAATGCATTCTGTAAGAGGGAATCCATGACCTCTCTGCAAGTAACTGATATTTTTACCTTCATATTCAGTTTTTCTGTTAAAGTATTAGCCATAGGAGTCATAGCACTATGCTAGTTGTCCGTATTGGCCAGGGAAATCTGTCTGCTCTTGTCAGAATATAAAGTAAAAACACAAGAAAACAGTGTAATTGAGTTTTGTTTATCACCCTGTCACAAAATTATTGACTGTCCATGGACAAATCACTTCCCCTTTCTGTTTCTCAGTTTCTCCGTCCACAGAGATTATGATAAATGTCCTATTCATCACAATAACCAATTTTAAGGGTCAATTGTAAGGATCAAATGAACCTTGCCTGTGACTGAATGGTTTATTTTAGGATGAAGATAAGCATAGTGCCTGGACTTGAGGTTGAATAGAGGGATCCATCATAGGTTGAGTGATTAAGTTTGCAGCAGCTGCAACATGCCAACCAAAAGGTAGGAAAAGAGGAAGCCAATAGAAGCACAAGCTGTGTGCAGCATTAGAGGGAGGACAATGAATTTTGCCCCTTCTGTACCCCTGTGTTTCCCCTGACTTCAGTGAGTTGCAAAGACTATCTTGACTTTTGTTTTCGTTTTCTGGGCTTCCCAGAAAGCAAATCTTCAGGCCAAAGCTAAAGTTTGAGTGCTAGGCAGTAGAGGTAGCAGGTTCAGGGTGAGCAAAGAAGGAAGATGCATTGTAAAATGAGCCATGGGATTTTCCAGACAAGAGTACTGGAGTGGGGTGCCATTGCCTTCTCCGGATCTCTGGATAGCAGACTGTTATTACCCATGATAGGATAAGTACAGAAATTGAAAGTAAGTGGTTAGAAACTTTTATAGCATTTTGATTAATTTTATGTCTGTTGAATTTAATAGTAAAAAGTTGGGCTTTTTTTTTTTTTGTATGCTTTTGTTTTCTATTTTTTTCAGTTAATTTTTACAGCAATTCTC
The DNA here is from genome assembly GCF_000754665.1 of Bison bison bison. Taxonomy (NCBI): domain Eukaryota; kingdom Metazoa; phylum Chordata; class Mammalia; order Artiodactyla; family Bovidae; genus Bison; species Bison bison. The sequence continues at coordinate 1,929,607 of NW_011495058.1, read as the reverse complement.
TTTTCTTATATTTTATAACATGTCAGTTGGCAATGGATTGCATTAAAAAATGACCCTTCACTAAACATAGCTTGAAAATGATTGCCTTAGTTTAAACAGAGAAGGCTTGTGTGGGAGGTGAGAGGCGCACCAGGCAGGCAAAAGGCAGAGTAGTACCAGGTTTCACTGGTGACATGAGTGAGACCCCACCCAGAACTGGTCACTGCAGAGGTGGTTGGAACAAATGACCCAGACCCCCAGAGAAGTGAGACTGGGAAGATTTAGAGAGACACTGAGGGGTGTTGGGACTCATGGTATATCCAGATGATTTAGAACAGGAGTTCTCACACTTTCCAGTCTTAAGATGCTTTCAGAGTCTTCAAAGTTATTAAGGACACCAAAGAGCTTTTATTTATGTGGGTTATTATTTACTGATTTTCACCATATCAGAAATAAAACTGAGACAAAATTATGGGTAAATTTATATAATATAAAGATAATCCACAACATTGACCTACATAAAATAATTTTAATGATTATAACTATAATCTAAAATATAATATTTAGTGATTATATTTTCTTAAACAAAAGTTAGTGAGAAGGGTGGCATTATTTTACCTTTTATCAAATTTCTTTATGTTTGGCTTAGTTGAAGACATCCGGATTCCCATACCTGCTTCTGAATTCATGCATTGTGGAAAGTGGATCCTATATCTACCTTTATTGTTGTTCAGTCTCTAAGTTGTGTGCAACTCTTTGCAGCCCCATGGATTGCAGCATGCTAGTCTTCCCTGTCCTTCAGTATCATCCAGAGTTTGCTCAAATTCATGTCTATCGAGTCAGTGATGCTATCCAACCATCTCATCCTTTGTTGCCTCCTTCTCTCCTGCCCTAAATCTTTCCCAGCATCAGAGTCTTTTCTAATGAGTCAGCTCTTTGCATCTAACATAATTATTCAACAGCTGTCCTGTGCTGGTTTCTGTGATAAATACCGATGTTATAAGCATTAACAGAACCCATTCTCCATTTGGATTTCAAAGTTTACAGGGAAACGTATATGGAAAAAACCAAGAAATGACAATATGGTGTGTTCCAATCAAGACAACATCTGGAGGGAATTGGTAGGATTGGACTTTTATTCCTTATAAGAACTGGGTTTGATGCATGGCAGGTTCTGTCATAGCCTAGTATATTTATCTTTACATTTTTAGTAGGTAGAGGGTCACAATTTTGGTAAATTAGAAGCATTCACATTTTAGTAGCCCAAGGCTGGTAGAGTGAGCTACAAAGAAGAAGAATTTAAGAAACAAAAAAGGCATTAACAAAAAAAACTACTGGAAAGAAATACTGAGGAAAGTACTGGAGTAGGGTATAAAGGCAAAGATTAAAGAAAAGATAATCAGAAAATGATCACATAAAGGAACTAGCAGAGATGGTCTGGACTGGAGAATAAGGACATTAAAAAAGACTTTTAAGAGGCTACAGGGATTTTAAAAACTAGGACAAGACAGATGTCATGTATAATTTATTACCTAGAAAACTGTTAAGTTAGAATGGATGTAAAATTGCAGGGTAGGAGAGTCAGGTGTGGAAAAAGGGTGGCCCAGCAAAAGTTAATGTGCTAAAGCAATATGCTTTCAAAGTCAGTTAGTCAAGATTATTGAGAATAATAGGAGGTGGACTGGACAGTTGTGGTTAGAATTTATGGGCTTGTAATAAAAAAGAAGAGAAAAAGGAAAGTCAGAACTTTTTCTTTTGGAAAAAATATTGAGGTTTATAAATGTTAGAAAATAAAGAATAGAGGCAATCTGGCCTGCAGGTTAAAACACATTTTTAGAAAAGAAGAAAGGAAATAAGGTTAAAAAGAAACAATGACCACTGGAGACTCTTAACGTAATCAAGCAGGAACCTATGGGGGTCCCCCTCCCAGAGCCGTGTCCTCCACCTGCCTCTTGTTTGTAGAAAGGCTTTGGTCTCCGACTAGGAGAGTGAGCTGAGGCAGAAACAAAGGAAAAGCAAGTCCAACACAGTCTTTTTTCATGATTATTAAATAGAGCAAACTGATGCCCTGGTTTATGACCCCAAACTGTTGAGATAAGGTTCTATGGCTTCAACCAGCTGGCCCCAAGCAGACTTAAAATTTATGATACAGGAGGATCATTTAAAAACGGAAACCCCTGAACCATCACAAAGGCTCTAAGTAAATAACAAAATGCCTCAACCCTTGCTTTTGCTCTCTTAGAAATAAGGGAGGGATCACAAGACCATGATTTACTAGCTTGCTTTGCAGGAACACATAGATCAGTCACAATCCCCAGTGATGCATTGAAGCACAAGATGGAGATTTGAAACTGATGCCTTATCAGGAAGCTGAAACCACAAAAACACACTGCCTTCCTTTACCATTTTTGTTTTTAAAACCCTTGCACCCGGTCAGCCAGCAAGATGGATTTCAAATGAGTCTAGGTCTCCCATCTTTGGGGTTGGTACCTCCTCAACTAATAAATCTTTCTTTGGTGCAAACTCCAACATTTCGGTTGGTTCATCCTCCTGTGCCTCACATTAACTTCTGTTTGACGATGGTAATTTGGAGATTTATTTTTACTTTAAAAATTCTATTGTCATAAACTCCCTAAGAAATTAATTTTAAATGTTTTCTTTATAAAGTAATATACTCTCAGTTTTAAATATCCACGAAATGTAGGAAAATCAACCATAGTTCCACCATTTAATTTTAAAACAATGTACTTTTTCCATTTTTCTTCAGTGCATGCTTTTCTTTATTCTGACTTTGGCAAATCTTGATGAAATCATCTAATTAGGTTTAATTTGATCATAGGACAAAGCTTATAAATACAAATACTTTGTAAAATCTTTTTTTTTGTTTGTTTGTTTTTTATTATTTTTTTTAAATTTTATTTTATTTTTAAACTTTACATAATTGTATTAGTTTTGCCAAATATCAAAATGAATCCATCACAGGT
>NW_011495058.1:1882399-1926544 GCF_000754665.1 Bison bison bison | reverse complement strand
GCTCCCAATCCTGAACCCTCCTCCCTCCTCCCTCCCCATACCATCCCTCTGGGTCGTCCCAGTGCACTAGCCCCAAGCATCCAGTATCGTGCATTGAACCTGGACTGGCATCTCGTTTCATACATGATATTTTACATGTTTCAATGCCATTCTCCCAAATCTTCCCACCCTCTCCCTCTCCCACAGAGTCCATAAGACTGTTCCATACATCAGTGTCTCTTTTGCTGTCTCTTACACAGGGTTATTGTTATCATCTTTCTAAATTCCATATATATGCGTTAGTATACTGTATTGGTGTTTTTCCTTCTGGCTTACTTCACTCTGTATAATAGGCTCCAGTTTTTATAGACAAAAGTTGTGAAGGTCAAATGGAGCTTAAATACTTTTAAATTGTTTCTCATATCATAGCCATTTTGCATATAGCTTTATAGAAACTCACATGCTCAGTCTTGAGCAAGTTTAACTTATAGCAAGCAAGGAGTTAGTTCTGGTAATGTCTTAGTTCTTTGGGCTGCTGTAACAAAATACCGCAGACTGGGTACTTATAAACAACAGGAATTTATTTCTCACAGTTCTGGGGTTTGGAAAGTCCAAGATCGACCTCTTCTTGGCTTGATCGTAGCAGGAGGCAAGGGCACTGTCTGGTATCTCTTTTATATGGGTATTAATTTCATTTGTGAGGGCTCTACCCTTTTGACCTAATCACATCTCACAGGCCCAGTCTGTTTATACCATCACAATTGTCATTACAGTCTCACCGTATGGATCTGGGGGACATAAATGCTCAGACCATAGCAGGTGGTATGTGTGCAGCAGTTTTAATGTCTGGAGTCTGTTTCAGCTGAGTTCATGGATACTTCATGGAAAAATCAATCATGATTTATACATCATCCTTTTATCCTTTCTTCATAATCTTGTTTGAAAACAGCTTTTAGATCTCTGCTTCCAAAGAAAGAAAGGACAGATCAAAAGTTCATCAGCTCTCTGATTCTAGTATAAAGAACTGACTCCAGTTGGGATGGGAATCATGTCTAAGCTCTGATCTCTTATTTTAAGAGATCTTTTTATTTTTAAAATGGTCATGTACTTGTCTCTCCACTCTCCACACTGTTCTTTTCCCTGAAGAGAACTAGATTCATGTAATCATATCCTATACACACTTTGTAATGTTTGTCTTTATTAGGATAGTTCCACTTCAGCAGAAGTGTAATTTTTTCTGAATTCTCATTTTAATTCCTAGTGATATGCATATTGCAAGATCTGAAAAGAATTCAGAAAATCTAAAATTATAATGTATGGCACTACTAGACCCATTCTTTTAATCTTCTATGCATTATATTTTGAATCTACTGTATTTAACACAGGGTCTGGATGTGGAAGGAACATGATAAGATATTTATTGAATGAATAAGTTGTAGTTTTCTCTTGTGAAAAATACTGTTTCCAAATAAAGGTCAAATGAATTTTGTCAAATTTTTCTTTTGAGCTTGATCTCCAGATTATGACTCTGACCTTGTTCCAATATAATGGTGTAACAGGAGTTCTCAAATTCTTGTATGCATTAGAATCACCTGGTGAACTTACTGACCATGTGGACTCTTAGTCTCATTCACTAAATGGTGTCTAGCCATGCACATTTTTAGCAAGTGCTTGGAGTGTTTACATGGTCACAGGACCAGACTTCGTAAAGAAAAGAAAGTGAAGTTGTCCAGTCCTGTCTGACTCTTTGTGACCCTGTGGACTGAAGCTCCTCCATCCATGGGATTTTCCAGGCAAGAGTACTGGAGTGGGGTGCCATTGCCTTCTCCAGGGGATCTTCCTGACCCAGGGATCGAACCCGGGCCCCCTGCATTATAGGCAGATGCTTTTACCGTCTGAGCCACCAGGGAAGTCCGACTTTATAAAACCCTGTTAAAGGTATAGGTTCAGGAAGACTCAGATGAACAGAGATCTGTGTTTTTCTTAGCTTGCTTAGGTTTTATTTCAGGCAGATACCCCAGGAAATGGTCATTTTAGGAAATGGTCTTAGGGTAGTCTTTACATCAGTCTAGATAAGTTCTAAAAAACTGCTTTGTCTCAGTTGCATAAGCAGAAATGAACAAGCTGTCATATGATCTTGTTATGAGTAAATCTCCATGATATCAAATTTACCTCATTAAACAGGTGACCATTGTTTTATAAATAAAATTCCTTAGCAACATTATCATGTTTCCATAAAGGAAGGATTAGTCAATTACTTAAATGAAACTGACTGGCTGGGAAAAGACTGACACTCCTTGAAAAGTCAATGCTCCTTCCATAAAAATCTGTGATTTGCATATTGTGGTCACTGCTGGAGTCACCCAAAACATTTCATGGAAGAATTGGAGTCTCCATGGTTACATTTGCTTCTTATGCTCTCTGGGTCTTACTGTAACTCCTTGGTCTGAGTTCCTAGGTGCTTTCTGTCCTAAGTGGCTGACAAAGCAGCCTCCCTTCTGTGGTAGAATGCTATTATTATTATTATAGTGTCAAGAGGTACGCACCTGAAAGGGGAATGAGGGGAATCAGTCTGGTTGCTGAATTGCCACTTGCAATGTATATTTCTTTGCAACTGAGTGATTAAAATCCCCTCTGTGACTTTTGCATTAAGACAGAAAAGAATTCAGAAAATCTAAAAAAAAAAAATTTGTTATTTAGGATTTGGTAAATAAATCTATTTCTTTACATGCAATTGCAAGAAGAATAAAAATTCAAACTCCAGTTCCTCTTCCAACCACCAAACAAACCAACTCCCTGGTCCCCAACCTTTCAAATGGAATATGTATACCTGAGAGTTTTGATTTATGATTATAATCTGGAGACCTGAAAATGATAATAAGCTAGCTATGGCATCACCGACTAGATGCACATGAGTTTGGGTGAACTCCAGGAGTTGGTGATGGACAGGGAGGCCTGGTGTGCTGCGATTCATGGGGTCTCAAAGAGTTGGACACGACTGAGCGACTGAACTGAACTGACTGATACTGCCTTTAACTGACTGTCAAGTTCTCTGACTACGGTGGTGGAGGACAGGGAGCACCACTCACCTCTGTTCATGTGGAGGGTCACCCTTACTAACACATCACCCCTGGTCTGTGTGTATATCTCTGTTCTCAATTGTCTCTTTTTTGGTGAATGTGGGAGCAGAAATTGGCATTCATATCTCAATCTCTTCCTTTATTTCTTTTTTAGAGTCCAGCTGCTAGTGAAAACCATCTCTATACTATGAATTTTCAGTTTTCATTCTGTAAACGAGGTGTGAGGTCTGTGATTACTTAGTGTCCTATCGGGAAGTCTATTGTTGCCAAGCATCTTACCATGCTCTCCAGCTTGGCCTGGGGTAGACATGAAGATGTGCTCCCAGAGCCTCTGAGAGGAAGGACTTGCTGTCCAGCTGGGAAGGGGGTGATGGGCAGGGAGCCTCCAGCTTCCTGTTCTTTTAGGGTCTGCCTCAGCCGTGTGGAGCCAGATGCCTGCTCACAGCTGTGCTCTTCTGGGGGCAGCCCACATGTGGTGAATGAGCTAGGAGGGGGTTTGAAGGCTCAGATCTTTCAATCCTTTCTGGGATGACTCTCACGGGCAGTGTTTCTTTACTCCACAGCTTCTTGCCAGGTTGGACAGATTTTCCTTGGGTCTGCACCACAGTGTGACTCTTTCCTCTGCTCAATCCTGCTTCCTTGACCCTTCCTTTAGTCTCTTCTTACATCTTGAACTCAAACTCTGTCTCAGTATCTGCTCTTGGAGAATCCAACCTGTGATGTGGCATCTTTTGGTTCCAAAGTTTTAAAAAATATCTTTTTGCCTAAATTTTTGGTTTTCTGAACTGGTTCAGAGTTCAAGTAGGGAAACAGGGGTACCACTTCCAGACTCCCTTAGGATCGAACTGTGGAAATAACTCAGTCTAGGTGAGGAAAACTTTTGTCTCTTCTCTGTGGAGCTTTGAGGAGTAGATAATATGGATGATATTGGCCCTGAGTGGAGTTTCCTGTGAGTAATTGGCACTCTAGATCATCAGAGGTTAATATATTTCTGACTCTTATAAACAAACAAATAAACAAATAATGTGACTTTCTCTACTGACACTAGTGAAACAGTGAAAGAGCCTTATTTTTAGGGAGACATGAAGTAGGGTTATGATTACATGGATATTCTAGGAGAGCAAACATATACTCCATATTACCAAAGAAGAGTTGTGCTCAGTCACTCAGTTGTGTCAGACTCTCTGTGATTCCATGGACTGTAGCCCACAAGACTTTTCTGTCCATGGAATTTTCCAGGAGAGAATACTGAATTTAAATAACCCCAATTTCTATTGAATACATGTATTCATTCATAAAGTGTAAGAGGTTGACACTATCCTGATTTCTTATAGAACAGAGCGTTAGGTGAATCATCAAAATAGTGTCAAAAACACTTCTGTAAAGAATCCCTATCCTTCATGTATGGTGCCTTATCAAGGTAGCTCTGAGTTAGTAATTGTGAAAAGTTAACAGTAGCTTGGGCTTCCCTGGTGACTCATATGGTGAAGAATCTGCCTGTAATGCAGGAGACCCTGATTCGATCCCTGGGTTGGGAAGATCCCCTGGAGAAGGGAATGGCAACCCACTCCAGTATTCTTGCCTGGAAAATGTCATGGACGTAGGAGCCTGGCAGGCTACAGTCTATGAGGCTGCAAAGAGTTGGGCACGACTAAGTGACTAACATTTCACTTTTCACTCTCATTTCCATTGAGAACAGAATAAATAGAATATGATTATAATACAGGAGAACTAATGTTTTACTGGTGATGCTATCAAAAGGGGCTATTATATGTAAGATGTTTATTTAAAATGTAGCATGCATTCTTTTGCAGTTTAAACTTGTAGTCATAACAATATTTTATCAAGGAAATGGGAACAGAGTTTTTATCTGGAAGGTCCAACTTTGGGAAGGTTTCACTTGCATGTTTAATAAACTAGATCAGCTAATTTTAACCCTGGAACTCAAAAGAGTGACAGATATTACAACCAGATAGCACTTATATGCAGCTGTGCTTTTAAGTTTGTTTTGATCAGTGGCTTTCAACCTTATGAGAATGTAAAAACAGGTTCTGGTAAACAAATAGAGAAAGGGAAATTGGCATTACTGAAAAACCAGACTGCAGTCTTTGCCAAAAACCATAAATACACCACATTTAGAACAGGGCAATGATGAGGCCACATCTTAACTATGAAAATGATTGCTTCTTGGCACATTGCTAACAACTTGCCTTCTGAGTGATCGCCATTCTTTAACAGTGATAGCACTGCTCTGGAGAAGGCAATGGAACCCCACTCCAGTCCTCTTGCCTGGAAAATCCCATGGATGGAGGAGCCTGGTGGGCTGCAGTCCATGGGGTTGCAAAGAGTTGGACACGACTAAGCGACTTCACTTTCACTTTTTACTTTCATGCATTGGAGAAGGAAATGGCAACCCAGTCCAGTGTTCTTGCCTGGAGAATCCCAGGGACGGTGGAGCATGACGGGCTGCCGTCTATGGGGTTGCGAAGAATCGGGCACGACTGAAGCGACTTAGCGGCAGCAGCAGCAGCACTGCTCTAACCTTTCTGCTTCTTGTATGAGGATAACTGAGATACCCAATCACTGAATTTCCTCCTTTTCTTGATGTCATCCAATCCAGAATGGTCTCATGCTTCCCTTGGCTTTCTTAAAAAATCACCCAGTTTGGAGTTCTTCCAAACTTCCTGAGATTCTCATAAGGGTCTCCCTATGCTGCAGCAAGCTAAGTAAATCTGACTTTTCTTGATTGACTACAGGTGTTTGCTTGGTGGTCTTTGATGGGCTTTGACACTCAGCTGCACATTACAATCACCTGGAGAGATTTTAGGCCACTTGACATTCACGCTGTACTCTAGACCAATTAAATTAGAATTTCTGAGGTTTAAGGCTGGGCAGCAGAATTTTAAAAAGCCTCTCAGATGATTTCCATGTACAGCCAAAGTTGAGAACCACTGGTTTAAATGATTATATCAGAGGAGGAGGATGTACCGTATAATAAATAGCTGAAAGTCACTTGCAGCCCTGTGATTTCAACCCTGATATTATTTTACATTGGCTCTGCTTGTTGATGCTTGTGAAGTTGTCTTCATCTATCGAAGAGAGGGAGCTTGATGAGCTGGAAGAAATGCTTTCTAGATGATATTCATGATTAGCCTGGAAGAAGGCAAAGAGTGATATTGACAGCACTCATATTTGGTTCTTGGAGTGAAAGTAAATGAGGTTATTTGAAAAGCTCTTTCAGTCTGACTGAAATGGCAAGAGGTATATATGGTATTCTCTTTTCACATCACCTCACTGGACCATCTACATCTTAATGTTTTGTTTTAACTGTTGATTCCTTGAATCTGTTCTTTTAGAATTGATGGTTAACCATTTAAATATGTTTGTTTCTAAGTATTTCTGTTAAAAATGTAGATTCATTTCTTCATCAGGGCAATAGTAATTATGTAATAGAGGTTTAAGTGCATGAAACATTTATATTAATACTCTGTAATATAATGCTTAATTCATTTGTGTTACCATGTGTAGGATTTAATATAGTAGGGAAGAATTGGTGACAGAGGCAGAAAACCAACACAATCAGTTGCATAAAATATGCCTCCAGCTAGAACATTGAGATAAAACCAGATGACTTTAACTTTTTCAGGCTTTAACTGATTAAGGCTTAAAGAACATGCTTGTTTCTGGAGTATTGGGCTCTTTTGAGTCAAGCAGCTTCATACACATGGCCTTTCTTGATCATTTGTACATGGTCTTTCAGATTTAGAATACTTGATATTTGGTATTAAATATGATTTTAGTTGGGTTACCCTGATGGCTCAGATAGTGAAGAATCTGCCTGCACTGCAAGAGATCTGGGTTATATTCCTGGGTTTGGAAGATCTGCTAGAGAAGGGAATGGCAATCCAAACCAGTATTCTTGCCCGGAAAATACCATGGAGAGAGGAGCCTTGTGGGCTACAGTCCATAGGGCTGCAAAGAGTTGGACACCACTGAGTGACTAACACTTTCACTTTTCATAATTTTAGTTAATATTTGACTCAAGTCAGTTCTGATTGTGCAAGGAGGCAGACAAGCATGTGGCACTACTGCTGGCTGAGCTTTGTTCATGCTTCCCCTGGAAGTGTAAATGTCCTGCAGGCTCAATCCACAGAATTATCAATTTTTCCACCATGGCTGCAAGAGTTGAGGAAGAATTGTGAGAGATGAGGAAGCTATCCTTGTTGATAATCTTACCCAACAAGTAAATTTTATCTTTCTCACCTCTGAGGTTCAAAACAACCCAGATTCAGCTTTGTTCCTTGAGGACTGGGTTGAAATTGAGGAAAGTTATGTCCAACCTAGATAGCATATTCAAAAGCAGAGACATTACTTTGCCAACAAAGGTCCGTCTAGTCAAGGCTATGGTTTTTCCTGTGGTCATGTATGGATGTGAGAGTTGGACTGTGAAGAAGGCTGAGCGCCAAAGAATTGATGCTTTTGAACTGTGGTGTTGGAGAAGACTCTTGAGAGTCCCTTGGACTGCAAGGAGATCCAACCAGTCCATTTTGAAGGAGATCAGCCCTGGGATTTCTTTGGAAGGAATGATGCTAAATTTGAAACTCCAGTATTTTGGCCACCCCATGTGAAGAGTTGACTCATTGGAAAAGACTCTGATGCTGGGAGGGATTGGGGGCAGGAGGAGAAGGGAACGACAGAGGATGAGATGGCTGGATGGCATCACTGACTCGATGGACGTGAGTCTGAGTGAACTCCGGGAGTTGGTGATGGACAGGGAGGCCTGGCGTGCTGCGATTCATGGGGTTGCAAAGAGTCAGACATGACTGAGCGACTGAACTGAACTGATTAAGTTCACCTTTCGGTTGCTAAAGTTGTTGTGGGATGGTTAAACTGGCTTCTGACTGATTTAGAACTTTCTTTAGTATGAAAATTTCTGACTCTGTTTCTCTCCCTTGCCATAATGTCTAAGAATCTACTTAAACTATGCTGCTTCTAATTTCATGAGCTGGTGAACAGATGACCATACTTTGTATAAGAGTGATTGAGTGATATGATGAAAGAAACCAATCAACAATCTGATACATATTCTTGCAAATTTGATTAGCTATTTATGCATGCTCAGTCACGCCCAACTCTTGAACTCTTCAGGGTCCTCTATCCATGGGATTTTCCTGGCAATAATACTGGAGCAGGTTGCCATTTCCTCCTCCAGGGGATCTTCCCAACCTAGGGATCAAACCCAAGTCTCCTCTGGCTCCTGCATTACAGATAGATTCTTTACCTCTGAGCCACCAGAGAAACCCTTAGTTGTTTATACTAGTGCCTATAGGAAATTCTACCTTGATATAGCTAAGTTAATTCTTTTTTTATGGTTTTATAGTTCTTATGTATCCATAAGGTGTTTCACTGACAATACATGTTGCCAAGACCATGTACTTTCATATTCTCTATCTTCCCTGTTTTATTTCTCCCTTTTCAAGAATCTGGGCTCTCAGAATTAGGTTCTTGATGTCTAGGGTATTAAAGGACCAAAGAGAGTCAGAAACACTGGGAAATGAGGCTGGGACTGCCAGCCTGGTAACCTAAGCCATTTAAGGAAACGAGAGTGAGAAACCACTTCAGTAGTTCTCAGCCTGGCTGCATATCAGAACCTCTTGGGAAACTTTTAAACATTGCTTGCTACTGCACTGCTCATTCCCAGAGACTCTGAAGGGAATTCTTTGGTGGTCCCGTGGATTAGAACTCCATGCTTTCACTGCTGAGGGCCCTGGTTGGGGAACTAAGATTCTGCAAGCAGAGCTGCACAGGTAGAAAAAAGGTTAGGGATAGGGATGAGGCTGAAAGATAATTGAAGTTCTGTGCTTAGATGTGGTAGCTCCTGGATTCAGGACTGGGAGAAGCCAGGTCCTCCCATCCACATTGGACCCAAAGTCCTGTGTGAGTCCACATGGTAAAGTGGGGAGCTCACTGGCCTGAGGGTCCAGAAAACCTGATTCTTTCCTAGCATCACCACTAATAAAATCTGCTGTTTTCAGTCATATTATTTCAGCTGTCTGACCTTTACTTTTCTCATATATAGCATTAAGAAGTTTAACTATGGTCCCTTTTTAGAACTGAGTCTATGCTTTTAGTTTTTCATTAAAAAAACTTTGCATATGGCTAGTATGTATACTAAGGAAAAAAATCCCTTAAATAACATTATATATTTGAACAGAGGTGCTACCAGGGCTAATTTAGCCTAGAAGGTTTAAAATAATTTAATTTTAATTTATAATCAATATTTAAATAAGTTCTAACTTTGGTAGAATTAGTGATCCTGAGAGATTTCTGGATATATAAATTCTTGAATTATATCTATTCCAAGAAGAGTGGGAGTTAAAATAAATGATCACATAATCCAAATGACTATTCCATGAGGTATATGATATTACAGTGACAATTTTTGCAATTATATATATTCAATTATAGATATATATATTCAAGTATAGATTTTTTAAAGTTCATTTCTTTAGCATCTGAATATACTTTATTTTAAGAAGTTTTAGATCTTTTGGTTTTCATTGTAGAGAAGGAGTGGAGGAGGATGCCATTTAGGCCATTATATTAACAGTCTTTATGCATTTACATCAGGATTTTTTTAAGCAATGTCTTTAAAAATAGAGAAGAAGCAATTTGACCTTTTATTTTGGAGAAGGATGAGGGTGGGGCTGGTGAGTAAAATTCTGCCTTTCTATCTCAAACAGAAGGGAAAAAAAACCTTTAAAAACAATCCACCAATTTCAAACCATTGTATTTTAAGCCACAGGAGCTTGTGAGTTATCTTTCATCTTGCTCCTATCACATAACCAGAGAAATTACACAGCATCTCTCAAAGGAGAGGTCTAGCTGGGAAGCAATTCAAACAAAAATATATTATAGAAATGTGATTGTTCACGTGTCATTATAACACTTATTCATCTTTGTCCCTTAGTCTAGAGTTTTCACACTTCTCACTTTATCTTTTATGTGTCTGTGCTTTTCTATGGATGCGTGTGGCAGGATGAGTGGCCATGAAACAATGCTCAAGAAATTTGTTGGACTTAAATGTCACTGAATAGTACCTACAACACCCCTCAGATAGAAGACATTTAAACTTGAATATTCTCCCTCTCCTTTTGATTTGCATCCCTGGAAGCAAAGCTAGCCTTATTCAGGATTGCTGCTGCTAAGTTGCTTCAGTTGTGTCTGATTCTGTGAGGCCCCAATAGATGGCAGCCCAACAGGCTCCTTTGTCCCTGGGATTCTCCAGGCGAGAACACTGGAGTGGGTTGCCATTTCCTTCTCCAGTGCATGAAAGTGAAAAGTGAAAGTGAAGTCGCTCAGTCGTGTTGGACTCTGCGACCCCATGGACTGCAGCCTACCAGCCTCCTCCGTCCATGGGATTTTCCAGGCAAGAGTACTGGAGTGGGTTGCCATTGCCTTCTCCAAGCCGTATTCAGGATTAAAAAGACTTTATTTTAATACTAGACTACAGTGACAGTTGCCCTTTCTAAAAGGTGAGTAATGTTCATTCTGGTCAACCATCACTGTAATATATATTTTAGTACTTGCTTTCTTATAGGACCATATTTCCAACAATAACAACAAAAGACATCTACTTGACATATCATGTAATGACAGCACATAATATTTACAACATGGATTGTATTAGAAAATTAGGAAATGTGGTGTTCACTGCATCATTTATTACTGTATAAGAAACCACCTGAAACAATAGGCATTTTTCCCTTGTGGGTAAACAAATTTGGGCTGGGCTCTGCTGGTGGGTTCTTCTGCTGATCTCTCCTTTGCTTCACTCATATGGCTACATTATATATTTCTAGAGGGACTGGATAGTACAAGATGACTTCACTGATATGTTTGGGCATTTACCACTGGCTACTGGCTGGTTGGCTAGATGTCTTAACTGAGATGATTCATTTCTACTCCTTGTGGTCTTTTATCCTCTAATTGACTAGACTGGGTTTCTCTGTGGCAATCTCAGGGCAGCATTCCAGAGGGAGGAAAAGAAGCTGAAATGTCTTTTGATGCTTAGGATCTGGAGCTTCCACTGGGCTTGCCCAGCATCATGGGGTGGGAAAATAAATTCCATCTTTATCTGGGAGGATCACAAAGTCACATTACAAAGGTACATGAATACAGAGGCTTGACAAATTTTTTCTGTAACCGTCTTTGTTACAACCTACCATAATCTGGCAAAGACTAACAGAGTTTTGCTAAGAGAGAGCACCAGTCATAGGAAACACCCTCTTCCAACACAACAGGAGACAACTCTATACATGTACATCACTAGATGGTTAATACCAAAATCAGATTGATTATATTCTTTACAGCTGAAGATGGAGAAGCTCTATACAGTCAGCAAAAACAAGACCATGAGCTGACAGTGGCTCAGATCATGAACTCTGTATTGCAAAATTCAGACTTAAATTGAAGAAAGTTGGGAAAACCATTAGACCATTCAAATCCCTTATGATTATACAGTGGAAGTGATAAATAGATTCAAGGGATTAGATCTGATAGATAGAGTGCCTGAAGAAATATGGACAGAGGTTCATAACACTGTACAAGAGGTAGTGATCAAAACCATCCCCAAGAAGAAGAAATGCAAAAGGCAAAATGGTTGTCTGAGGAGGCCTTACAAATGGCTGAGCAAAGAAGAGAAGCGAAAGGCAAAGGAGAAAAGGAAAGATATTCATGAAAAGTTCCAAAGAATAGTGAGGAGAGATAACAAAACCTTCCTAAGTGATCAATGCAAAGAAATAGTGGAAAATAATAGAATGGGAAAGACTAGAGATCTCTTAAAAAGAGAGATACCAAGGGAACATTTCATGCAGTTGGGCTCAATAAAGGACAGAAATGGCATGAACCTAACAGAAACAAAGGATATTAAGAAGAGGTGGCAAGAATACACAGAAGAACTACACAAAAAAGATCTTAATGATCCAGATAACCATGATGGTGTGATTGGACGAAGTAGTAGACTTTGACATTCAAAAAGGGATAGACATACACAGCAGTCATCTGCCCATGAAATTCTGAAATCTAGGTACATGTTGCCAGGTTTCTCTATTCTAAGAGCCAAGAATGTTTCCTGATGAGAGACTCTTAACCCCAGTGAATTGATTCTCTGTCCATTGTTCTCAACTCTTGGTTCAATCCTATGAGATCTTTCCTTTTTTTTTTACAAAAATAGTCTGTCTTTGTAGCTGAGTTATTTTCCCAGTCTGCTTCTTGCCAATGTAAAACTCGCAGCTCATTAATCTTTTTTTTTTTTCATTTGAATTACTTAGTCCTTTTTAGTACAAACAGGGGGCTTTTACTGTACTTTCACTGGTACAGCCGTTTTGCTGCTGCTGCTGCTAAGTCACTTCAGTTGTGTCCGAGTCTTCGTGGCCCCATGGACTGCAGCCTGCCAGGCCCCTCCGTCCATGGGAGTTTCCAGGCAAGAGTACTGGAGTGGGGTGCCATTGCCTTCTCCGACAGCTATCATAACGACTGTGTATTTTCTTCAAATCTTATCGGGGTTTACCACACACCCCCAAAGTCAAACTGTAATTTTTTTCAGACCTGTGTTTCTGTGCATAGAGGAGGAAATGGTAACCCACTTCAGTATTCTTGCCTGAAGAATCTCATGCATAGAGGAGCCTGCTACAGTTCATGGGATCATAAGAGTCGGACATGACTTAGCAACTAAACTACCACCACTACCACCATTTCTGTGCATCAGTATGTTGCAGCCATGAAATTAAAAGATGCTTGCTCCTTGGAAGAAAAGTTATGACCAACTTAGCATATTCATAGGAAGGACTGATGTTGAAGCTGAGACTCCAATACTTTGGCCACCTGATGCGAAGAGCTGACTCATTTGAAAAGACCCTGATGCTGGGAGAGATTGAGGGCAAGAGGAGAAGGGGATGACAGAGGATGAGATGGTTGGATGGCATCACCAATTCAATGGACATGAGTTTGGATAAACTCTGGCAGTTGGTGATGGACAGGGAGGCCTGGCATGCTGTGGTTCATGAGGTCACAAAGAGTTGGACACAACTGAGCGACTGAACTGAGACAGTATATTAAAAAGCAGAGACATTACTTTGCCAGAAAAAGTCTGTCTAGTCAAAGCTATGGTTTTTCCAGTAGTCATGTATAGATGTGAGAGTTTGACTATAAAGAAAGCTGAGCACCAAATAATTGATGCTTTTGAACTGTGGTGTTGGAGATGACTCTTGAGAGTCCCTTGGACTGAAGGGAGATCCAGCCAGTCCATTCTAAAGGAAATCAGTCCTGAATATTCATTGTAAGGACTGATGCTAATGCTGAAACTCCAATAGTTTGGCCACTTGATACAAAGAACCCACTCCTTGGAAAAGACCCTGATGCTGGGAAAGATTGAATGCAGGAGGAGAAGGGGGTGACAGAGGATGAGATGGTTGGAAGGCATCACCAACTCGATGGGCATGAGTCTAAGTAAGCTCCCGGAGTTGGTGATGGACAGGGAAGCCTGGCGTGCTGCAGTCCATGGGGTCACAAAGAGTCGGACACGACAGAGTGACTGAGCTGAACTGAATGGTATGTTGTAGGGTAGTGCCCTTAATGTTATTAGAAGTTCTTTATCTGTCTGAGAGAATCTTATCAGGTTCCACCTTCCTGAGGTCAAATACCCACAGCTTTGATTTGCTTGAGGCCTTTTTCTTAATTTTGGAATCTTGCTCACTGGATAGGTTTGTTTTCTAATCCAGTAACTTTCTTTAAATTCTGCTTCCAAATGGTAAGTTCCCTTTTATATTATTTTTTCCCCTTTGACTTTGTCATGTGCTGTTAGAAACACTCAGTGTTCTGACTTCCAACATAATGACTAGCCATCTCTTCTTCCGGATCAATTAGTTCACTAGGCACAGTTTCTAACATTCAAGTTATTGTATTTTTTTGTCATGCAGTGGTATGGTATTACTGCTATGATTTATCATATTATACATTTATTATGATTTATACAGTCTGCCACTGTATAAATGACATAGACTGTATAAATAATAAGAGAAGATGGTGCAAGTATATACACATAAAAGAATATTCTGTTCCTTTGGGAGATGAAATATGGAGGGAGAGAAATGATTCAAGATAGTGTTAAAACTGGACTAGAAATAAATAAATGTGTATCTGTTTTTAGACAAAGTTATGAAAAAGTATCACTCCATTTTTATTAAAGCTAAGATTTTCCATCTAGTCTCTGTCTACATGCTTTTGAAATAGTAGTTTCTGATTTTCCCAATCATTCTAATTCTTCTCAGTAGCTTAACATAATACAGTTCTTCATTAGCTCATTATCTCTTGGTCTAGTTTTCCATGAAGCTACAAAACCGTTTTCTAGAGTTTCCAAATAAGTTTTTCACTTACTTTTAATAACTGAACATTAAAATTATCTTCCATGAGACTTTGAAATGTCTTTTTTGGCACTTTATCACATGATGTATTTTTGTTAGTTACTTTTGGGAAATACCAATTGACATTTGTTTATTGAGGTTCCTTTTCGTAATAAATTTACTTATTTGATGAGAACATTATGTTTTCATAGCTGTTGTCTTTTTATTTTGGATATAGTGTACACTTACATGCCCTCAGCATGAGACTTCTAAAAGGTTATGCTTTCAAAACGGTTTCAAAGAGATTAGAAATGAGGAAAACCTGCAAATAGGGTAGAGGCTGAAATGAGAAAGAAAAGGACAAGGCACAGTGAAAACTCTGTGATAACAGGAAGTGGGAAAGATTCTGAATAGAATGATGCTAATTTCATTCAAGTGCAAGGGAGGCAGTAAGTAAGTTTTATTTTTGCTTTGGCAACAATATATCGCCTTTAAAAATGCTCTTAGTTTTGAAGATGTTTAAAGCAATGATTGTTCAACTAATGGTACATCTTAGCCTTATCTCTGTGTTAGTCTCTATAATAAAAAGCCTTCACTTTTGTGTCAGAGTGCTGTCAGATTATGTTGAGTTGAGAAACTGAGAAGTGAGCTGCTGTCTTGGAATATAAGACACTTAATCCTTCATTTTATAACCTTGCAGCTTGAAAAAAGTATTTAAGAAAGGTGAGAGATTGGAAAACTATAAATTTTAACTTTCTAGTACAAGTAACATTAAGTCATTGTTGCAGTCCTGGAAATGGTTTGTTTGGAGTCATTTATTATGTTTGATGAACTCAATGAAAATCATGAGAAAAGCACTCTTTTTCTTTCCTTGCCCTTCCATAGTGATATTTACTGTTTGCACAGCGATCATTCAATTTTCAGAGACGCTCACCACCTTCTCCAGCTGATTAAATTCCTGTTTGGTTTCACTGCCAAGTCTGTTGGATTAAATTAACAAGTTCTGTTTGCTTTTGTGAGAATGACCTGCACCAACCTTCAGTTTGTACAAAATAATAATCTCTTCAATGATATATTGATTCAGTGCTCTTTATCATCTAAAGAAATGTGCAGTGAAAATGTTATCTTCCATTTCCTAGAATTTGTAGTCCTTCATTGCTAATTTTAATATGTTGGAGACCTTGATCTTGCACATCTAATACCTCTTTTCTCTTTGCTGTTTTTAATGATTTCTGTTCTAAAGGATCACTAAATCTTGATTAGTCTAAGGAAAGATTTTAACATGGTCTTTTTAGTCTATAAAATGTCCCACTCTTGGAAATTATCTACATCAAAGGGCCAATTAAGAAGATTAAAACCTTTCTTTTTAAAAAGTAAATCCAATTTTTATTGAATTGCTTTGTTCTCTCCCACTTTTATTTGCTTTATAGTTAATAGCTAAGAGGTTTTGAGAAGTTTTTGAAGAAAATGAATTGAAATTTTTGATATAAAAAGGTTTGAAAGTATAACAAGATTTCATAAATTGTACATGGTGCCTAAGCCATTGCAAACATTGTAGCAAGCATTAGAAAATTAAAATGACAGTCTCTGAAATTTCAGTAAAGAAAGAATAGCACTGGAATAGGAGCTGAGGGGAGACTAATGTGGAAAACAATAGTTGATACATTTCAGGGATTAAGCTATGGTATATATTTTGTGTATTTTCTAATGTGTTACTGATCTGTATCCCCCTGCCCACCCCCTGCCCCCAATATTTCACTGGCACAGATAAGATAAGTGAAGAACAAGGAAATTATGTAACTTGCCTAAAATCTCTCATGGAACACAGGGAGTCTGAGATCTACTATTTAACCTTAAGTCAATTTAGCTCTAAAGCTCATTCTCTTAACATATTCTGTCTCTGAGATGTAATCACGTCCAAATTCTCAACCCTCTATTCTATTTTCTGTACAAAAATATGACCCATGATTTTACATACCCCGTAATAACCACACAATGACATAGGTTATTGGGGACATTTTCTCCCTATAGAGGTTCTTGCTTGTTGCATTTATCTTCTAATCTAGTTGGAGTCTTTTCATATAGTTTAGTAAAATTCAACTCTGTTGTCAGAGAAAATTTAAGAAAAATCCTTGTCCTCACCTCCGTGGGAAGAAGATGACACTGATGGTGAGAATGAAGTGGAGGGTATATTTCTGCTGCTCCATCATTCAGGTTTAGCTTCCAAAGTGTGAGCGTCTAGATGAGCTGAGTGTGCGTTGCATAGATGTTTTTGTATAACATCATCCCTTATTGCAGTCCAGGACCTTAATCTGGGGCTCAGTGGAAGAAACCATGATCTGTTCCAGTGTTGGAAGAAAACTGTCTGATTTGGATTTACTGAGAGATTATGTTTGCAGACTGGACATAATGGGCATTTATTTGAAGGCTTTGTGAAGGAAAATTGTGACTACAGAGATACTGCTGTCTCCATCTGCCTGATCCTCCCTGCCTTCCCCCACTTCTTTCTTGCTTCCGTGCTTGCCTTGGTGTACGATGTTCTCAGTTATGGTGCTTTACCCCACGACCTGTACCAACTTGTCTTTCCATCTGAGGTCCTGCCATAATTTTTTTTAACTGAGTGAGAAATATGTGTACTGAACTTATACAGAAAATAAAGAAACCAACCTCGTTTAATACTGGTAGTCAAAGCAATGTGTTTATTTGCAAAACCAAAGTAGTTATCACGGGCTTGACAGGGATACCTTAACCAGCAGAACTATTTGTACGCACAAACCACACTGATTCATAGATCAGATGAAATAAATAAATTGCTGCTACTACTTTATCTACAATATAATTAATCTTCTGTTTCTTGTCCTTGAGCAAATTGTTTGTCCAATCTGAATATCCAACTTGACTTGCAGTGCTTGTTCTTGGATTTTATGAAAAAATACTGTATTTTTCTCAGTCGTGATTTTCTGGCTCCACAAAAACCAGTCCCCACTTTTCTTGTTTGCTATCCCTCCCTATCATCCTGATTGTCTGTGGGCCAACCTGATGTTCTTGATTATCTATTGCCCCTTTTCCTGCTTCTGTGTTCAGAATTTGCCAGCCATGGTATTTTGCTCAATTGTAATGTTTCCCCATCCTAGCTGCAGAGTTTCTTGGACTCAGTACTGCTCTGTTTTTTGTTTGATGTCACACAGAATAAATAAAAGCATGTTTTCTACTTTTTTTGGTTTGTTTTCTACTTTTAACCCAAGTGGAATAATGTTCTTCAATGATATCAATCTGCAGGAATTTCCTACTTAAATTTTGTTGACTCATAATTAATCCTAAGAATGTAATGGTGACGCTAGCCTACAAGGACCCTCATATTGTGGCCTAGGCTGCAGTAGAAGGTGAGGGAGGGATTTAGAGGGAGTGGCAGTTGGACAGTGGATATCCCTTTGTGGTGCACCTCTGACATGGTGCATCACTGGAACTTAGTGATGACTTCTTAACTCATTGATGATTATTGCCTGGAATGGATTTCAAGTCTTGGATTTGCCTTTGGTTACTTAAATTCTTAAGTATGAATGTTGCATTTCATTGGTGTTAATAACCTCTCAGTACTTTTATTTTTCCTTTGAAAAGTTAGAGTTTGATACTCATGTACTGTGAGAGAGTGATGGGGTTATTAGCACTTTTCTAAGGCCCCATTTATAAATATTCTTCTTTCAGTTCAGTTCAGTTCAATTCAGTCACTCAGTCATATCTGACTCTTGGCAACCCCATGGACTGCAGCATGCCAGGCTTCCCTGTTCTTCACCATCTCCCGGAGTTTGCTCAAACTCATGTCCATCGAGTTGGCGATACCATCCAACCATCTCATCTTCTGTCGTCAACTTCTCCTCCTGTCTTCAATCTTTCCCAGCATCAGGAAAGAACTGTCTTTTCTAATGAGTCAGTTCTTTGCATCAGGTGGCCAAAGTATTGGAGCTTCAGCTTCAGCATTAGTCCTTCCAAGGAATATTCAGTGTTGATTTCCTTAAGGATTCACTGGTTTGATCTCCTTGCAGTCCAAGTGACTCTCAAGAGTCTTCTCCAACACCACAGTTCAAAAGCATCAATTCTGAGGCTCTCAGATTTCTTTGTGGTTCAGCACTTACATCCATACACTGACTACTGGAAAAGCCATTGCTTTAATTATATGGACCTTTGTTGGCAAAGTAATGTTCTGCTTTTTAATATGCTGTCTAGGTTTGTCTAATTCTCAGGTTATCTACAAAAGAATTTCAATTCTTTCTTTTCCACCTTTCTATTGTACTTGAACATAGCTCATGAGAGTATTTCTTTTTTCCCCACCAAAGTGAGCATAGGTTTTTTTTTCTTAAACCGTCATTTTCACTGATACTACATTAGCATCAAAGAAATGATTTCCAAGTAGTTGTGTATAAGTTGAGGTTTCTAACTGATTTTTGCCATTCTATCCTGTAAATCGAGGTGGAGGAGGAGATAAGAAAACAGTGTGTAACACATTGAAAAGTGTTTTTAACACATTGGAGCAGAAAGCACACGTGTTATAACTGGGGCTGTGTCCTAACCAACTGATTTGGGATTAACACTGATGAAGGACAACATTCTGCAGTAGAGTGATGTGCTGACTAGCTATTACTCAGATAGCGGTGTTTTTGAACTTTATTGCTGTCTGTGAGCAATGATAAGGATTGAGGTGGCTTTCCCAACTATGCCATAGCAACTGTAGCTATACTTCGCCTTGACCAAGCCTTATTATGGGTTGGCTGTTTTATCCTTTCAGAGATAATTAAAATATACCTGGCAAGGTCCTATGATTAATTTTTGGTTCGACACCTTGACGTGAAAACAAAACAAAGTGAAGTAAAATAAAAATGATCCATTGTTTGAGATCATCAGAAGCAGTTGTGATGCATTTTGTTTTTCTTTCTTAAATGGAGAGATTTTCAGAATTTGGGGATGGTGGCATAAACTGTCATGGGTTTGATTTGTGTAAAAATTATCTGTTTTGGGATAAGAACCTTCTATGGGTAATTCAATAAAAGGTTAAAAGTAAAATGACAAAAAACTGTTAAACCTTCTACTCTGGAAATGCTAGCTGGGATTTATTAACACTAGACCCTTTTCCTCTTCATTATTCCTAGGTGTCTTGGCATTCAACATTTTAGTTTCAGCTCTTTTTCTTTTCTTACTGTAATAATTTCTCTCCCATCTTCCTTGGTTATTTGACATGTTCATTTCTCTTGGGAATGATATTGCTTATTTTGCCTCAACTGCTATGAATTTTATTCTTTCTATCATTCTTTATGTTCCATATAGTTTTGCCTTATATTTCAAGCAAAAAACCAATGACTACTTAATGTATGTGTACTCTGTTTCTCATTTTATATATATTTTAGGTACTTCATATATGTGATTTAGTGAAAGGTGGAAGAGGCAATTTTTTCCTTTTTTTAGTCTTTGTGAAGCTGAGCACAAACACTGCTTCCCACAAATTATCATGACTTTGTTGACAAAAAATGAACTATAACTCTGTCTCCTGATTCTTAAGTCTGTGAATTTGAGTGAATATGACTGACACCATGCTGAGTGAGAAGTGAGTAAACAGCAATATCTTCTGTGATTTACTGCTGGAGAAGATGGCAGAAGATGTTACAGTGGTACTTGGAGGTGTCGTAGAGACACACAAATGAAAGCTACCACTCTAAATGGATGTAACTTTCTTTGCAAAAATAAGTTTAGAATCCCCATTCTGTCTTATTAGTGCTAGAAAAATGTTGCGTCTTGCAGAGAGGCTATCACTGTTATAAGAGATAGCTGCATTTGGAGCCCTCAATCTACAGAGGCAAAGAACTTTAGCACCATGCACCCTCCACAGGGTTAACAAGAACAGAAGGCTGTAAGTCATCTGGTGTAATTTCCTTGAATTTCTCCTTGCTGTTCACTTCAAATATATTCTGACTTGATTTGCTCCATTTCTTCCCCTTATAGGATTTCCAAAGTGGACTATGTTGGACCATCAATATTTGAGGTTTTGCGCGGGAGAATTAGAAAAGTGAAACTGGTGAGAAACTTTTAGAAGTTTTTGCTGTTGTGGGGTAGGACTAGGTTGGAGCACAATCATTACGTGAGAGCAGCAATAGAAAAGGAAAATGGTGATGAAAACGATGTCGCTATATCTTTTTCTTTTCCACCATGTTTGACAAACACAAATAAAAGATTTAAAATCTTTTAGTTTGAAATCACTTTTGGTTGTGTGACCTGTGTTCCGTAAAGATAACCCCAGTGTTCTCTTGCACTATGTGGGTCAAAGCGTAAGCTTGTGTTACGTTAGATCTGGAGCTGAGAGATAAGAGCTTTATATTAGCACAATACGAACAATCATTTAAAGGTATTTTAAGGTATTTATTTTTGAGCTATCTTTATTTTTTTTTTTAATTTTATTTTATTTTTAAACTTTACAATATTGTATTAGTTTTGCCAAATATCGGAATGAATCCGCCACAGGTATACCTGTGTTCCCCATCCTGAACCCTCTTCCCTCCTCCCTCCCCATACCCTCCCTCTGGGTCATCCCAGTGCACCAGCCCCAAGCATCCAGTATCGTGCATCGAACCTGGACTGGCGACTCGTTTCATACATGATATTATACATGTTTCAATGCCATTGTCCTGAATTTAGAGTTTTTAACTTTAGATCATAGCTTAGATCTGAGAGCAGTCCTTATAAGTGGTCAAAGCTTGACAGAAGGTAGACAGGGCAAGGAAACCAATTTAAGTGGAATATAGCCTTTACTAGTTACACAAAATTATTTTTTTCCAGAAAATGATGGATCCATTACCTTCAAGTATTAATTTGATTAATGGTGAGGATGTTTCCACTTCCTAGATTTAGTTTATAAAAATGACTTGGAAGATATTACTTATTATTATTAACTCCAATGCCAAGATTACTTATTATTATTAACTCCAATTTTAAACACATTATATACAGAAAATACCACAGTAATATGTAGTGGGGTTTGTGTTCTCATGAACCTAGAATCCCATTTCTATATCTGTCATCCAGTGCTCTGAACAAAGACATCTGGCCTGGGTTTTCTTGGGTGGCTAAATCACACTGTGGTGGCCTTGCTGCAACATTCTTATGCATGTGTAATCAGTGTAACATTAATTTTATCTGTATTATTTTATCTAAATGTCTATATCATGAGTAGCCTTAAGTGAGACATGTCAGAGGAACAAAGTATATGTTTGGCATTTTCCTTAACAGCAGTGCCTAAGAATTTTAGTACTTTGCACCTGCTTTTTCTGTGCTGTTTCCTAGGCCTTCAGCTTTTTGGTCACTGTATGGTATCTGTGTATAGATGAGAGCAGGAACGAAGAAGGATCTTGGTTGGCTTGCCGATTGTATTAGTCTGCTAAGCTGCCATAACAAAATATCGCAGACTGGCCATTTTAAACAACAGAAATATATTCTGTCACAGTTCTGGAGGCTGGACATCTGAGATCATGGTGCCTGCTTTGTTGGTTTTGAAGAGGGCTGTCTTTCTAGCTTGCAGATGGCTGCCTTCTCACTATGTCCTCATATGGCTGTTCTGTGATGCAGGAAGAGAGAGATGGAGCTCTCTGGTGTCTCTTCGTATAAGGACACTAATCCAATCAAATCAACTTCCACCTTCTCCTAAACCAGTGCCCCCATGACCTCCTTTAACCTTAACTACTTCCATACAGGTCCTATCTCCAAATTCAGCTACAGTGGGGGTTAAGGTTTCAATATATGAATTTTGGGAGGACACAAACATTTAGATCATAACACTGATGAATTCTGCTTCTTTGATATTCTCTGCACAAGCTCTCAGTACCTCATTTTCTTCATTTGTAAAGGTCAGGGGAAGCACTTAAAATTACTTGAGAGCCAATGATGAAAGTTATAGCCTCTGCAGTTAATTTCTCTACTGATAACTGCAATGTCTGCTCTTAATTTTTCTCTAGAGTAGTCTCATTTTACTTTTGATTCTTATTACTGAATTTAAGTGAAACTAAAAGGTAAATTCATCTTTGGCCATTTAATATTCTCTGTGACATAATTTTACACAAAACATTTCTAGCTTGGTATTTAAAAAGGTGTTGCTAGTTTTATTACATCTTAGTTTCCCCCTTAATCACACCTCCAGTGGACAACTGGGTATTTGTATGGAATCCAAAGGAGTATCACATGTCTCTAGGATTTTTTGTTTGTTTGTTTAACCTATGATTTGGTGGTTAAGAATCACTGGACTGTACTTAAGCATGTTGTAGAAGTTGATCTGTCCTACTCCAGAGATATAAGAAGCTAGACACAGACATTCTTCCTTACTCTCCACACTCTAATAAAGAAATTATTGTGAGTGGAATATAAATATATATTCTGAATCTTATTTGAATATTCTTTTGATACTTAATCTATATTAGAACATAAATTCAAATTGCTTGCTGTGTTTTTACTAGTGAGGCTTATAAGCATGCCCAGAGGTTGTTTAACCCAATGCATAAATGAAATATAATTTAAATAAGTGCAATAAAATGCCTGATTTTCTATCCTCTGTTGGGAAGAGAAAATTGATCACTGGAGAGTACAATGAGTAGAATATCTACTAGAACCAAAGAATCCTCAAATTTGCATTTTAATTGAATAACATCCTAAGATATTATTCTTCTGTGGAAAAAAGAATTTGCGGAAATCTCAAGAGAGTTCAATGTCACTGCTTTCCAACTCTGTATTCTTTGAATCTATTGAAGAGGAGATTGAAACTGAAAATCTTGAAACTGAAAATCTCACTTTCCTAAGTTAATATTTTTGTAAATTAAAGTGCTACTTAATAATATTTGAAATAAAATATGGAGATATATTATGTGTCAGAGACTATGCTAGGCACTAAGGATTTAAGAAAGATGAATAAAATAATGATTGGGCATTTATAATATATGAACTATATGTGTATCCACATATTTTGAAATATGGTAAGACTACTAAGATAATAGAATAGTATGCTTAGTAAAGAACAGAGGGAATATGGTGGAGGAAATGATCACCCAAGACTTTTAGGGGTGGAAGGTCCAAAGAAGGGCTTGACAGAGGATACGATTCCTAATATTATTTACTGCTGTGTGCTCAGTTGCTCAGTTATGTTTGGCTCTTTGAGACCCCATGGGCTGTAGCCTGCCAAGCTCCTCTGTCTGTGGAATGTTTCAGGCAAGAATACAGGAGTGGGTTGCCTTTCCTTCTCCAGGGGATCTTCCCCATCCAGGGATCAAACCCATGTCTCCTGCATCGCCTGCCTTGCCCAGTGGATTCTTTACCACTACGCCACCTGGGAAGCCCGTATTATCTACTGATCCTTGCACCTGTTTCCTCCTCATCCATGTCCCTATACTCTATAGGGGTTGGAAGGCTAAAAAGTGTAATGAAATGCTCTAGTGAAAAATTTGCAGAGAAGGAGAGAATAGAGTCATTTTTCCTTTTGCTGTAATGGCATCTGACATACAAGGATCCAGCAAACATTATTTTTTATAGTATTCACACTCCTTGTTTCACCACCCGGTCATCACCCTTGACTGTGTGGGTAGGTATGATATAGATGGTAGTTCTTGTAGCTTTCCGACCTGTAACTGTTAGCAGCAGCTCCCAAACTCTGGATCAAACCTGCAGTGTTGTGACCTGAAAGCTTATTGGTGGCCCCTGACTTGTGTTCCTTTAATCCTTTCAACAGTTTCATTGGCACTTCATTCCTTGCATTAGATGCCTTCCTGTCTGATATGCAGAGTAGTTTCTGTTTCATTTCAACTCTGACTGATACAAAGGGTTTGGAAGATGAACAGGAGTGCACCAAGTGTTCATTCCACTCATTGCAAACAGAGTGAATGAATAAATGGTGAGCATGAAATGCTATGGTACATTAATATGAATCAAATTAAGTCATTATTGCTGGAGTGTAAGGTGAGAGAGAAGAAATGAGGTTGGCATAGTAAGAGATAATATAGTGAGTTGTGTGCTTTCCTAAAACTGGCATTAGGTACTGTTGATTTAATTTAACCAGGGAGTGATGCTTTAAAAGCTGTATTTTCATGTGGCCTGTTCTTGTGACTCCATGGAGGATGAACTGGGGAAGGTGGTTTGGATAGGAGAGAAGGCTCAGGGAAGCATATGAAGTAAGAGAGCATCAAGAAAAAAGTCTGATTCAGGCTTAGGTTTTTGAATTAAGTTGTTATCTTTTCAAGGAAAATGCTCTTAAGAATATGCCCTGTGCTAATTTGTTTTTCAGCTGTTTTCCAGTGTAGAAAGAAGGTAGGTTTAAGACAAATTTTCTCTTATAAGCACAGAATACATCTCCTTTCTTTGCTATCTCCAAAATAATCTCCAGCCTCATGTATTTTAGATTTTCTGAAAAAATGTTTTAAAGTGGAAAAAGAGATACTCATCTGTGTAGAAAAGGGATGTTTTTGTCATCCTTTGACGTTTGCATCAGTTTAAATGAAAATTTCTTTTTAAAGCATAAATACATTTATCCAAAACTTCTCTTGTGAATTATTGCAGCACAGGATGGGAAGAAGAGGATAATGAGAAAAGAAGGGGAGACAGTGAGGAGGAAGGAGTCACTTGGCAATGAAAATCGGTATTGGCATGGTTAGTCCTGGGCACACAGAGCTGCTACTAAGCTGTTGAAGGAAGCTGTTAAGTTTGATTCATTTGCTTGCCCCACACCTTTTCTTCACAGTTTTCTCTCTCTCTTTTTTTTTTTCACACAGTGCTGTCTTGGAAATGAGACTTCTATACTCTAGCCCAAGAGAAGCTAAACAGACAACGCAAGACACTAAGACACCTGAAAAATTTTGAAAACTATTCATGTCTTTAAACAGGCAAGCAAAAGCAAGGAAATATATTTCTTTTCTTAGAGTCAGGCTCTGTAATTCAAACTTCCAAACAGGAGACAGTAGGAACTGGTTTAAATTCGTATAGGTATCTTAGTTTGGGCTGCTATAACAAAATACCAAAGACTGAATGGCTTATAAACAGCAGACATTTGTTTTTCACAGTTCTGGAGGCTGCAAGTCCATGATCATGGTGTGGCATGGTTGAGTTCTGGTGAGAACCCTCTTCCAGGTTGCAGACTGCTAACTTCTCAGAGTGTCCACACATTGAAGAGAACAGAGGTTGTAGGCAAGCTCTTTCCTGACTCTTAAAAGGGCACTAATCCCATTTATGGGGACTTCCCCCTCAAGAGTTCCTCTGTTTCAAATTACCTCCCAAAGGCCTTACTTACTAA
The DNA here is from genome assembly GCF_000754665.1 of Bison bison bison. Classification (NCBI taxonomy): domain Eukaryota; kingdom Metazoa; phylum Chordata; class Mammalia; order Artiodactyla; family Bovidae; genus Bison; species Bison bison. The sequence continues at coordinate 1,900,778 of NW_011495058.1, read as the reverse complement.
CACTATCACATGAGATGTAGGGTTTCCACATATGAATTTTGGGGAGACATTCAGTCCATAATAGTGGGTCTCTTCTGCACCCTTGCCAAAATGGACCATGAAGAAAGGAGAAAATTCTCTTTTTGTGGACAAGACCTATCTAGGCTTTTGTAGAGAACTGGAGTAATTTGCCAATGGACATTTGTCTGTAATGGGCAGTTCTACCCATAAACTAAAATGTAGTGTTTTCTAGATAAGTGTCATTTGTTGAATAGTCCTTCATTTGTCAATTAAAAAATTCCTAAAAGAATGAGTGTGTTTATACCATGGAATGAAAATTATTCATAGTTTTCTATATCATCTCAAGCATAGAACAACATTGAAGGATAAGTGTTTTATAGTAGGATTCTGATCTTAACTTTCAATCCCTTCAAAATAAGGTTGGGGGATTCCTTAGCCATAAGTATTCCCTTTTCTAACTCATCTTGGTTTTCTAGTCACTTTTTGTGATCTATCAGTCTCTGAAAGAATGCTTATTTATCAGATCTTTGAATTTTAAGATCAGAGTTTTAAATTTTATTCATAAAGCTGAAGAAAGCTCTGTCATAGGTATAGCAGTATTTGCCCAATTATTGCTGACAAATCTACAGGTGCATGCATTTTGGGGATTGGAGGATTTCTGTCTCTTTCATCATGCTTCTTGAGAAATGTTAATTTCTAGAGGAAGCATTTCCATTTTGACACTGGCACTCAGTGGGTATGTGCTTTGTGTCTCTCTCTGTCTGTGACCTCTCAGATCTTTGAAATTCTTGTATCACTCTCTCATTATCTACAATGGTAATAGAGACATTCTAGTACCTGGATTTTTGGAAAGAAGAGAAAAACTTTTAAGTTGAGGTAACCTTCCCCAGTACATGTCGTCCCCTCCACAATGCCAAAGCCGTGGCTTTATAATGTACATGTTAGGTTATCGGTAAGTGCTGAACTATAGCAACCTGGGAGGTTCAGATTAACCATTTCACAGTTGCTTTTGGGCAGGCTGTAATTCTTTTTGCAGATACTGGCTTTTTCTACATCATTACGCTTTATTTCCTCCCTCTTGATCACACAGTTCCCTCAGCCTGAAATGCCTTCAGCTTCATTTCTTACTTGTCATACTGCTATCCATCCTTTGAAATCAAGTTAAAAGGCATTTTCTCCATGGGGCCTTTTCCAATAGCTCTAGATTTAACTGATCCTGCTCTTCTTTGAAACCCAGATCTTTTTCTCGCTATGTTGATGATATTCTAAAGTATAATTTGGGGTTACTTTCCTTATTGCTGCTGCTGCTAAGTCGCTTCAGTCGTGTCCAACTCTGTGCGACCCCACAGATGGCAGCCCACCAGGCTCCTCTGTCCCTGGGATTCTCCAGGCAAGAATATTGGAGTGGGTTGCCATTTCCTTCTCCAATGCATTCATGCATGCTAAGTCGCTTCAGTCGTATCCGACTTGCCTTATTACCTTGTATAAATATGTCTCATTTTTTTCTCAAAAATGATTTGAAGTAACTCAACATTCAGAAAACTAAGATCATGGCATCTGGTCCCATCACTTCATAGCAAATAGATGGGTAAACAATGGAAACAGTGACAGACTTTATTTTCTTGGGTTCCAAAATCACTGTGGACAGTGACTACAGCCATGAAATTGAAGGACATTTGCTCCTTGGAAGAAAAGCTATGAGAGACCTAGACAGCATATTAAAAAGCAGAGACATCACTTTGCTGGAAAAGGACTGTATAGTCAAAGCTGTGGTTTTTCCAGTAGTCACGTACGGATATGACAGCCAGACCATAAAGAGGGTTGAGTGCCAAAGAACTTATGCTTTCAAACTGTGATGCTGGAGAAGACTCTTGAGAGTCCTTTGGATAGCAAGATCAAACCAGTCAATCCCAAGGAAAATCAACCCTGAATATTCAATGGAAGGACTAGTGCTAAAGCTGAAACTCCAGTACTGTGGCCACCTGATGTGAAGAGCTGACTCATTGGAAAAGGCCCTGATGCTGGGAAAGATTTAGGGCAGGAGGAGAAGGGGGTGACAGAGGATGAGGTGATTGGATGGCATCACTGACTCAAAGGACATGAGTCTGAGCAAACTCCAGGGGATGGTGAAGGACAGGGAAGTCTGGTGTGCTGCAGTCCCTGGGGTCACAAAGAGTTCGAGTTATTGAATAACGACTGAGTTATTGAACAGCAACAACAATAAATCATCTCTTTTATTAAAGGTAAGATCCTGAGAAAAAGATTCCTATATATGCTAGTGTTAATTATCATAACACATAAGTCCTTAAATAAAAATATTGGGTTGGCAAGAAGTTCATTCAGTTAGTAAATACATTATTCAATAAAGTTCTTGGTGAATCTGAAAAATACACCTTTTAGTTTTACTTAAAGCTGAATGAACTTTTTGGCTAACCCTATAGTTTAACACAACTGAAGTTTACTTTCACTCTTACAATACTTAAGTGTGGTCTCTGGCAGGCAGTCTTCTGTATGGTGATGTAGCAACCAGCCTCTTTCCATCTCTAGGCAAATTTCCCTCTTCAGTATATAATTTCCAAGGACACCAAGTAAGGCCAAGAGAGAGTAGAAAGAAAGCATTTGCTTCTTAACCAGGGGCCCCGAAGAGTTTATGCACTCTGTAGTCATCTGTCCATGGCCAGATGCAAAGAAAGCCCAGGATATATAATATAACAGGCTTCCCTGGTGGTTCAGATGGAGAAGAATCTGCCTGCAATGCAGGAGACCTGGGTTCAATCCCTGGGTCAGGAAGATTCCCTGGAGAAGGGAATGGCTATCCACTCCAGTATTCCTGCCTGCAGAATCTCATAAACAGAGGAGCCTGGTAGGCTACAGTCCAGGGGGTTACAAAAAGTTGGACATGACTGAGCCAACTTTCATGCATACACAGAAGATGCTTCCCTAGACCCTATGGGATAGGAACCCAGATTTTGTTGAACAGGTAGCTCTGCCACAACAGTGCAGGAAGTCATAGGTCTCTACAGCTCCTTCACCCATTGGATGTGCTTTTTGATATATGCTGGAGAAAAAAAAATGGATGAAAAAATGGATGAATAAATATTGTGTACCAGTTCAAGGGTAAAGGCGATTAGGTGAGAGCCACAGGTTAGCATGTATTTTGTGGCTACTACTACTACTACTACTACTACTAAGTCGCTTCAGTCGTGTCCGACTCTGTGCGACCCCATAGACGGCAGCCCACCAGGCTCCCCCGTCCCTGGGATTCTCCAAGCAAGAACACTGGAGTGGGTTGCCATTTCCTTCTCCAATGCTTGAAAGTGAAAACTGAAAGTGAAGTCGCTCAGTCATATCTGACTCCCAGCAACCCTATGGACTGCAGCCTACCAGGCTCCTCCATCCATGGGATTTTCCAGGCAAAAGTACTGGAGTGGGGTGCCATTGCCTTCTCCAATTTTGTGGCTACTGAGAGTAATAGTTCACAGACTTAATGTCAGTGGGAGAGTAGCTGTTTATTCTAAGGGAAAAATAATCAGTTTGGGATTTATCTCTGTTCTCTAACTGTGCCTTGATCCAAAGGCCATAGAGTATTTTATAGAGATTGTGATGAATAGTTATGAAAATATTGAGTCATCTTTTTTTTCCACTGAGTACATTTTGTCATTTATGTACTTTCAACATCATTTATTTGCCCCAAGAACATTCTAGAAGGAATGTTTCTATTTTAGAAAATAACTGTTCTCGTTGGACAAACATCCATTTATTCAAATGACTAAAGAAGTGTTCTATTACCTTGGGAAAGACTCAGATTTTTAAGAGGCAGGGACAGGATAACAATTTTTTAAGGAAATGAAATTTTTTTTTCTATGAGAAAGATTCATTGGTACTGCTTTTGCTATTATTTTTTTCTTATCAAGCAGCAGTATAGATAGGATATCTATGCAAAAGTATGTAATGTTACAAAGTGACAAGATGTCAAATGTCCAGGCTGAGGGAGAATCTCTCTTAATGCAACATGTTTCTTGGGAGCCTCTAGCATCCATTACATTGTACAAGTGAGTAAAATTGATAGCTGTTAAAAAAAATTAAGGCATCACCCATGGTATGTTTAGCATCTGCAAATAAAATGAACCACTTTAGATCTGAGCTTTCACTTCATTTTATATGTGTGTTTACTCAGGAATTGTTACGCCTTATCACTTTTATCGTTCTTTTATCACAGCCGTGTGAAAAATTACAGTTGGAGCAGTGTTCATGTTTTTACTGAAATGCATTTTATTTCATGCTATGAAGCAGATTGCTAACGTTTGCTACTTTTATTATTATGGCTGCAGAACTCCCTCCATTCCAGTTAAAGGTTTGTCAGTATTTCTATGAAAAAAAGTCCTTTTTATTTATATATTTGTTTTTATTCTATGATTACCTTAGCCAAACAGAGGTGAATCTCAGAAGAACTCATGCTAAGTTAAAAAATTGGGCAAATAAAACCTAAGCACCAAACACTGACTATAAATTTTGCACAACAAATACTGCATCTAAAATCAAGATAAAGTTCAGAGAAGATTATTTCCGCAGGATTTGGTAAGAAGGGACCTTTCCTTGTGAATTAACCACTCAGGTTCTTGAAACAGAGTGATATTATGATACTTCAGATATCAAGAAATCAGATGAACTGTTAGCAGTTACACTCTGGGTGGAAATTGGGTGCACAGACCTTTACCTAGAAGCTTACTTAAAACTTGAGATGATAGGACTTCTATCTGTGCAATAGACTTTGGATGGGGGACTGAGTTTTCTTTCTCACTACTGTAGTTTAAAAGGTGTATTGCTCATTCAGGTTTTCTGGAGTCAGAACCACCATTGGTGCTTCTGAGCATGATTTTAGCTGTTTTTCTATCTTTGGCATAGAATGGGCTGATACTGTTGTACTTTTCAGTCACTCTGCTTGCCATGCCCCCTCCCCCTACTAATAAAACAACAGGGAAATGTAGTCCAACAGACAGACATTTTATAGTTTCAGATTTAAAGAGCATTTGTCTTTGCCTGGGATAATCCACTCGTCCATAAATGTGGACAGGCATGTGGCAGGGAAAGTGACAAGTTGTGCCTGAGAGAATGGGCTAGCAAGCTTGCCAAGGGTAAATGCCTCATCATTTTGCAGTTGTTTTTGTTCTTGTCTTTCTTTGCAATCAAGATCCTGAATTTTTTAGGCATGGAGATATGGATAAAAGTATGGAGTAGGCAAGTCTTAGCTTGACATTCCAGTTCTTTTAACTTCCTTTGGTCTTTCTGAGAGCCTGGTAAAGAATAAGCATAAGGAAAAAGGTAGAGCCTACATCTTGGGGTTAGGGCTCAGATGCCCTCTGCACTCTGTAATCCTGAAGTCCTGCAGACTTTGGTTACTGCTGCCTCCACCCAGCATTCCAGATATCCACCATCGATTGTGTTGATGCCTGTTTACTGCCTTGGCTAGTTCAGTAGCACCACATTCTGTGTGTTTCTTTACAGTATGGGATACTGTATTGCTATTCTAACACAGTTAGAGCACCCTTTTAAACCATAGCCCTGAAGGTATCTTAGCAGCACCATCCCTAAAACTAAGACAGGGCTGTGTGATGAGAGATGGTGGCTTTATTCAATAAGCAAACATTTCTTAGGCACCAACACAAATAAGACTGGTCAGTGAGAATGTATACCACACGTGAGAAATTTTGAGAATCTGTGGTTATTTATAACTATTGTGGTTCAAAGTCTAAAACAATAACCATTTCAGTGCATTAGAGGATAGTCTAATAACTGTGATCAAACAGAACAGTCAGGCTGGGACACTTGCAACACAAATTTGATTGTTTTCTAAGGCCAAGGGAAGTAATACAGCCTAAGGCCATTTAGGAAATCATTGTAGCAAATGTAGATAGATAACTAAAGAAATCATCACAGAGGCATGAAATGCCTTAATTTTCATAGGAGGAAGGGGAAAATAATTCTGTTTGCATTTCCAGCCTAACTCTCCACGACTTCCTTGCATCTACACAGAAAACGGTTTGCATTTGAGATTTACTCTGCAGATTAGGGAGGGAAATTATGTACTCTGCCTCGAGGCTGCAAACCGAACATTACAAATAGACGCATCTGGGTTGTGTTGGAAGAAGATACACTCAAAACTGTCCAAGGAGATAGAGAGAAGCCCATCTGTGTATAAAAGCCAGAATTGGGCTGCTATTGCTTTTGTTGTAAAAATCCATTCTGTTCAAATCCCTGCTAATGAAAATGTGCATCTGTAAATAAAAAATAAATCAAGGGAATGTATTAATCCTGCAGCTGCTGTCTACTTAACTTTACTTATAAAAAAATAACTCAATTTTGTGGTCTGAATGTTATTGCTCTTTAGCAATGCGATGGCAATTTGATGGGGACAAAATATGTATTGAAATCTATTTATGTATAACAACCTTTGTGATAAAAGCAGCTATGCCATAACTGTACAGTTATTTGCTTTTGTAACTGTGTAGATATTTGAGTTCCAGAGTCTGACCCTAGAAATCCTTTACCTGGCTGTTTAAATTGCTGTTTTCTTTGCTGAGGCTTTTAATTAAGTTGTTTCTCCAGCATAGGACTGGCACTGTGTGTAGGTCAGATGGGTAACCATACATGTTTTAAAATTTGGAGAATAGAAAGGGCCACTGATAAAAAAATTCCTTCTACCTGCATTTCATAGTGATGAAAATATTTGTCTTTTAATTTGTTAGACAATTAGTTTCTCTAGGATGGATAATATATTAGTTAGAATTCAGTTCACTTCATTCAGTCATGTCCGACTCTTTGCAATTACATGGACTGCAGCATACCAGGCTTCCCTGTCCATCACCAACTCCTGGAGCCTACTCAAACTCATGTCCGTTGCGTTGGTGATGCCATCCAACCATTTCATCCTCTATAGTCCCCTTCTCCTCCAGCCTTCAATCTTTCCCAGCATCACGGTCTTTTCCAATAAGTCAGTTCTTTGCAACAGGTGGCCAAAACATTGGAGTTTCAGCTTCAGCATCAGTCCTTCCAATGAATATTCAGGACTGATTTCTTTTAGGATTGACTGGTTGGATCTCCTTGTAGTCCAAGGGACTCTCAAGAATCTTTTCCAACACCACAGTTCAAAAGCATCAATTCTTTGGTGCTCAGCTTTCTTTATGGTCCATCTCTCACATTCATACATGACTACTGGAAAACCATAGCTTTGACTATCCAGATCTTTGTCAGCAAAGTAATATCTCTGCTTTGTAGTATGCTGTCTAGCTTGGTCATAACTTTTATTCCAAGGAGCAAGTGTTTTTGAATTTCATAACTGCAGTCACCATCTGCAGTGATTTTGGAGCCCAAGAAAATAAAGTCTGTCACTCTTTCCATTGTTTCCACATCTATTTGCCATGAAGTGATGGGCATGATCTTAGTTTTTGAATGTTGAGTTTTAAGCCAGCTTTTTCCCCTCTCCTCTTTCACCTTCATCAAGAGGCTCTTCAGTTCCTCTTCACTTTCTGCCATAAAGGTGGTGTCATCTGCATATCTGAGGTTATTGATATTTCTCCCGGCAATCTTGATTCCAGCTTGTGCTTCTTCCAGCCCAGTGTTTCTCATGATGTACTCTGCATAGAAGTTAAATAAGCAGGGTGACAATATACAGCCTTGATGTACTCCTTTCCCAATTTGGAACCAGTCTGTTGTTCCATGTCTGGTTCTAACTGTTGCTTCTTGACCTGCAAACAGATTTCTCAGGAGGCAGGTCAAGTGGCCTGGTATTCCCATCTTTTTACGAATTTTCCACAGTTTGTTGTAATCTACACAGTCAAAGTCTTTGGTGTAATCAATAAAGCATAAGTAGATGTTTTTCTGGAATTCTCTTGCTTTTTCTGTAATCCAACACTGGTTGGCAATTTGATCTCTGGTTCCTCTGCCTTTTCTAAATCCAGCGTGAACATCTGGAAGTTCATGGTTCACGTACTGTTGAAGTTAGAATTATTAGTAGATAAAAAATGAATTCATCTCATCTGTCATAACCCATTGTAACTAGAAATGAGGCAAGACCTCAAAATGAAAGGAAACAAAATATTTCAGTTCTGATGAAGCAAGATAAAGATCTGGGAATGGTGCTGTCTTTAAAAGATCATCTCTCCTTGATGGTTGGAAATCTTTACAGATCCTGGCATACATCCCATTGCTCATACTACCATGGGAAGAGGGTAGGAATAGGTGCAGCTTATCAAGAATAATTTTATCCTAAGAGAGAATATGAATGCAGATAGGCTGTCTGGCTAGAGCACAGTATACATGACATTGAAGGAAAAGCCTTAAAGAATCTTCCAAATCAAGAATGGAATGTATGATATAGAACTAAATGTATGATATATAATGTACATCTATATATCTATATCTATATATAGAATGTATGATATAGAACTAAAGTGACTGCATGGATAACAACAAACTATGAAAAATTCTTAAAGAGATGGGAATACCAGACCACCTCACCTGCCTCCTGAGAAATCTGTATGCAGGTCAAGAAGCAACAGTTATCTTTTCACCTTGCTAATAGTTTCCTTTGATGTGCAGAAGCTTTTAAGGTTAATTAGGTCCCATTTGTTTATTTTTGCTTTTATTTCCAATATTCTGGGAGGTGGGTCATAGAGGATCCTGCTGTGATGTATGTCGGAGAGTGTTTTGCCTATGTTCTCCTCTAGGAGTTTTATAGTTTCTGGTCTTACGTTTAGATCTTTAATCCATTTTGAGTTTATTTTTGTATATGGTGTTAGAAAGTGGTCCAGTTTCATTCTTTTACAAGTGGTTGACCAGATTTCCCAGCACCACTTGTTAAAGAGATTGTCTTTAATCCATTGTATATTCTTGCCTCCTTTGTCGAAGATAAGGTGTCCATATGTGCGTGGATTTATCTCTGGGCTTTCTATTTTATTCCATTGATCAATATTTCTGTCTTTGTGCCAGTACCATACTGTCTTGATAACTGTGGCTTTGTAGTAGAGCCTGAAGTCAGGTAGGTTGATTCCTCCAGTTCCATTCTTCTTTCTCAAGATCGCTTTGGCTATTCGAGGTTTTTTGTATTTCCATACAAATTGTGAAATTATTTGTTCTAGCTCTGTGAAGAATACTGTTGGTAGCTTGATAGGGATTGCGTTGAATCTATAAATTGCTTTGGGTAGTATACTCATTTTCACTATATTGATTCTTCCAATCCATGAACATGGTATATTTCTCCATCTATTAGTGTCCTCTTTGATTTCTTTCACTAGTGTTTTATAGTTTTCTATATATAGGTCTTTAGTTTCTTTAGGTAGATATATTCCTAAGTATTTTATTCTTTCCGTTGCAATGGTGAATGGAATTGTTTCCTTAATTTCTCTTTCTGTTTTCTCATTATTAGTGTATAGGAATGCAAGGGATTTCTGTGTGTTGATTTTATATCCTGCAACTTTACTGTAGTCATTGATTATTTCTAGTAATTTTCTGGTGGAATCTTTAGGGTTTTCTATGTAGAGGATCATGTCATCTGCAAATAGTGAGAGTTTTACTTCTTCTTTTCCAATTTGGATTCCTTTTATTTCTTTTTCTGCTCTGATTGCTGTGGCCAAAACTTCCAAAACTATGTTGAATAGTAATGGTGAAAGTGGGCACCCTTGTCTTGTTCCTGATTTTAGAGGAAATGCTTTCAATTTTTCACCATTGAGGATAATGTTTGCTGTGGGTTTGTCATATATAGCTTTTATTATGTTGAGGTATGTTCCTTCTATTCCTGCTTTCTGGAGAGTTAAATAATAGCAAATGAAGCAACCGACAAACAACTAATCTCAAAAATATACAAGCAACTCCTACAGCTCAACTCCAGAAAAATAAACGACCCAATCAAAAAATGGGCCAAAGAACTAAATAGACATTTCTCCAAAAAAGACATACAGATGGCTAACAAACACATGAAAAGGTGCTCAACATCACTCATTATCAGAGAAATGCAAATCAAAACCACTATGAGGTACCATTTCACACCAGTCAGAATGGCTGCGATCCAAAAGTCTACAAATAATAAATGCTGGAGAGGGTGTGGAGAAAAGGGAACCCTTTTACCCTGTTGGTGGGAATGCAAACTAGTACAGCCACTATGGAGAACAGTGTGGAGATTCCTTAAAAAACTGGAAATAGAACTGCCTTATGATCCAGCAATCCCACTGCTGGGCATACACACTGAGGAAACCAGAAGGGAAAGAGACACGTGTACCCCAATGTTCATCGCAGCACTGTTTATAATAGCCAAGACATGGAAGCAACCTAGATGTCCATCAGCAGATGAATGGATAAGAAAGCTGTGGTACATATACACAATGGAGTATTACTCAGCCATTAAAAAGAATACATTTGAATCAGTTCTGATGAGGTGGATAAAACTGGAGCCTATTATACAGAGTGAAGTAAGCCAGAAGGAAAAACATAAATACAGTATACTAACGCATATATATGGAATTTAGAAAGATGGTAACAATAACCCGGTGTACGAGACAGCAAAAGAGACACTGATGTATTGAACAGTCTTATGGACTCTGTGGGAGAGGGAGAGGGTGGGAAGATTTGGGAGAATGGCAATGAAACATGTAAAATATCATGTAGGAAACGAGTTGCCAGTCCAGGTTCGATGCATGACGCTGGATGCTTGGGGCTGGTGTACTGGGACGGCCCAGAGGGATGGTATGGGGAGGGAGGAGGGAGGAGGGTTCGGGATGGGGAACACATGTATACCTGTGGCGGATTCATTTTGATATTTGGCAAAACTAATACAATTATGTAAAGTTTAAAAATAAAATAAAATTAGAGAGAAAAAAAAAAAAAATATCCCCCCCAAAAAAAAAAAAAAAAAAAAGAAGCAACAGTTAAAACTGGACATGGAACAATGGACTGGTTCCAAAATGGGAAAGGAATATGTCAAGGCTCTATATTGTCACCCTGCTTACTTAACTTACATGCAGAGTATGTCATGTGAAATGCCAGGCTGGATGAAGCACAAGCTGGAATCAAGATGGCTGGGAGAAAGATCAAGAATCTCATATATGCAGATGATACCACCCTTATGGGAGAAAGGGAAGATAAATTAACAAGCCTCCTGATGACAGTGAAAGAGGAAAGGGAAACAGCTGGCTTAAAACTCAACATTCAAAAAACTAAGATCATACCATCCATTCCCATCACTTCATGGCAAATAGATAAACAGTGGAAAGAGTGACAGACTTTATTTTCTTGGGCCCCAAAATCACTATAGATGGTAACTGCAGCCATAAAATTAAAAAAAAAAAAAAACACTTCCTCCTTGGAAGAAAAGATATGACCAACCTAGACAGCATATTAAAAAGCAGAGACATTACTTTGTCAACAAAGGTCTGTCTAGTCACAGCTGTGGTTTTTCCAGTAGTCATGTATGGATGTGAGAGTTGGACTGTGAAGAAAGCTGAGCGCTGATGAATTGATGCTTTTGAACTGTGGTGTTGGAGAAGACTCTTGAGAGTCCCTTGGACTGCAAGAATATCAAACCAGTCAATCCTAAAGAAAATCAGTCATAAATATTCACTGGAAGCTGAAGCTCCAATACTTTGGTCACCTGATGTGAAAAACTGACTCATTGGAAAAGACCCTGATGCTGGGAAAGATTGAAGGCGAGAGGAGAAGTGATCGACAGAGGATGAGATGGTTGGGTGGCATCACTGACTCGATGTACATGAGTCTGAGCAAGCTGCAGGAGTTGGTGAAGGACAGGAAAGCCTGATGTGCTGCAGTCCATGGGGTTGCAAAGAGTTAGACACGACAAGTGATTGAACTGAACTGAAAGAGACTGGCTTTTGAATACTGACAAAGTAAATGAAATTAAATAGTTACTGAGCTTCTTTTCTTGGTTGTTTGTTTTTGCATTTTGATTATTTGTTTATATATGTCTTACCTTGTATTAATAATGCTAAGACTCTCTTAGGAAGGATCCTACATTTTAGCTCTCTGAGACAAATTCAGAGAGCTGTATCTTCTAACTTTTCAGGACATATGTCTCTTGTGCTATTAAGCTACATTTGGTTTTAATTGCTATTGGTCAAAATGCATCAGTGAGGAAGACTTCAAAGTTCAACAAATAGTTCTTGCCATAGGAACAATTGTTTTCATTTTCTTATCTTTAAAAATCTTTAGATCATCAGCAATCCTCTTATTGAAATGGCTGTTTTATCTGGCATTCCTCATGGCTTGAAAAGTTTGTGCTGGTGAAATTTCATGGTGGTTAGAGAAAAGTCAAGGGTTTCTTTTAGTGTCTCATCTCTTCATCTCTTTGCTTATAATTTCTAATTTTTGTCTGAAGATTTTTATCAATGTACATTCAGTGTACAGTATCAAATGTGCATATCAGTGTACATTATCAATTGTACATTCACTTGTGCATAGTTTCTGCTCATTCCTGGTGTTGCCTGTTTCCTGGTGGCCATGGCTGAAATGATTTTTCTTCTGTTAGGCCTGACTGTGCCCACCATACCCATTGCCTCCTGACACAATGAGATTGACAGCATTATGTTGTATTCCCCTGACTGCTCCTGCCAGCTCTACCAAGCCATTTTCATTTTTATATCCTTTCATGAGAGGCAAGCAGAGGAAATCAAACTTGCATAATTCAATTTTGAAATTCAGCTGATTACTCACAATTTTGAAGTTGGTAACTAGACAACAGGATGCAGTTGGATGAAGTCCAGGTTTCACTGGGTACTGGTGGATTTTAAGGTATGCTTAATAGTTTCTAATGCTGTTTTTCTAGATTTTACTTGATAATGGTAATTAAACTTTAGATAGGTACCTTGGATAATTGATTACTTTGTTTTTCCTATAAGGGGAAAAAAGTACTGTCGGTGTGCATTGAACTTGTAATTGTGTTATTTTTTTTTTTTTTCAAAGATAGGAAAAAAAGCCTCATGTAAACATACCTTTTCCCACCATACTACACTAATAAAAATGCTAACATTTATACTTCCTTTCAGGTTACAAATCAGTTTACTACAATCGCCTATAGCTTCACTGAACTGTTAAAAACTTAAATTATGCATTTATATTAAATAATGTCTCTCAGCCTGATACTTTCTAATAGATAGACAAATAGATATGGAAACAATGGAAACAGTGACAGACTTTATTTTTTTGGGCTCCAAAATCACTGCAGATGGTGAATGTACCCATGAAATTAAAAGACACTTGCTCCTTGGAAGAAAAGGTATGAACAACCTAGATAGCATATTAAAAAGCAGAGACATGACTTTACCAACAAAGGTCCATCTAGTCAAAGCTATGGTTTTTCCAGTAGTCATGTATGGATGTGGGAGTTGGACTATAAAGAAATCTGAGCACCAAAGAATTAATGCTTTTGAACTGTGGTGTTGTAGAAGACTCTTGAGAGTCCCTTGGACTGCAAGGAGATCAAACCCATCAATCCTAAAGGTAATCAGTTCTGAATATTCCTTGGAAGGACTGACGCTCAAGCTGAAACTCCAATACTTTTGGCCACCTGATGCAAAGAACTGACTCAATGGAAAAAACCCTGATGCTGGGAATGAACGAAGGCAGCAGGAGAAGCAGGGGTGGAGGGTGGGGTGGGGTGGATCAGAGGATAAGGTGATTGGATGGCATCATTGACTCAATGGACATGAGTTTGAGCAAACTTCAAGAGGGAGTGAAGGACAGGGAAGCCAGCTGTGGTGCAGTCCATGGGGTCTCAAAGAGTCAGACATGACTTAGTGACTGAACATCACCATGGACCTTTCAGTATTTAAAGCATAAGTGACTTTCAGATTCTTTCTGTATAAAACTTTAAAAACTCCCCAGCACCCTTCCCCCATTCCACTTTTTCTATTCTATTAAGAACTTCAACTTTCAAATGATAACTGTGTTCAAATTTCTCTTTGAACTGTGTCTTACTTTATTTATCATATAGCTTGCAGCCCACTATCTGTGAAAAGTTGATTTTCTTTCTTTCTTTGGATGGGATTCTAACTCTTCTATCAATCTCTTTGAGTCCATGATTTCTGTGTTAAGAAATATGCTAGTGAATATTTTAGTCATCGATTGACAAGGATTTATTGAGTGACTGCTACATGTTAGTTATGATTTAAAGCATTAGACATTCAGCAGTGAAAAAGACAGTTTCTTATCTCTAGATAAGACAGATGAATACATAGAGAATACATAAAGTAATGCAAAGAAGAGGATCATTTTTAGTACTGATACCAATGGACGTGGTAGCAGTGAGAAACCTGGGTGAGGCAGAAAACCTTTGGAAGGAGGACCAAGCCCATTGTGGGAGGTGCTGACTTACCAGCATGCTCAGCTATTGAAGGAAGAGCTTGGATGGTTGTGCTTATTCCTTGTAGCGGAATATTTCTCTGCATTTAAAAAAAAAACTTACCCCAGCATCTTTAATTTGACATTATGCCTGCTAAAGTGATTTTTGATAATATTATTGTCTTTCTTTCAGTTCTAAGCTGTAATACATGTTGTGTAAAATTCAACTACTAAGTCAGATTATTCCATTGTCAAGTATGTCTTTATTGTAGGCTGACATGTTTCACGAGGCCGACTTTTGTTATTTAGAGGTATTTAGGTAATGGTTTCTCTAATGACTTTCTGAAAAGCCTCTAAGACTTAATGTTAAATGAGACAGTACATATTTAAAATTCCTACCTCCCTTCTAAGCAAAAAGACTACAATTTGTTTAATGTGTTGATAAATCATTTGAGTTGCCTATTGGTACATGATTTGATTTACCTTGGAAATATATCCTTTGACTATTGTAGCATGTAACTGGACAATATTTCTAGTTATTAAGATTTTCTTCTAATATTTTCTACTTTCCCATCCTCATATTTAAGGAATTAGCTGGTACTGGGCTTTTTACCCAAGAGCAGGTATAAGGCAGTTCAGAAAGTGAAGTGTTTCACAAGTCTTTGTAGCCGTTTATTTATTCAGCAATTGTTTATGAATCCTTCTAAGTGCCAAGAACTGATCTGGGTGCTGCAATATAGCACTGAACGGAAGAGATGAAAACAGACAAACCCAGCTCTGGTAGACTTGACGGGGCTACTATTTTTAAGAAGCCCTGAAAGCATTGGAAAAATGTAGGGGGCTACTGCAGAGGAGGCAGAAAGAAGGAAATTCATGGCATAAAGCATTTTGATAAGAGACATGAAGGGACATGGTGTTTTTGAGACTGAAAATCTAAACCTTTCCCAGATTGAGTAGTGTTATTGGTTGAATTGTGTACTCCCAAAAGGTACATTGAAATCCTCAACTTTGGTGTATATGTGACTGTGATCTTATTTGGAAACAGGGTCTTTGCAAATATAATCAAGTTAAAATGAGATTATTGGGAGTGGGTCCTAAATCCAATATAATTGGTGTCCTAATAAGAAGACAGCATTGTGAGGAGACAGAGAATGATGGGAGAGCTCCATGTGACAACAGAAGCAAAGACTGGAGTGATGCAGCTGCAATACAAAAAGTGCCAAGGATTGCCAGCTTAAAAATTAACAGAAACTTCAATTAAATAGAATTGGGAGACCAGCAGAGGGAGGGAGCTCTGTTACCCTGTGATGGTAGCAGAGTCCCACAGGAAGAAAATATTCCTCTTTCCTGGCAAGGACTTGGCCAATGAAATAGCATAATCTGGGTGGCTTGAATAACAGAAATTGACAGAAATTCTCAGTTCTGGAGGCTCAAAGTCCAAAATCAAGGTGTTGACAGGTTTAGTTTCTTCTGAGGTCTCTCTTGGCTTGCAGGTAGCCGCCTTCTTACTAATGCTTTCACATGATCCTTGTACATATATGTGTCTATGTCCAAAGCTGCTCTTTTTATAAGGACCCCAGTCAGTTTGTATTAGGGCCCACCCATATTACCTCATTTCACCTTACTTCTTTAAAGACCCTTTCTCTAAGTACAGTCACATTCTGAGATGTTAGGGGTACCTCATAATTTCAACATATGAACTTCAACAACAGAATTCAGCCCATAACATGCGGGAGGGGCATGTCTGCACATTCAGGATCTATGTGGGAACTGAGTCACTGGCTTCCCAGCTTACTTCAGAGGCAGCCCACCTTCACCTACATGCATGAATGACAATTCTTTTAAATAGCAGATGGTGAAGCTTTCACTTTTCTGGAAGCCAGTACTTTATTTGGTGCCCCCTCAACAGGAGCAAGTTCTGTCATTGTCTAAGACTTGCTCAGTTTCCATGAAATTTATAATTTATCTCATGTAAACATTTCCTGTTAGTCTTAGGGCCCATGTAAACATAAGAAAAAATACCCATAGGGAATGTCCTGAGTGAAAGACCTTTACATGTATATTGAGGAGGTCTAATAGATGAGCTTGGAATCCATAATATAGGACAATCATTCATGATATCCCAACCATAAGTATTCCAGTATATTTTATTTATGAAAAATTTTATCAGTAAGTGGACAGATACTCTGAACCAGATGCTGCAAGACAATTTAAGTTTTTAGAATATGCTTGATTAAAGAAGAAAAGAACCAATTGTAGTCAATGAGAAATGTAAGATACTAGAAGCATAGTTAAAGATATAGAAAGCATGGAGTACTTACTTTTCTGTTTATCAAAAGTGCAATGTATTAATACCAGACCTTGTTTATTCCCTGGAAATAGTACCTTGGTGTGTTTTTGCAAGAGATGGTTAGAAAAGCTTGCTTCTTAGGAGTTTTGGGGGTGTGGAGATGGGTACTTAACCTGACCTTGAAACACAAAGCTGGGAGCCATGGCCTAGGTCAGTGCTGGGACTACTTGGATGGCATTGGTGCCACGTGGAGGTTAACGGAGTCTTACAGCATATATTGTGTTTGGCCAAGACATTTAAGTCTGTGTATGGTAGGAATAAGAGTAGAAAGCCTGAGCAGCCCTGCTGCTGTGAACTGTGGGAAATCTCAGTAGTTACCAGGATGGTGCCAGGCAGCCCCACTGGTGGAAGGGGGAGGGAAATGAAATTGCAGAAGCAGTAAGTGTTCCTCACTCTGTATTCAGTGAGATTTGCCACTTTTCTACATTGCTCTTTATGCTTTCTAATCAGTTTAAACTGAAACCTAAGATACTCATGGTTGGATAAGGTATAGTTATACCTTAAGCAGGAGTGAGGTGCAAATATTTAGATTTAGTCAGCTCTTGACATTCACCAGGATATTGTGTTTGAACATTTGAAAAGTTCAAATTCCCACTAATAATATAGTCATGGAATTTTTTTGATGAGAAAAAGATTATATACCTAGGTTGAGAGGCATTTACCTCTGGGCTCACTGGCTTTTTATTACTTTTTTAAAAAATGTACACAATCACCTGAAGGCTGGTGAAAAATATAGTTTCCTTGACCCCACATCAGATCTACTGAATCAGAATCTGCATTTTCTCCAAACACTTCGAGATATTCTTATGCACACTGTAATTTGAGAAGTACTATACATATACATATTACTTACACTTACATCTGAGCAAAATTATGCAAAATTATGACAACTTGTGAACCTTCTCTAGCTTGTTCTCAAATAGATGTGGTTATGAGTGCAGTATATTAAAATCCCTAGGTTCCAGGGACTGCTTTATTTCTCTCAGCAACAGAAGCAACAGGGAAGACTTAGAGATGTATTTTTATTTGCCCATTCACTTTCTGTTCTCTTTCTTCTTCCCCTCACCAAAATAACAACATGCAATCTAAAATAAATAGGAAAAAAGCAAAAGACTCTCTTAAAGAAATTCATCCTGAATAGGGATGAACAGAGCACCCTGGATGTTGTGAGACCTTTCAGTTCAGTTCAGTTCAGTTTAGTTCAGTTGCTCAGTTGTGTCCGACTCTTTGAGACCCCATGAATCACAGCACGACCAGGCCTCCCTGTCCATCACCAACTCTCGGAGTTCACTCAAACTCATGTCTATAGAGTCGGTGATGCCATCCAGCTATCTCATCCTCTGTCGTCCCCTTTTTCTCCTGCCCCCAATCCCTCCCAGCATCAGGGTCTTTTCCAATGAGTCAATCTTCGCATGAGGTGGCTAAAGTATTGGAGTTTCTGCTTTAGCATGAGTCCTTCCAATGAACATGCAGGACTGATCTCCTTTAGGATGGACTGGTTGGATCTCCTTGCAGTCCAAGGGACTCTCAAGAGTCTTCTTCAACACCACAGTTCAAAAGCATCAATTCTTCGGCATTCAGCTTTCTTCACAGTCCAACTCTCACATCCATACACACTGGAAAAACCATAGCCTTGACTAGACGGACCTTTGTTGGCAAAGTAATGTCTCTGCTTTTGAATATGCC